>NW_027551565.1:1962374-2116170 GCF_008692635.1 Crocuta crocuta
AGGTGCCTGGGTGGCTCAGTCGATTAAGCGTCCGACTTCAGCTTAGGTTATGATCTCATGGTTTGTGGGCTCGAGCCCCACATAGGGCTCTGTGCTGACAGCTCAGAGCCTGGAGCCTACTTTGGATTCTGTGTTTTTGTCTCTCTCTCTCTTTACCTCTACTGCTCATACTCTGTTTCTGTCTCTCTCTCAAAAATAAACATTAAAAAAATTTTTAAGTGGTAGTAAATAAAACAGTATATGGTACTGGTTACAAATGAATACACAGATCAATAGAATAGGACAGAAAACCCAGGACTAAACCCACAATTATATTGTCATTCTTTGACCAAAATAAAAAAGAATGTGCAATGGGAAAAAGACAGTTTCTTCAATAAACGGTATTGGGAAAACTGGACAGCCACATACACCACAATGAAACTGGACCATTTTCTTTCACCATACAGAAAAAATAAACTCAAAATGTATTAAAGACCTAAACGTGAAACCTGAACGCATAAAAATCACTGAGGAGAGCACAGGCAATAATCTCTGACATCAGCTATAGAAATATTTTTTCTAAATATGTCTCCTAAGGAAAGGGGGAGAAAAGCAAAAATAAACTATTGGGACTTCATCAAAATAAAAAGCTTTTGCACAGCAAAGGAAATAGCCAACAAAACTAAAATGAAACCAACTGTATAGGAGAGATATTTGCAAATGACATAGCTGATAAAGGATTACTATCCAAAATATATAAAGAACTAATACAAAACAAATAATCCGACTAAAATCGGACAGATGATATGAACTAAATGGCTAAAATCAGGGGTGCCTGGGTGGCTCAGTCAGTAGCATCCAACTTTGGTTCAGGTCCTGATCTCATGGTTTGGGCATTCAAGCCCTGCATCAGGCTCTATGCTGACAGCTTGGAGCCTGGAGCCTGCTTTGCATTCTGTCTCCCTCTCTTTCTGCCCCTCTCCCATTCATGCTCTCTTGTGCTCTCTCGCTCGCTCTCTCTCTCTCTCTCTCTCTCTCTGTCTCTGTCTCTCACCTTTCTCTCTCAAAAATAAATAAATTTAAAAAATAATAATGGCTAAAATAAACCACACAGGAGACAAGTGTTGGTGAGGCTATGGAGAAAAAGGAACCCTTGTAGGATGCAAACTGATACAGCCATTGTGGAAAACAGTATGGAGGTTCCTCAAAATATTAAAAATAGAACTATCCCACAATCTAGGAATCACACTACTGGGTATTTACCCAAAAAATACAAAAACATTAATTCAAAGAGGTATGTGCACTCCCATGTTTATTACAGACTTATTCACAATAGCTAAGGTGTGGAAGCAGCCCAAGTGTCCATCAATTGATAAATGGATAAAGATGTGGTATGAAGAAGAGTTAATATGGCAGAGCAGCATGGAGACCCTGAGCTTGTCTCATCCCTTAAACACAAGTAGATCAGCACCAAACCATTCTGAACACCTAGCAAATTGGTGTGAAGATTAACACAATAATCTTCATAACTTGAGCCTCAGAACTCAGCAGGTACATAGTGCAGGGAGGTGAACTGGGGGAGAGAAAAGCCATGTGAGGTAGGGGAGCCATTTTCACAGAGAGAGAGAACCGATAAAGAAAGGGGGAGGATGCAGCACAACAGGAATTTGGCCATCTGTATGGCCAAACATTTACAATTGCACCAAAAACCATGAAATACTTAGGAATAAACTTAACCAAAGGTGAAAAATCTATACACTGAAAACTATAGAAAGCTTATGAAAGAAATAGAAGAAAACACACAAAAAAAATGGAAAAACATTCCATACTCATACACTGGAAGAATAAATATTGTTAAAATGTCGCTATTGCCCAAAGCAATCTACAGATTCAATGCAATCCCTATCAAAGTAACACCAGCATTCCTCACAGAGATGGAATAAACAATTCTAAAATTTGTATGGAAACAGAAAAGTCCCTGAATAGTCAAAGTAATGTTGAAAAAGAAAACCAAACCTGGAGGCATCACAATACCGGACTTCAAGCTGTATTACAAAGCTGTAATCATCAGGACAGTATGATACTGACAAACGCAGACACATAGATCAATGGAACAGAATAGAGAATCTAGAAATGGACCCAGAAATATATGACCAACCAATCTTTGACAAAGCAGGAAAGAATATCCAATGGAAAAAAGACAGTCTCTTCAGCAAATGGCGGTGAGAAAACTAAACAGCGACACGCAGACGAATGGCCTGGACCATTTCTTATACCATACACAAAAATAAGTCAAAATTGAGGAAAACCTATACGTAAGACAGTAAGGCATCAAAATCCTAGGGCAGAAACAGGCAACAACTTCTTTGACCTCAGCCACAGAAACTTATTTGACATATCTCTGAAGGCAAGGGAAATGAAAGCAAAAATGAACTATTTGGACCTCATCAAGATAAAAATTTGCTTCTGCACAGTGAAGGAAACAATCAGCAAAATTAAAAGCCAACTAACGGGAAGATATTTGCAAATGATATATCAGATAAAGGGTTAATATCCAAAATCTACAAAGAACTTATCAAACAACACCTAAATCCAGTGAAGAAATGGGCAGAAGATATGAATATACACTTTTCCAAAGAAGACATCCAGATGGCTGACATATGAAAAAATGCTCAGTATCACTCATCAAGGAAATATAAATCAAAGCCACAATGAGGTACCACTTCACACCAGTCAGAATGGCTAAAATGAACAACTCAGGCATTGACAGATGTTGGTGAGGATGAGCAGAAAGAGGAACCTTCCTACACTGCTGGTGGGAATGAGAACTGGTACAGCCACTCTGAAAAACTGGATGGCGCCTCCTCAAAAAATTAAAAATAGAATTATTCTACAACCCAGCAACTGCACTACTAAGTATTTACCCAAAGGATATAAAAATGCTGATTAGAAGGGGCACGTGCACCCCAATGTTTATAGCAGCACTATTAACAATAGCCAAAGTATGGAAATAGCCCAAATGTCCATCGACTGAGGAATGGATAAAGAAGATGTGGTGGTGGTGGTGCTGGTGGTATGTGTATGTAAGGGAGTATTATTTCGCCATAAAAAATGAAATCTTGCCATTTGCAGCAACATGGTTGGAACTAGAGAGTATGATGCTAACTGAAATAAGTTGATCTGAGAAAGACAAATACCATACGATTTCAGTCATATGTGGAATTTAATAAACAAATGAGCAAAGGGAATATATGAGAGAGAGAGAGAGACCAAGAAACAGACTTTATAGAGAAAAAAACATATGGTTAACAGAGGGGAGCTGAGGGGCACCTGGGTGGCTCAGTCGGTTAAGCACCTGATTTCAGCTCAGGTCATGATCTCACAGTTCGTGGGTTCGGGTCCTGTATTGGGCTCTGTGCTGAGAGCTAGCTCAGAGCCTGGAGCCTGTTTCAGATTCTGTATCTCCCTCTCTCTGATCCTCCCGTACTCACACTGTCTCTCTCTCTCTCAAAATAAATAAAAAACATTAAAAAAATTAAAAAGAAAACAAACAGAGGGGAGCTGAGTAGGGGGAATAGGGGAAATCAAATCTGTGTTTGATTGTTTTTTAGGCTGAAGCTAGGGGCTTACCTCAAACAAAATTGTACAAAAGTAATTGTCACTCTCATTTTCTCAAAGCTGCGCATAGTTCCCTCATTCAGTAGTGCATCGTCTCCCTTTTCAGGCTTATACCTATATCCTATCTCTTTTCCAAAACCTATTCTTGAAAGCCATTGAGACCCATAAACATCTCAAGGTATTCAAGAATGAAAACAATTAAAAGATATGAGTGCTGAGACCATCTGTGTTAACATGGCTTAATTAAGAATATAGACTAGCTATGTCAACATAAATTAGTTATTTGTTCCACGAAACTTTGCCTGGGAAAGATAAAGCTGTAAACCAATTAGGGGAGGAAAAATAAAAGGAAAAAAATCTTTGCTGTTTGCTTCAGAAAATTCCCACAGATCAATTATCAGTGAAAAAATCTGCTCACCTTGGCAAACATTTGCTTATCATACCAAGTTTACGGATCAGGGCTTATTTAAAGTCCCTGAATCACAAGGTCCATTAATCGTAAACTATAATATCACAAACTTTGCCCAATCCAAATTAATTCCACATCTTGAAAAACGTACCTCAAACTATTTGAGTTCTGGTATGAAAGCCCTAAAACTATCTCACTTCTGACTGCCTCCTTCTGAGACACTGTTAGGATCGTAAGAAGATGGATACCTTTCTTTCTACAGTGAGTTCTAATAAATTTAGCTTTGGGGCACCTGGGCACCTCAATCAATTAAGCATCTGAATCTGAATTTCAGCTCAGGGCATAATCTTATAGTTTGTGGGTTCGAGGCCTGCTTCAGGCTCTGAGCTGATGGTGCAGAGCCTACCTGGGATTCTTTCTCTCTCTCTCCCTCTCTCTCTCTGCCCATGCTCACTCACTCTCTCATGCCCTCTCTCTCAAAATAAATAAAAACTTAAAATAAAATTTAGCCTTGCTGTATTAATCGGTCAAGTGGTAATTTGGGGAGGAGTCCAACAGCACAACATGTAAGATGATATAACCCATGTTTTTCTAGGTCACAGCAACCTGGGAATAAAACTTTCAAAAAATAATATTTCTCTGGAAAATATTTAGTGGCTAAGACAGGAACCAAATATGCTCATCTAGTCAGAACTGAGGAACCAACCTCAAGTTCTCCAAAACTATACACCTATTTCTAGAAGGCACAAGGTGTGTCTCAGATTTAATTGTGAAGAAATTTTTTCAGTATCCATTCATTTCTGAGACTTCTGCTGCATTAAAAGTTAAGTGAAGGCAATAGCACTGTAACTGGAGCCTAGCTTCTCCTGTGTCTGTAGAAACTATCAGCATCCCCTGAAGTCACTAACTCCGCTTCCCACCACTTAGGTCACCCCTGTTTCAGCCATCTGAAGCTAATCATTGTGTCAAAAGCTGGCCAAAATCAGTGCTGCTCATATCACTGCCTCCAGGGCTGAAGCTGGAAAATCCAAAGTGAGGGATGCTTCCAAAACCAGAAGGTTATACTGTGCTAACCATTACCTGCTCCACATATGTATATGAACAACGGGAGGCTACCTGTCACCATTATTGATGAGCATTTGGACAATCAGGGAAATAAGCAGAATGCAAAGAATCAAAATAATCTTTTATTCATTGATTCCATCTTCCATACATAGAGCAAATATGAGTGCCTCCTGTGACAAAAAAAGGAATTCATTAAGAGTCTTAAAGTGTTGGTATCCATCCGGTAGTTTTGTCATCAATTCCATTCAGCATTCACCCCATATTAACTGAGAACATTCCATGTGGCACAGACAGTGCAACACTGAGGATAAAATGGAAAAAAAAAAAAAAAAGACAGTCTTCACCAAGTGTAGAGGTGAAATGGGGAAACAGATAATGAAACAACTGGAATACAGAATGTATGTAGAAGTAGTTGGTGGTACAAGAGCAGAGAAAGGACCTCACACCTAAAGATGCATACAGACTAAAAGTGAGAGGATGGAAAAGCACTCACCACACAAATAAAAATCAAAACAAAACAAAACAGGGGACCAATACTTGTATCAGACAAAACAGACTTAAAGTAACAAGAGCAAAAAAAGGCATGTAATGATAAAGGGATCAATCCAGCAAGAGGATATAACAACTGTAAATATTTTTGCAGCCAATACTGGAGCATCTAAATACATGAAGCAAATATGTGCAAACATAAAGAGAAAAATTGACGGTAATTCAATACTAGTGGGGTACTTAAACATTCCACTTAGATCAACAGAGAGATCATCCAGACAGAAAATCAATAAGGAAACAATGCCTTTGAATGACAGTTTGCACCAGATGAACATAAGAGTATATGCAAAACATTCCAGCCAAAAACAACAGAATACAGGTTTTTCTCAAGCACACATAGAATATTCACAAGCACATATAAATTTAAGAAACTTGAAATCATACCATGCATCTTTTCTGATCACAATGGTATGAAACTAGAAATAAATTATAAGAAATAAAATTGGAAAAAACTCAAACACATGGAAACTAAACAACATGATACTAAAAAACCCAGAGGTCAAATAGGAATCAGAGAAGAACTCAAAAAATACATGGAGACAAAAATGCAAACACAATGGTCCAAAATCTTTGGGTCAAAGCAAAAACAGTTCTAAGAGGGAAATGTATAGCAATAAAGGGTTACCTCAAGAAACAAGAAAAAATAACAACAACAAAATCTCTAAGAGTCTAATTTTATGCCTAAAGGAACTAGGAAAAGAAGAACACAGTTCCCAAGGTGAATAGAAGAAAGGAAATAATAAAGGTCAGAGCAGAAATAAATAACAAGACAAAAAAGAAAAAAAAAGGGGGGGGAAGGAATCAATGAAACCAAGAGCTATTTCTTTGAGAATATAAACAAGATTGACAAACCCTTAGCCAGAGTCATCATGAAAAAGAAAAAGGACCCAAAGAAAATAAGAACTGAGAGAGGAGGAATAACAACTGACACCAAAGAAATACAATGGATTGTAAGGGAATACTATGAAAAATTATATGCCAACAAATTGGACAACCTAGAAGAAATGAATTCCTTAAAGCATACAATCTTCCAAAATTGAGGACAGAGACCAAATATGGGGCTCAAACCCACAAATCATGAGACCATGATCTGAGCTGAAGTCGAATGCTTAACCGACTGAGCCACTCAGCTGCCCCTAATTTAATTGTTTAAAAAGAGCAGAAAGAGGTAAATAAATCTAGATTTTTTGAATCAGAGAAAACCTCCTGGGTTAAATGATCTGTGATGGTTCAGAAGGCAAAAAAGAATATTATGTATTCTAGGAACAACAGTTCAGTCTGGTCAGAGATATCATGTGAATTAGGAGGATAGGGTAAACATGAAGCTGCATAGTGGGAAAGAGACCATGAAAATCATGCTGAGGAATTGGGGATTTATTCTCAAGGGGAAAAAAGGCTATTGATGGCTTTAACCAGAGGTTTAAATCTATCAGATTTTCAGAGTTATTGCTCTGGTAACACTGCAGACAATGAATTAGAAGGAAGCAAATAGGAGGCAGGAGAACCTACTAAGAAAGTTCTAGAAGTGACTCAAGTAAAAAGTAAGGTTTCCTGAACTAGTGTGGCAATGATGATGATAGAAAAAAGGAAAAAGGGGGGGGAGGGGGGAAGATGGACAGAACTAAGAAATAGAAAGGAAATGGAATTGATAGTCATGGTGATTGACTATAGAGGTGAAAGAGAGAGAATACCATCATTCCCAACAGAGGAGTCAGGTGCTGTCAGCCCTCAGCTCACAACCCTGCAATGGTTCCATATCACTCAAAATGAAAGCTAACATCTCTATAATGGACTATAAATAAGGTTGACAAAGTCTATGTGACAAAGACCCCCAACAAAGCTCCATTGCCTCAGACTTTACCTCTTACTGCCCTCCTACAAGCTTGCTCTACCTCCTGAAAGTCAACCAATGTCACAGGCACAAGTCAGTAAGACAGTGCATCAATATACATCAAGAAGATGCTAGTATCACTGCACTGGTCAACATGGCACAGGGCATATAGTGATGTAGATACTCAAAATAAAGACAAATATTATTTGTCTATTTGAAGTATTGTATAGACAAAGAATTGACAAAAAAAATTCACAGATACTGTTGTAATGTACTCAATATTTCATCTAGCAAGGGTTAATACTCTTTCCCCAATTTGTAAGTCATGTTATCAAATAAGAGAAAGACTAATGGAGAATAATATATGTCTTATAGCAGAGACAACGCTAGTTAGCTGCAGTTAAAATCTTGGTACCTAAATCTGTTTTTCTTTGTGTCTTTAAGAATTTAGAAAACCCAGGGGTGCCTGGGTGGCTCAGTCAGTTAAGCATCCGACTTCGGCTCAGGTCATGATCTTGTGGTCTGTGAGTTCAACCCCCACGTCAGACTCTGTGCTGAAAGCTCAGAGCCTGGAGCCTGCTTCAAATTCTGTATCTCCCTCTCTCTCTGCCCCTCCCACGCTCATGATCTGTCTCTCTCTCAAAAATAAATAAACTTTTTAAAAAATTTAGAAAACCCAATCATTTCTAAATAGTGTTTTGCAGACCGAACTGGAAACAAGTTTTCTTAAACTTTAGCATGTGTCAGAATCAAACCCAGAATTTCTGACTCAGTAGGTCTTGGGTGGGCCCCAAGAACTGGCATTTCTAACAAACTTCCAGGTAATGTAAATGCTGCTGGTATAGGGACCACATGTTAAGAATCACTGTAGGTCAACAAGACTTTCTCAACTGAGCCAGTTTGTGACCAGTTTGATCATTTCAGCTGGGATCTTCATGATTCTCTACTCAAGTTCATTGAATTAAATATCTAAATACAGAAGCACTGAATGGTATAAAATTAATTCAAATTAGTTTTTGAACTTCCTTTAACTTAATTCTGACATTTTTCACACTATAGTCTGTCAGTCATCCTATTTTTCAATTTTTTAAAGTGTGTGAGCATTTACATTTATATGATAGAAAAAATGTTCATTGCTGAGCAAAGCGTTATGTGCATTATGTTTTCTCTTTTTATATAACTTTTCATTTTCTCTTGAAGTTAGTAATTGCTTCATTTTTAATTTGCGTCATTTTCTGTGACCAATCACTAATGTGATAGATCTTTCAAATGCTTAGCAATAATATTTTCCAAATGATCAAATGCATTGGATGATTAAAGAGTACATTTTTTTCCCTAGAGACCCCACTCCATCCTCCTGCTCCAATCTGATATGTAGTTTCCTGCGCTTGCTGAGCAATCATTATCCTAGAAGTCCTTGGTCATTTTCCTATGTTGGATCCTCTTATTTCCTAATCCCATGTCTTCCTATTTCTTGATTTACTTTCTTACATTGTTGAAACATATATTCCAGTTGTATCAAAAGAAAGGAGACAGATGAGGTTAAATTTTGTGAGTTATTGCATACCTACAATTTTCTGTATTTTTGATTAGCTGGGTATAGCATTCTAAGACAGTAATATTTTTCACTTTAATTTTTGAAGGCTGTGCTCTATTGCTTTCTAACTGCTAGTATTTCTAATGAGATTTCAGATGCTATTCTGATTTTATTCTTCCTTTTTATATAACTTTTGACTTTCCTCTCTTAAACTCTTAGAATCTTCTTTCATTAGGTATTCTGAACTTTCATATTAATGTGCCTTAAATTATGAGTCTTTTTTCACGGCCTGGGTTCTGAGTGGGCTATTTCTGTTGAGGGACTCACAGATTTAAGACTCAGAGATATTTTATTATACTGTTTACTTGATACTTTCCTATAAATGTCTGAGGAACTCCTATTAGATAGATCTTGGAAGCCTTGTATGAATCCTTTAAATTTCTTGCATATTCTTTCCAATTTCCCAACTCCGTGTTTTTTAAAAGTTGTTTTTTTCTATTTTGTCTTTAAAATCTTCTATCAAAGTTTTATTTTAATTAGATTTTATTTTCTTTTATATGCTATTTTATTTTTATTTTAGAGAGAGAGAGAGAGAAAGAGAGAGAGAGAGAGATTGCAAGTGGGGAAGAGGGGTACAAGGAGAGAGAATTCACACAGGGCTCAATCTCGGGACCCTGGGATCATGACTTGAGCCAAAATAAAGAGTCCATCGCTCAACTGACTGAGCCACCCAGGTGTCCCTGCAATTTTATTTTAATGAATTAAATTATTCTAACTGAACATTTGTTATATATTTAATTTCCAGGACCTCTTTCTTAATCGCTTTTGAATATTCTTTTGTATCTTTGGGATCATTAATATAACTTCTTGGATTTTCTCTGCTGCTTTCATGTGTTATCTCTCTTTCATCCAGCTTCTCTTTTTTTCATAATTGATTTCTCTGTTTGATTTGGAAACTATTTCTCTATGTCAGCACATCTCAAACATTAACCTATATCAAAATCATCTGAACAGCTTATTAAAACACAGATTACAGGGCCCATCCCGAGTTTCTGATTCAGTAGGTCTGGAGTAGGACCAAAGAATTTGCATTTCTAATGAATCCCCAGGGGCTACTGATGCTACTTGTCTAAGAAACAAACTTTTCTTTAGGGTGATTGGTTGTATATCTTGAGGAGTAAAGATGACTCATGTGTATGAAGATTAATGACCTGATCTGGGTTCTCTGCCCAGATTATTCCTCAGAACCCCTGAGGCTGTGATTTTAACCAAACTCCAGAATTCAGTGCTTTCTGGACTGGGCTCAGAATCAACTGGATGGTAGTGATCTAAAATTTTCAATATATTTCACACCTTGGTAGACAACTGCTGTGCAAATAAAATATAACATACACAATAATATCACACTATTGTAATTCCAAAATTTGTGCTTTTAAAATAGACAACTTTCATAGAAAAGAGCAGAGAATAAAATAAGATTCCAGAAAAAAGTTCAGGATGTAGGATGTCACTCTAACTTTAGGTACTATAAAATAAAAGAATGAGTAAATTGAATAATACATCCTGATTATTCCTTATTAGCTATTGAAATCTTCCTAGTGAGTGGAAAAAGGAGTTGCAGCCTCCTAAGTCGTAATAACACCGAGCAATCTGGAAATTATGTACTACTAGCAGAAAAAAAAGGCACGAAGTATATACTTTAACAGTATATACTCATAAAAAATATTATCGTTTATACTTTTCTCTTTTCACTGACTCCAATCCTCTTGCAAATCCTGAATGCTGCAAGGTCAAAAATAAGACAAACAGCTCTGTCTAGTGGCAAATTTGATCACTGCAGCCAAAGTGGAGAATAGTACTCAAGTCAAACTCTAAAAATCTAACACTTACAAACAACCTTGACAAGAGGTGGCAGTTTTACCCCCACTCAGGAGACACAACGGATAAACACTTACATCCATCAGTCATGTCATCTCTGTTTAGGACTCTCTCAGCAGTTAAGAGAGAGGGGTGTAAACCACAGCTCAGTAATTTAATTTACAAGGAAAATAGTTTTATTTGTGAAATTGTGCTTTTTAGAATACTTTGTCTGGATCATAAGTTCACATCTTAGTCTGCTCTTATCTTCACTCTCCTTCCTTTTTCCCCTTTTTTCTCTTTTAGTAGAAATCTGGAATTGAACTGTCAGTCAAAATCCTGTTATCATATGGCAGATCTGATCTGTCCCATGGCAGCTTTGGTAATCCAACTCTTTCCACAAAGCCCTCCAGAATGTGAATAGAACATCACATGGGAAAAATGAAGAACAGCAGCTATTTGCTCCTGGTTCCATCCAAAAAACAGAGATTTTTTTTTTTAAAAGCACTGATGTATCAGGGTAGAAAGTTACCATATTCTATACCTTTGTACTTTGAAAAANCGGGAAAAATGAAGAACAGCAGCCATTTGCTCCTGGTTCCATCCAAAAAACAGAGATTTTTTTTTTAAAAGCACTGATGTATCAGGGTAGAAAGTTACCATATTCTATACCTTTGTACTTTGAAAAACTAATGTGCAGAATCTTATAAATTAAAAAAAAGAATAAAATCATAAATTAAAAAACAAATAATAAAGTTAAAAAAAACAGAAGATGAGGAATCCAATGGTGGACTAAGACTGGGGCCCCTGGTATTTCTGGGTATGGGATGGAGAGGATATACGGTGAATTGAATTGAAACATATTAAACATGAAGGAATAGACCTTGGTAGCTTTTTAACACATAACAGTTACAAGATTTAAGGCTATGTTTACACCCCCAAAGGAAAATGATCAAAGGGCTAAAATATCACATGTATTTTCTAAAAACATATATTCAAGAGTGTAATATTGAAGAAGTCAATTAGAACACTACAGTTTAACATATATTCAAGGAAGATTCCAGTGTTAAAAGAATACTTTTGGAAGATAAATGTAACAAAATGCAAATTGTTAAAAAAAAAAAACTTACATTACCAAAAAATATAAAGAAGTTAAAAAATACCCATAATATAAGATTTACAGATAAGTGCTATTAACATTTAGTGTAAATCTTTTAAGATTTTACTTTTATGGGAAAAGAAGCTATTTGCATTCTGAGGATAGCAATTATTCTTATGAATGCATTAATATTATGCATATGGGGGAAGGCTCATGGTGAACATAAAAAAGAAAAGGCTAACTGGTCTGTAGGAAATATAGGTAAGGCATTGTTTTTAATTTAAAAGATTTTTAAGTTTTTATTTAAATTCCAGTGAGGTAACAGTATACTATTAGCTTCAGGTGTACAATATAGTGATTCAACACTTCTATACATCGCCCAGTGCTCAACACTAATGCCCTCCTTAACCCCAGTCATCTATTTAACCCATCCCCACACCTACCTCCCTTCTAAAACAGATTGTTTTTTAAATGTATCAAAAGGATGAATTTATATAGACAATCCACAATGTTAAGTCAAAAAAAGTCAATTTAAAGACCCCAAAAATGGCAATGATACACATCCTGTCAATTTTGACATATTGAGACTGGAAGGAAAAGATATACATATACACTATCAAACTTTCCCTCAATGGCAATATTGTCAGTTTTTTAAGTTATGAAATGATGACCGTATCATATAAGCAATAAGCCATAAAGTCTAAGAATCTTGATCATGATTTAGTGTTATAATTGAATAAAATCCATCACAAGGCTAACGTGACACATATGTAATGACGCACATAATCACTGTGGCATTACACAGCAATTTGGCATAAATGGCAAACTGTTACGTAAATGACTGAAATTAGCATGACTTTCACACAGCCAAAGCAAGCATTTCTGGAGTTGGCTGGGGAGAGGGATAACAAAACAGACTGAAAAACTGCTTAAGACCCTGCCAAAGAACACCAGGCAGCTTAGTCTTCCTATGCTTCCTCTGGTGAAAGCAAAGGGTTGGGGGTGCGGGCGCAGGAATAATGTAGGAAGGGTCCTACAGAGGAATCAGAGAAGTACAGTTTGTACTCTTGTTTCTCTTGTTTTTCCTCATCTGGGGGCTCCTAGGAAACTCAAGACAAGTTGGTCTTCCCTGCCACATAAATAGTAGGACCCTACAACCTTCAGAAGTCCTCAAAGTTAATTTCTGCATTTACCGCTACTGTCATTCCCAACATCACCACCAAGCAGAGCCCCTACTTAGTCTGAAATAGCAGCCATTTCTTCCAGTTAACAAATAGCCCTGACTCGTGAGTTCGAGTCCCGCATCGGGCTCTGTGCTGACAGCTAGCTCAGAGCCTGGAGCCTGTTTCAGATTCTGTATCTCCCTCTCTCTCTGACCCTACCCTGTTCATGCTCTCTCTCTCTCAGAAATAAATAACACTAAAAAACAAACAAACAAACAAATAGCCCTAAGATGGTTAATGAGTGCACTGCTGGGTGTTCATGCTCAGAGCAGGAGCACAGGGTGTTTGGATTGCTGGGAGAGTGATTTTAAGAGGAAAAAAATAAAGACAGCACAGAAATGAGAGGCACAAAGAAGAGACAAATTTTCAACTTCCTCAAAAATTTTCCCAGAGCTAATTCTGCTATTAAGTCATCAGAAAATAAAGAAGAAAAACAAAACATAAAATTTGAAATTAGACATTAAAAAGTTGAGATTATAGGGGTGGATGGGTGGCTCAGTCGGTTGAGCATACGACTTCAGCTCAGGTCCTGATCTTGCGGTCTGTGGGTTCGAGCCCCTCGTCGGGCCCTGTGCTGACAGCTCAGAGCCTGGAGCCTGCTTCAGATTCTGTGTCTCCCTTTCTTTCTGCCCCGCCCCCCACTTTTAAGCTCTCTCACTCTTATGCTCCCTCTCTCTCTCAAAAATGAACATTAAAAACAGTTTTTAGGTTGAGATTATGTTTCTGTAATAACAGAGTGAGACTTGGAAAAGTTACTTAAACTTTCTCATCATCAGTCTCTTTATCTAAAAAGATAAAAAAGAAAAGTATGCCTACCTGATTCGCAGAAAAGTTCAAAGAAATAAAGTAGTTAGCAGATATCATGCTTCTCACATGCTTCTACCAAAGAGCCTATCTCAGTCTGGGCTGCTATATCAGAATACCATACCCCAGGTGGCTTAAAAAGCAAACATCATAGTTTAATTTTACCATTTATACACACTTCATATTCTACTCTTTATGCATATAGTTTAATGTAAAAATTCATGTTTTAAATATGTATATCAAAGAAAATTTATACTATGATGTTTAACTTCTGATTTAGCCTAGCCCTGGCTCACACTCCAGTTTTGGCAGCCCAAGTTTATGTGAAAGCATGAATAGAATGCATCTAGTGTACAATAAATACACAAAAAGTACTTTTTCCCCCCCTTCCTCCCCTCTCCTCTTCTCTGGACTCAGAAGCCAAGAGTAGCTATCTTCTACCTTGGACAGGTTTCTCTTGCCCTCTTCCTGGCTAAAATGCAGAGACAAAGAGTAGAAAATGAACCAGCTACTGGGTAGTTCTCAATCGGGAATGATTTTGACCACTAGGAGACATCTGGCAATGTGTGGAGGCATTTCTTTCTCACTGTCACAGCTGAGGAGTGGAGGCATAAAATAATGAGATCTTATGGTAGAGGTCAGAGGTGCTGCTACACATCCAACAACACACAGGGCAGCTCCCACAACAAAGAAGTATTTAGCCTAAAATGTCCATAGTGCTGAGGTAGAGACACACTGAGCTCCAGGTAACTGGCCCCACGGTGACTTTCCCCAGCAGAGACTCAGGCTAACTGATCTATGTTGGGAGTGTTTTATGCTTTGCCAGGCTATAGGCACTCCCATGCTTCAGAGGACCTAAATTTAAACTTGAGCTGTTGAAAACTGGTTCAGTCTTTACTAGATTCAGATTTTGTTCAGAAATGAAAAGCTCGTGTGCCCAAGAAATCTAAAATAGAACTCTGCCAAACAATCAAAGGTATGACTTTCTTCATCCTATATTTCATCTTCCCCTGCAGAGTACTGAAAAACCTGTAAGCTAATCCCTTTACGTTCTAAGGGTGCCTGGTATTCTAACCTTAGGCTTTCTGCAAAAAGTCTGGAAGGTCAGGGGTGCCTGGGTGGCTCAGTCGGTTAAGCATCTGACTTCAGCTCAGGTCATGATTTCTCAGTTTGTGGGTTCAAACCTGGCGTCAGACTCTGTGCTGACAGCTAGCTCAGAACCTGGAGCCTGCTTCAGATTCTATATCTCCCTCTCTCTCTGACCCTCCCCTGCTCACGCTGTCTCTCTCTCTCACACACAAATAAATAAGAACATTAAAAAAATTTTTTTAAGTGTGAAATATCAAAACATTGTTTGATACCAGTTCCTGATTCAGAAAGATACACACACCCATAACCTCTTCAGGAAATTTTAAAAATGCCCATCGCACTCAGACACAAAGTGGAATGTGATATTTCACAATATGGTTGCTGAAGAATAAACTTCTGAGTGTATCCACCATTACCATTCCCCGTAATCTCTCAATTTAACACTTGAGATTAACTCACTTACATAATCCTCATGCTGTGAACTGTTCAGAAGCCCCAGCATCGATCAGGTCTGAGCTGAGAAGCATTTCAGAAATGACAATATTCTCAAGGAGGAAAGAGATGTGAAAACTAATGAATGAGACCAGTTTTAATGGAAATACATAGACATTTACCTGATGAAAATGACAAAATATGTATCCAGCTACACAAACTTTATCTTCATATACTAAAGACTGCTGCAATCTAGGCTTCGTATGTATCTGTCTATACTTGGCTCACTGTGTCTATGTTTGGCTCCTTCTCATCTCTGGGCACAACAAACATTCAACCTGATGGTCAGCAGGTGGAAACCAAGAAAGTCTTTAGAACCTAATGTAAGCCAAACACGGCCAGAAAACTTCAGAGTCACCAAATCAAATACCTGTGCCTTCTATGGAGGCACATCAAGGCCTCATGTATCTTTATAGGAAATAGGAAATTAATTATTTTATTCTCTGATAGGAACTTTTTTTCCCCTCTCACTATAAGAATTCCTAGTTTCATTTTACAGGATTTAGAAGCAAGGATTACCTTTACCCCTGGGCAAGAGGGGCGCCCTGTCCTGATGCCCATGCTATAGAGACATCCATTCTGGCCTTGCGGTGGTCATCCCCACTCTGAGGGGTAAGGAGTCATCTGCCCAGAGACCAAGCTCTGGATGCATAGGACCTGGAGTTCCTTTTTCTTTTTAAATGTTTTATTTATGAGAGAGAGAGACAGCATGATCAGGGGAGGGTCAGAGAGAGAGGGAGACACAGAATCTGAAGCAGGCTCCAGGCTCTGAGCAGCTGTCAGCACAGAGCCTGACACGAGGCTTGAACCCAAGACCTGTGAGATCATGACCTGAGCCGAAGTCAGACGCTCAACTGACTGAGCCACCCAGGCACCTCTGGAGTTTCTTCTTCAAAGAGCCTCAAATGCCCTCTAAGAGCTACGTGAGCTTTTCCTCAGGTCTTTCTTCTGAAGCAGCACCTAGGCCTGAAGAGTGAGCAAGGGGCACTATTTCAGAGGGGGTAGGGAATAGAGTTTAGGCATATGAGCTAGAGAGTCCACAGACTTAGCAAGTCAGGGCCCTTGGGTGTGGGACAGAGTGAGGGATGAAAGGGCTGGGGACAGGGTCAGAGGAGAATAGGCCAAAGCGCTGGGTTCACAGGTCTGCTCTCGAAGTACTAACACTTGCTGGCTAACTCCAAGTTCAAGAATTCTAAATGTGAAGTGGTCTTTAAGAAGGTATATTAGTCAAGGTAGGTGAATAGAAAATTTTATTTGAGAGTCTGGGAGCTTGATGTGTAAGTTTTCAATTATTTATGCATGCAGTAGATGTGCTGCCATTCGACCAGTCCTCACATAGAGAACAATGTGAAAGTTGTCTTCACCCCACTCCTCACCCCTTCCTACTTCCCATCATAGCCTTTGTCTTGTCTGGTTCAGTGAAGGTGTTTGGCTCTTAACTCCACCATATATTGCACNAGGAACCAGCCAGCCCTTCCCTCCTCTCGGTTTTCTTTCCCACCCAGTTTATTTTTGTCTCCCTTGTAGCCCCTACCTCTGAAGCCATTTTATGAACCATCATGTGTCACATGAGCCTCCATTAAAAACAAAAACAGGCGAAAGAAAAAAAAAAAAAGACAGGCTTCCCCTGCCCCTTGGAGTTTAGATGATGAAATGTACTCTAAGACACTGGCATTTCTCATCCACAATCTGCTCCCTGAAAATGTGCTGAGCGGCTCTGTCTCTAGGCAGCTTCTCCAACTAGCTTTGAACTTGTATTTTTGAAGCTCCTGTCTCTTGACCCTTTCCTTACTCTCCTCAGCCGCCCCTGTCCCAGCACCCACAGGCATGCTTGCTTGTTCCTCCCTTATAACCCCTTTTACGTCTGACTCACTCCAGGCCCTATGTGTTCCTTGCTGGCTTCACTGATTGTGACTCCCTGCCAATTTCTTGCGATCTTTGTCTGCTCCTCTGCTCAGCATACTTTGCTGGCTGCTTCTTCATTCTCATTCTTTAGCAATTTCAATAGCTTTTCCCAGGGAGCATTGCCCTCCTCCCTCTGCTTCATGTGTCTTTTTAGGAAATAAGGAATCAATCATGTTATTCCCACTTTGGGTACTCTCCCTCCTTCTACTCCCCACCCCCAAATATTAAGTCTCAGCCCCATTGGAAGGGAAGTTATAGTAATGATAAAACTTGCTTTTACTCCAAGACTGACTGGATTACAACTGGCTTTCAAACTAGGGTATTGCCATATCTACCCGTGATTATCCAGTCATTGCTCCATTTTCATTTCCTCTTCATATTTTTTCCCTTTAATGAAAACTGCCAAACAGCTTATAAAGAAACTGGAAATGTACCAAAATTAAGATCAGTTTTTGTCTCAGACTACTTTACATACCTAAATAGTTACTGAGATGGCTCCCTTGTGTTTGCGCTTATGTGTTCTATTTCATATGGAAGGCTGTTTATCTAGATTGATGAAATGGAATGAGACTTTCTGAAAAGCGATCTTGGAATTTTAAGACAAACTGTGCTACAAAGAACCGCAGAGATGATTCAGTCCCAATTCCTTATTTACACATAGGGAGATTTGGGACAGAGAATTTGAGAGAGAAGTAGTTTGACAAATAATAAATAATAGCTATTATTTATACTTTTCGTGCTGGAGACCTCATTCAATACTGTTCTAGGGTAAATATACTATTTTTTGGTGAAAGTTTAGAAATATTCCAATTAAAGTTAGGAACAAAGCAATGATGCCTTTATTTTTGCTGCTGTCTGACAATGTTCTACAGGGCTAGCCAACCCAGTAACACCAGAAAAAAAAAAGTTTTTTATATATAATCTAAGAACACTTAGAAAATAATTTTAAGATCCATAACATGAAAGATTAACAGATTTAAACCACATGAAAAAAGTAAAACTTTGATGTTAAAAAAAAATGACGACATAAGCAAAATCAGAAAACAAGTGACAGAGGGATATATTTTGAGCCCATGTTGAAGCAAAAAATAATATCTCCAATATACAAATCAGTTAAAAAGAATCAAATACCTAAGAGAAAAATGAGCAAAAGTAGAAGTAGCTAATGTACAGAAAAGGAAATTCAAATGGTCAATAAATATAAAGATATGCTCAACTTTAGTTCTTTTTGAGATTTCACCAATATTTATTTTCTCTCTCATTCACATGAGGTAGTTTTTGTTTTTTTATTTTTTTAATGTTTATTTATTTTTGAGACAGAAAGAGAGAGAGAGAGCAGGGGAGGGGGCAGAGAGAGAGAGGGAGACACAGAATCTGAAACAGGCTCCAGGCTCCGAGCTGTCAGCACAAAGCCCAATGTGAGGCTCGAACCCACGAGCCATGAGATCATGACCTGAGCCGAAGTCAGACACTCAACCAACTGAGCCACCCAGACACCCCAGTTTTTATTTGTTTTTAATGCAGTAACTGCTACCTTGAAAGTATGGGGCTAATACAGTAATATTCTGAGTCGGATCTCACCTCTGATCACCAACTAAGGATTCTGGAATCAATTCCAATGTCGCAGGTGAAGATGGTTCTCCACACTACCAAGCAACTCAACTCTGACCCTCTCTACCTGGAGATAGCATCCTATCCCACAGATTAAGGGCTCAGTCCCACAAGACTCTCCCCCACCAACACGTACTTCAGAAACCAGTCACAAGACCAGGTTGTCCCCTACGCTTCTGACCAACTGGCTACAGATGGGAAGTTCCAAGGACCCCTTCCATGGGTTTGATTAATTTTCCAGAAAGGCTCACAGAACTCACAAAACCATTTTATTTACTAAATCACCAGTTTATTATAAAGAAGATATAACTCAGAAACAGTCAGGCGGAAGAGATGCACAGGGCAAAGTATGCAGAAAGGTTGCAGAACTTCCAGTCCCCACCCCCCCACCCCCACAGGTGTNTTTCTTTTCTTTTCTTTCTTTCTTTTCTTTCTTCCTTTCTTTCTTTCTTCTTTCTTTTCTTTCTTTCTTCTTTCTTTCTTTCCTTTCTTTTTTTCTTCCTTCCTTCTTCCTTCCTTCCTTTCTTTTCTTTCTCTCTCTCTCTCTTTCTTTCTCTCTTTCTTTCTCTCTTTCTTTCCTTTCTCTCTCTCTCTCTTCCTCTCTCTCTTTCTCTCTCTCTCTCTTTCTTTCTCTTTCTTTCTCTCTCTCTCTTTCTTTCCTTTCTCTCTCTCTTCCTCTCTCTCTTTCTCTCTCTCTCTCTTTCTCTCTTTCTTTTCTTTCTTTTCTTTCTTTTCTTTCTTCCTTTCTTTCTTTCTTCTTTTCTTTCTTTCTTTCTTTTTTTCTTCCTTCCTTCTTCCTTCCTTTTCTTTCTTTTCTTTCTCTCTCTCTTTCTTTCTCTCTTTCTTTCTCTCTTTCTTTCCTTTCTCTCTCTCTCTCTTCCTCTCTCTCTTTCTCTCTCTCTCTCTTTCTCTCTTTCTCTCTCTCTCTCTTTCTCTCTTTCCTTTCTTTCTTTCCTTCTTTCCTTCCTTCCTTCCTTCTTTCCTTCCTTCCTTCTTTCTTTCCTTCTTTCCTTCCTTCTTTCTTTCCTTCTTTCCTTCCTTCTTTCTTTCCTTCTTGCTTTCCTTCTTTCTTTCTCTCTCTCTTTCTCTCTCTCTCTCTTTCTCTCTCTCTCTCTTTCTCTCTCTCTCTCTTTCTCTCTCTCTTTCTCTCTCTTTCTCTTTCTCTTTCTCTTTCTCTCTCTCTCTCTCCTTTCCCCACTCATGTTCACTCTCTCTGTCTCAAATAAATAAATAAACTTAAAAACAATAAAGGTCCTATCTCTAAATATAGTCACATTTGGGGCTATACTTGGAGGTTTAGACTTTGACATATAAATTTTAGGGGGAACAATTCAGCCCATAACAGTACCAAAAATAAGGAGTGTCCTGTCTTGACTATAATATGAAAGAAAAATGAAAGAAAATAAACATGATGAAACCATATATATTTCAAAGTGTAAATTCTTGAGCATCACTGTAATAGAAGATATAATAAAGTAGCCAGATGTTTGCATCTACTTATAATGAAAATACTTAGATTTAAGAAAAGTAAGATGATCAGAAGCCATTTCTATAAAGTGGATGAAGAAAAAAAAAAGAACAGTGGCATGACTAGGACTAGAGTAAAACCTATTAAGATAAGGAATATTGGACTGGAATTTTTTGTATAAGAAAAGGCAACGAGGAAATAGCATTGGATGAAGTAGGGATGAATGCCAAGATTAATTACACACTGTCAGAGTAGAAAACATAAGTAAGATATACTCACAAGGGAGTTGGACTATATGTATAAGTGTAGTGTTAAGATAATCATTTTGTTATGACATTAGATGAAAGACCACAAAAAATTCTCCTGAAATCTCTTCACGTGTTGAAGCATCCATTCAATCTCAGAATTTAGAAATTTACAGAATTTACAACTTTCTGGGCTACCTAGAAGTCACAGCCTTTGATAGGTGATGGAGAATAGACCATAGTTTTTTAAAAAGGAGCTTAATACAAAAGACTAAAGACGTAGTATGCTAGGCCTCTGGAGACAATATTAGAGCAATGTTGAAAAGTGACAGGCAACCAAAAATAATAACAAAGTCTATTATGTAATTTTCAAAATATGTATTTAACATTTTGGCACACATAAAAAGTATTTGAATGCTATGAAACTCTTCAAAGACAGAGCTCTTTAGTAAAATATATAAAAAGCTATAAAATTCTTTGAAGAAACAACTTACTAGCAAAATTTAGTGAGATCCTCACATTTCATGTGATTCCATTAGTTAAATGATATTTAGTTCTGAATCTATTCAAAATAATCTCTCATTTTCTTATTACACATGACAGTCACAGATGACAAAATGGTCCAGATTTCTGATTTTGGAGATTTATGTATCATGAGCCCTGTTGCTGTCAGTAGATTGATTTTCTGACGTGGTGGCTTATTCTTGATTTACTTCCAAACAAAATAAAGTATAAGCTTCACTGGATTAACATGACAGTTATATCTTGGAAATTTCAGTGTATAATAAAATTTTGTGGAAAAAAACTTAGTAATAATATGTAAAATAGATTCTTCACTTACATAATTTTAAATAGGTGAGCATCTGGGAGATTTGAAAGTCATTCAGGACATAGGACGCTCCTTCAATGTCCACAACTGTTCTGGATATTCCAGGATATTAACCACAGCTGGCGCCCATCTACTTAATATCAGAAGCTCTCCCTCATGATCTGTGACAATCACAAACACTACCATGAATTTCCAAAAGACCCCCTAGGGGGCGATATAGCTCTGTTGAGAACCTGTTCCATCTCTACTTGGATACCATTTTCTAAATATCTCTCATTTATCTATCTCTCCTCTATTTTTCCTTTCACAGACCATCCTTCATCGTTGTTTTCCCCTGGAATCCTTCAGAATGAAACTCGTATCTCAAGTTTCAATGTCCTCTCATCCACTACACACTCATTCCAGACTTAATTTTCTAAAGTATGAACCTGAACTTTCTGGTCAAGATGGTCTGTGATTTCAGATGGAAAACCACCCTTTCACCTCCCACCTCCACCCCAAAATAGCAAAGACATAATACAAGAAAATATACAAACATATAGTTATCATCACAAACAAATAACTCCACAGAGGGGAAATTTTTAGAACAAAAATACACAGATGTAAGCAGTGGCTACGAGGCCTATAATAGGCAGAGAATTTTTACCTCTGTGCGGTAGCTGGGCTTGAAGTCCCCAGTAATTGTGGGGAAACAGAGCAAACAGATCTATTGTGTCAATCCTGACTGTCCTGCCATTAACTGACCAAAGTCAGGGCTTTCTCCTCTGTAGAAGCCTTTAGGGACTCATTGCCTCAAGAGGTCAAGAAGAAGCAATAAGAAGAAGATATGAACAGACACTTCTCCAAAGAGGACATCCAGATGNTTTTTTTTAATTTAAAAAGTTTTAAAAACCCACTGAATTGTACATTTTAAGTGAATGTATTTAATGTAATTGTATTTCAATAAAACTGTTTAAAAAAAAAGAAGAAGAAGAAGCAACAAGAGCTGGACCAAGTTTCTTACTTCCCAGAAAGTTGATTTGTAACATCTATTCACACAAAACATGATCCACCAACATAGGACTGTCATTCATACAGCAATGGACATTGCTGAAACCAATTGAACAACTGTAAATTTCCAGACACTAAGAAGCTAGAATATGGCAGGGAAGAGGGTAAGGTGGAGAAGGAGACACAAGAAATATCTACACAAGAGAACTTGCAAACTAAACTCTAGCACACATAAGGATAGTAAAATGAAAAGTAATCAAAATAATTTAAAATAATTCAACAAATGGGAAGACTCAATTTTAAAGTAAATGCAAAAACAGAAATGTCTTCTGGAAAAATTAAGTCCGCAAAAAACATTTTAAAGGAATAACATAACCTCATCCCCAAAAAAGCCAAAATAAAAACCATGTAACAAAACAAGTTGCTTTGCACTGAGGATAGTAGAGATTTTTGAAAAAGCAGAGAGAGTAAGGAAAGGGGGACAGAATATGAGTGAGAGGAGAAGCAACACTTAGAAATCTTAGAAATTCAAATTTTAATCATTATTATTAGAAAATTAATAGATTGCATAAATCCTAGCTAAAGACAGTATTAATAAATAGGAAGATAGTACAGAAAATATGAACAAGAACTTGCACAAAAATATGAAGAGGTTTTTTAATATGAAAAAAATTGAAGAATTCCAGAGGGTAGACTGAATCCTCCAACATGAAATTAGTAAGTCACAGACATGAAGAGCAATGAAAATGAGTAAGAAGCAACAGTTGAAAATACAATGCTGATAATTTTCTGAATTACAGAAAAATGTAATTCTTACATTTAATGTGCACAATGACTCTTTATTTTAATGTTTATTTATTTATTTGGTGGGGGGAGAGACCATAACTGGGAGAGGGGCAGAGAGGGAGAGAGAGAGAATCCCAAGCAGGTGCTGCACTGACAGCATGCATACAGTTTGGAATCTGTCGTGGGGAACAACAAAGAAAATTTTTAAACAATAAGGGATAAAGGGCCAATATTAACATATTTACTTTAAAGATGGCAGAGAAGTAGGGAGCTCCGTGCATTTTGCTTACACGCATCTCTCAAACAGAGAAGGCCTGAAGTCATAGGACACTGAGCCACAGGAGTCTGGGAAGAGAAAGAGATAGAATACACTGGGAAGGAAATCTCATTAAGTGCGGCTGCCTCAAGAAAGAAGCCAAAATACACATGGTGGAGAGTCCCAAATACCACTATGATTAGGGAAACAAAATAACCAAACGCTCAACAAGAGAAACCCGAGACACCATTCAAAGAACACTTCCTGAACAAACAGGCCCTGAACAGTCAAAGAGCCCTCTCTAAAACAGCAGATCTCTCAGGGGCAGAATGTACAACAAGCTTTTAAAGTTAACAAGAGATAGAAAGCTAACCAAAATGATGAAAAGGAAGAACTCTCCTCCAAAGAAATTCCAGGAAGAAATGACAGCTAAAGAACTGCTCCAAACAGATATAAGCAACATAACTGAACAAGAATTTAGAAAAATAATCATAAAATTAATCACTGGGCTTGAAAAAAAAGTAGAGGACATCAAAGAAACTATGGCTACAAACAACACGGAGCTTAAAAATAGTTATGATGAATTAAAAACTGTGATAAATGAGATACATAATAAACTAGAGGCGTCCAATGCACAGACTGAAGAGGCAGAAAGGAGAATAAGTGATTTAGAAGACACAAGTATAGAAAAAGAAGAAACTGAGAAAAAGAGAGGTAAACTGATCCAGAAACATCAAAGAAGAGTTCTAGAGCTCAGCGATACAATCCAACAGAACAATATCCATATCACAGGAATCCCAGAAGAGGAAGAGAGAGGGAAAGGTGCTGAAGGAGTCCTGGAACATATTGAGGACTTCCTCAACCTGGGGAGGGAAGTAGATGTTGAAATTCAAGAGGCACAGTGAACTCCCCTCAGACGTAACTTGAATCGATATTCTGAACAACATATTATAGTCAAACTGGCAAAATATAAGGACAAAGAGAGAATTTTGAAAGNCTTGAGGGTGTTATGCTGAGTGAAATAAATCAGGCAGAGAAGGACAGATACCATATGTTTGCACATATAGGAGGATTAGGAGGAACTTAACGAGGATCATGGGTGAGAAGAAGGGGAAAAATAGTTGGGGGGAGGGAGGCAAACCATGAGAGACTTTTGAATGCCAAGAACAAACTGAGGACTGATGGGGGGGAGAGGGGAAGGGGGGTGATGGGCATGGAGGAGGGCACGTGTGTTATATGGAAACCAACTTGACAATAAACTATTAAAAAAAGAATAAAATTTTTTTCAAAAAAAGATATTTAATCCTTTAAGTTAGAAGAGCATTAACATAGGGAAAAACTAAAAGACCAGGAATAGAAAACAATCTAGAAACACACATAGGAATATGTGGACTTGATACAATAGAGGTGGCATTGCAAACAATTCAATAAATGGGACTAAAAGAATTGGTTATCCAGAAGGAATAAATGAAATCATATGCCTGCTTTATACCATATACCAAAAATTAAATCCCAAAGGATTAAAAATCAAATTCTAAACATTTGAAGGAGACTGTAGAATATTTACTTGACCTTATAAGAAGTTATTCCTTAAACAAGATATAAATCACACAAGTCATAAAGGAAGTAATGAATAAATTTGAGATTAACAAAAACTTCAATGTAGCAAGGTTAAAAAGGTTTCAAGATACTTGAAACACATATACCTGGAAAAAGACTGGTACCAGAATAAATAAAAGAATTCCTAAAAATTAATAAAAATAACATTAATAATCAAGACTAAAGAGGTAAAATATTTGAACAGATATTAGTCACAGTATAGGAAATCTAAATAGCTAACAGACATGTGAAAAGATAATCAAACTGACAAACAATCAGAAAATGCAAATTAAGGGGCATCTGGGTGGCTCAGGCAGTTAAGCATACTACTCTGGATTTCAGCTCAGGTCATGATCTCACGGTTCATGAGTTCTGGCCCTGTATCAGGCTTTGTGCTGATGGTGTTGGAGCCTGCTTGGGATTCTCTCTCTTTCCCTCTCTCTGCCCCTCTTCACACATGCATGCGATCTCTCTAAGTAAATAACTTTTAAAAATGCAAATTAAAACAGTAAGATGAACAAAAATCGTTAACCATCCATCAAAGTAAATTAACAAAAATTTAACCATCTACCAATACCAAGATTTGGCCAGTATGTCAAGAAGCAATCAGGGGACTGGAAAACTGATATAAACACCTTGAGAAGCAATTTAGCAATATTTAATGAAGTTAGTGTACATACCTTGTGTGTTAGTTAGCTATTGCATTATAAGGCTGTATAACAAACCGTCCCAATAGCTAGTGGTATAAAGCAATAACTGCTCTCATGCTCACACCTCAATCAGAAAATGGATGAATGTTACAGTATATTCATATAACAGCATGGTATGTGACAGTTTTAATGAATAAACTAAAGCTATATGTGTCAATATATATAAATTTCTATCATGTAATGTGCAGAGAAATAGCACTTTACAAAAGAATAACATTTCGTATAATACCATTCATATTTAATGATATTTTAAATTCAAATCAAATATGCCAAGAGCATTTTCATGGCCCTGTGTGTTTATTTCAATAGTCTGTCAGAAAAGTAGATTAGCTGACACAGAAGCATCATTTCCAGAAAAGTTATTTTGAGAAAGCTCATGGCTATTCTGATGGTTTCAAATTCCACATGTAGTCCCTCTAGACAGTTTAATCTGCAACATATTTTATGTCATTCCTTTAGGCATCTGTACTAGAACCTGCAGGCAGCCAACAGTTTCTTTGCTTTTATAAAAACCTAAGTAATAGTTTGAGGCCATGCTGGGAAAACTGAGTGCCAATAAATTGCAACCCGACTGCACTTATGTCATAGCCTCCAAATGATTGTGCTGGTCTGAGGTGCCCATTTACAGTCCAGCTATACAGCTGACACATGAGAAAACACAGCAAACTTAAAAATACCCATATTGTTACATGCTTTCTTATGACGCAGTCACCATGCTTGAAGAGTCGACAATATTGCAAAGAGGAGACTGCTTAGTTTGAGACAAGAACTGGCTGTGCCCAGTGGCACCAGGCTGCTACCGGGAAGCTGTGCTTTGTTTCAGAAAAAAATCCATCAGGAGTTAGCAGAACCTTTGCCACAGACTGAGATTCAAGGGCACAGCTCAAAGCCCTAGTGATGGAGACAAAAAAATAAATAAATAAAAACCCAGAACACAGACAAAAAAAAAAAACAAAAACTGAGCACCAGGCAGTTTGTAAGGCATAACCTGAGGCCCAGGGTTCAAGCCACTCAGGCGTCAATCAGTCATTCTGCATCCTTGACAGTGGGTCCACTCTGCCAGCTCTGTGCCGGGAGCTAGGCACAAGAGCCCGCTCTCATTCTCCATCTGGGCCTAAGAATTCCCATACTTAAAGGCATATTATTGAAAGTCTACAAGCTACTGGGAAGAGAAATTATTACTGGTAATTAAAAAGTACAAATTAGGGATTAAAGAACCAAGTATTTACCCTTGAAATGTTAGTACTACTTGAGTTTATTGTTAGCTTATTTTAATATTAGTCTGTAATCATATCACTTATAAAAATAAAGTAATACAATGATTCCTCTGCAATCAGCTTTACACATGTGTACACTTGTGGTCAGAGGCATTAAGTGCTTTATACAAATTCATGGGTCCAAATAGTACTAGAACCAAGAGCAGAATGTAGGTCTCCCATGTTCCAATTAATGCTTTTGTTTTCTTTTATGCTACACTTTCCAATCAAATTATGTACTATAAATACATACATACTTAACTGGATGTAGCCAGAATTCCAAGAAACTTAACTACCTTAAATTCTGTTAGTGGAAGAGACTACGTGGTTGATAAGTTTGATAAATAGCTTTTAAGGTATATATTTTTTTAATTTTTTAATGTTTTATTTCTGACAGAGAGAGAGAGAGAGAGAGCATGAGCAGAGGAGGGTCAGAGAGAGGGAGACACAGAATCCAAAGCAGGCTCCAGGCTCTGAGCTAGCTGTCAGCACAGAACCCGACGTGGGGCTCGAACCCATGAACCATGAGATCACAACCCGAGCCGAAGTCGGAGGCTCAACTGACTGAGCCACCCAGGTGCCCCTTAAGGTGTACTTTCAAAATGCTCTGTTTGATAGCCAAAAATCAGTCTTGGTGTTAATAATCACAACTGTATCTGAATGCTATAAATACTCCAAAGTAATGGGAACAGCATGAAGCCAGTATCACAAGAACATATTATTTAAGGCTTGATAGACAGCTTTGATTTTGTAAGAAAAACTTAAACAGCAAAATCAAAATCTAGTTCACTAAAAATTTTTCCAAATTGCTTTAACAATTGTCTCTACAATGACAGAAACAAACCTAGTTTACCAAGTATTGATTCCAGCTGGGATTTCACACCATTTTTCTTCCTGACCTATCCTTCCTGGGCCACACTGTCCCACTGTACTTGACACTCTACTTCTCTGCTGACTTTAGTCAATAACCATTGCATTCAAGAAACCCTGCCCACATTAAGCCCTTAGTAAGAGCTACTGACTTTAGATTCTTATTTCTGCCTTAGCTTTACACCTTCAGTCTTAATTCATCTACTCTTTTATTGTTTATCTCATTTCTTGATTATCACATTTAGTCAGATAATCTATATTTAACAACCACAAAAATATCATTAAATTTTTCTTTTACTTAATATTGATCAAAATTAAATGGGGATATTAGACATGACTAAAATCTATAAACTCCTTGCTTCAGGGCCAGGCAATCAAGGACACTCCCAGCAGAAAGCAAGAAATGACATCGGGGAGCACAGCAGGAGGCAACAAGGAGGTATCTGGCAAGGAGATAACCTCAGTATTAGAGTTTCAGTAGCAGGAAATAGAACGAGCGGAAGTCAAGAAAGGTAGTATGTCAGAGAGATCCCCTAGCAGTGACACCAAAGATATATGAGTACAATATAAAGAATGATGACTGTCAGTGTCAGCTGCCTACTCAATATCCATGTGTACCACTTTCCTTAGAAAAAGAAGAGGGAGAAAAAAAGAAGAGGAAAAGAGAAAGAAGAAGAGAGAAAAGAAGAAGAGAGTGAGAAGGGGAAATAAGAGAGAAAAACTAAGAAAGGAAGGAAAGAAATAAGTGTTATTTCAATGTCAGTGTATCCACTAAATACTTTTATTGCCCAGCCTCTGTTACAGCTAGGAATGGTGCGGCATCTTTCTGTCAGTGGAAAATTTCATCACAGGCTCCAATTCTTCACTTCCCTATGGCCATGTGATTTTCCATGTACATGTGCTCTGCCGTCCCATTCCAACTCTGAGCTCATCTACATGAATTACTTTGGCCAATTAAATGATCCTTGTCAATTCTAAGCTTTGGTCTCAAGAGGCCTTGAACATTTTCGCTTGCTTACTCTTACACTTCTATTCTGCCTCTGATAGTTCACTAGTTCCAAAAGGAGGAAAATAAGCCAGTGATGTAGAGTTGCCTCAGCTAAGGTGCTTCAAACTAGCCCAGTCTAATCTAGAGCACGGCCTAGAGCACAGCCTCCACCTAACATGCAGATGCATAAGTGAGCTAAGCAAAACTCAGCAGAACCACGCAAGTGAGCCCTATCCTGAGAAGCTAAATCCCATAGCATGGTATGTAAGTGTTCACTGTGGTATGCCATGAAGGTTCTGTAGTTATTTATCATGCACCGAAAACTAACCAGTGAGACATATGTTGATATCTGAGGGCAGGGGAAGGAGAGGCATTGAGAAAGCTTTGTCTTCCTAAACAGCAATACCTCATTTACACTTCTCCCTGCCTCAAGCTCAAACTGAATATATGAAAGTGTGACAGCCATCTTGAAACCAAGTATATATACATAAAGATGCTAAAGATGCTCAAACAAAAAGACAGAAGAGGTATAAAGCAATACACCAGTCCTGAATTGTCTCACTCTGGATTTCTTGTTACGTGAGGTACATGATATAGAATACAAACTTCTACTTTTTAACCCATTGTATTTGAATTTCTGTTACATATAATCAAAATTATCCTTGAAACTAGAACCAAAGAATGACTTAGTTTCTAGAATTGGGCATATGGAAGAAACAAATGGTAAGGATCCAGCTAGTGGAAAGAAGCAGCAAAGTCAGGGGTGCCCAGGTGGCTCAGTCGGTTAAGCATCTGACTTTGGCTCAGGTCATGATCTTGCAGTCTTTGAGTTTGAGCCCTGTGTAGGGCTCTGTGCTAACAGCTCAGAGCCTGGAGCCTATTTCAGATTCTTTGTCTCCCTTTCTTTCTGCCCCTCACACACTCGTGCTCTGTCTCTTGCTCTCAAAATAGATTTTTAAAAAATTTAAAAATTAAAAAAAAAAAGAGCAAAGTCAGGATAGGATAAGAGTTGACCTGACACCAGACCATTGCAACTGTCCTAGAACTCATCAATTCCAGTTTTCAATAATGGGATTAAAGCCAGAAAAAGAAAGGGGTTCAGTGAAAATGTTTAGGATCTTAACAGAGATAAGGATCCAAACAAATAGTGGCAATGACATTTGAGGTTTAAATTGACTCATTGGAGTGCTGATGCAGAGGGGCACATGTACCCCAATGTTCATAGCAGCACTCTCAACAATAGCCAAAACATGGAAAGAGCCTAAGTGTCCATCAACGGACGACTGGATCAAGCAGATGTGGTTTATCTATATAATGGAATACTACAAGGCAATGAGAAAGAATGAAATCTGGCCATGTGTAGCAACATGGATGGAACTTGAGGGTGTTATGCTGAGCGAAAAAAGTCAGGCAGAGAAGGACAGATATCATATGTTTGCACATATAGGAGGATTAGGAGGAACTTAACAGAGGATCATGGATGAGAAGAAGGGGAAAAATAGTAGGGGAGAGGGAGGGAGGTAAACCATGAGAGACTCTTGAATGTNTATAAATAAATAAATAAATAATAAATAAATAAATAAATAAATAAAATGACTTACTGGATGCATATTTTAGGTTCCTAGACTATTTGAGGGCTGCAAGCTTTTCCATTTTCTTTTTCAAAAATATTTCATTACTCTTTTTTTCTAATAGTTTTCCTTTCTTGATTTCTTTGCTACCTATATCCCTTTGAATTGGCATTCTTTTCATAACATACTTTTTGTAGCCGTCAGCCCTGTTAACAACCAACAAAAATATCCATTTGTGCCATGAAATATATACTTTATCAAGTGTGATTTACTTTTGTAAGTAAAACAGAACTGGCACAACTTGTTTCAATAAGTTGCCAAAAGGGCATATTAACTTATAGTAATCAAAGACATATTCTTTCGAAAACCAACTGAAATTTCATATAATCTTTGTACAATTTATGGCACAAAGGAATGAGTATCTTAAAACAGTCTTAAGAAATCACCAATGGGGGTCCTGTGTGGCTCAATTGTTTAAGTGTCCAACTTTGGCTCAGATCATGATCTCATGGTTTGTGGGTTTGAGCCCCACCTCAGGCTCTGTGCTGACAGCTCAGAACCTAGAACCTTCTTTGGATTCTGTTTCCCTCTCTCCCTGCCCCTCCCCAGCTCATGATCTGTCTGTCTCTCAAAAATAAAATAAACGTTCAAAAATTTTTTTAAAAATCATGAATGTGGTGTAAATGTGTGAAAATACGAGTTAAATATGGAGAAATATCTGAGATGCCATAATATAAAGTCTTGCCTGTCACCTTCTCAAACATATTTTCCTGGAACTGGCTTCCCCTGAGCTACTCAACAAATAGCTCTGACTTTCAAACACAATACTAGGTTTTCAAAATGCCAGATAATTTAATAATTCCCTCCCAAACATGGTTAACATACAAAAACACAAAGTTGACCTCGATGTCCTCCTGTTGGTGATAGTCAACAGTATGGGATTTCATTAACGCAAACGATAAAATTTATTAAATATCCCTATGTTAGCATCTGAACAACAATCAATTGTATCAAAACAGCAGTGGAGGAAAACATTTGGAAAAGTCTGAGTTCTTACTAACTTGGGACATTGGGGCCTTCGAGGATAGTAACATGATAAATATAGGGTAACTTCAGTGGATATAGAATTGAATTTAATTTTTATACATTTAAGTGAATATATCAATTAGGTTTCTTTGACTGCAGGCAAAGAAAAGTAACTCATGCTAACTCAAAGGGTGAAAAAAAGAAATACACTGAAAGTCTACTGGGATAGTTCAAAGAATTGAAGGAAAAGCTATAGAACAAGGTTTCAGGAAAGAGGAACCTGAGAGGCTTCAGGGATCTTAATAGTAGTAATTATTAGACTGTTTCTTGAGAGTATTAGTACCAAGAATAAATCAGTCTCAACTATTTTTTGGTTTTTGGTTTTGGTTTTGTTGGGTTTTTTTTCTTTAGTCCAGGAAGAGAGGGTCTGATTCCTAGAGGAAGACTAAGATACTGACAAAGGGTGTCTGGGAGTTCCCCAAAGGAAATTTAATGATTGTTGTAAAAGGAACAGTCCATAAACGTTGGGCAAAGTCAAGAAATGTTCACCATAATGATGAAATTACAATGTCCTAGTTTCCATTTCCCTGGGAAGAATAGGGCACCAATAAGAGAAATGAAATATTACGAAGAGATTCAAGGTCAAAACAGAGTTTGTATTGTATTCAACAGATTCATCTACTTTATTCCTCCTAATATAAAGGTTAGAAAGCAAAGTAAGAAAATTTCCACTTTCTAAATTAGCATAAACCATCTCTAGAGAGTAAAGGGTGGAAAGTTAAATTTCTGCAATTGTTCTTCCTTGAAAATTAAAATACTAATTTTGTTTTAATTTTGTTCTTTGAACACAGTTGGTCATATAACTTTCACATGGTTATAAAAATGGTTAGTATTACTATTACATCTATAGCATGAGATTATTTCTGAACCTTGATTTTTCATAAGTGTAAATGAAAATGCCAAGTGGGTTACATTTTATAAAAGCAAAGTCATTTCATTTCATTATACATGGGAGGGAATTAAATGCAGAGATTAGTACAATCAGAATCAATTATTAATTGTTTAATATTCTTCTGGATCCAAATCAGTGTTTCCATATAATAATGGAACACAAGTACAGTCATGTATTAAATGGCAAGTCAATTAATCATGTTAAAAATGCTTATTTAAATGCCAAAAGAATTAACATGACCTTTTATCTATTAAGAACTGTTCGCATTTTGAAAAGATTTAGAAATATATTTTTTGTGCATACTTCAAAACTCTCAGTAAGTATTTGATCTTATTTCTTTCAATAATAGTCTTCTCCTCAAATGCAATGTTATAAAAAGAGCTAAAAGTTTGCATGGTGGAAGATTTAAGCATTCCTCCAAGTGAGAGTATCATATTAACACTCAAAAGCTCCTTTGAAATATGTACATATCTTTTTTTTTTTAAATTTTTGTCTTTATTTTGAAAGACAGATAGAGAGCGAGCAGGGGAGGATCAGAGAGAGAGGGAGACACAGAATCTGAAGCAGGCTCCAGGCTGTCAGCACAGGGCCCGATGCGGGGCTCGAACCCACCTACAGTGAGATCATGACCTGAGCTGAAGTCGGATGCTTAACCAACTGAGCCACCCAGGTGCCCCTGAAATATGTATCTATCTTTATATAGAAATATATGTCTCAACTACAGCCTAATTTGAAGTCCTGATACATATGGACCAATTTTCAAGCCAGAGGGGAAAAGTCTACCAGAAGCCTATGTTTCAGGAGATTTTGAAAGCTAACTCATCCTAAAAGAGGCAAAAGTGAAGTAAAAATGAGCAGGACCATGATAGGCATGACTCTAAGGTAGCTCATAAGGACATCTGGCCCTAATCTTCACACCTACTAATATGAAGAGCTAGCACATCTCCTATTATGTTATCTTAAGGGGCAAAGGAGTTGAAGTTACTAGTCAGTTGACTTTGAGTTCATCAAAATTGGGGTTATCCGCATAGGCCTAATTTAATCATACAAAACCTTTAAAGGTGGGGAAGTCTGTCTGGTAGTGGTACAAGAGGAAGTCAGAAAGATTCGAAGCACAGAAAGGGTTTTAAGCACCATTAGTAGCTGTGAAAATGGAAAGGACCATGTTGAAGGTCCAGAGAGAGGCCTGTAAGACTGAGAGTGGCCCCCAGTTGACAGCCACCACGGAAACAGGGACTTCAGTGCTACAGTCACAAGAAACTAAAATCTGCCAATAACCTGAACGATCTGGAACCAGATTCCTCCTTAGAGATTCCAGATAAGAGTCCAGTCTGGCTGACACTTTGATTCTGCTTTGTGAGACCTAAACAGAGAACCCAATGGAGACTCCCTGGAGTCCTAAGCCACAGAGCCATGAAATAACGAGTGCTGTTTTAAGTTACAAAATTTGTGGCAATTTGTTATGAAGCAATACAAACTTGTAGGTGAACTCAGGATGATAGTGTTCTTTATGAAAGAGTATCACAGCCCAACTGCCTCTGGACTCATGTTTGAGTCCTTTAAAGAAGAGAAGAGGGGCGCCTGGGTGGCTTAGTTTGTTAGGTGTCCGACTTTCGCTTAGGTCATGATCTCGCAGTTCGTGGGTTCGAGCCCCGCGTCGGGCTCTGTGCTGACTGCCAGCTCAGAGCCTGGAGCCTGTTTCAGTCTGTGACTCCCTCTCTCTCTGACCCTCCCCTGCTCACGCTGTCTCTCTCTCTCTCTCTCCTAGAAATAAATAAAACATTAAAAAAAAAAAAAGAAGAGAAGAAATATTTTGTGGAAGATATTCCATTACATGGCCAAGATAGGACATATTTAGACAAAAAAAAAAAAAAAAAAAAACCCACCCTGCATACAAATTGCTATAAAATAATCCAGGAAAAAAGTTAGGGTTGGGTGTAAAACAAGATTACCATAATTTTTGAATATATGTTGAATACATGTTTAAAATTTCCATATGATAACATATATTTCCGTATGATAGCATGTTATATATTTCTGTATGACAGCATATGTTTCCATAGGATGACAGATACATTTAAATACATATTTTATGGTAAACAAAGGACTATGAATTGAAAATTTCCAAAGGAGAAACAGAAATAGCAAAGGACCAAAAATAGTAAGTTTCTATTTTTGGTGGTGAGATAAAAGGTAGATACGATTGAACTGAAAGATGAAAGCACAACCCAACACAGGCAAAAGAGAGATCTGCTACAAAAAACAAGTGGGAAAGCTTAAAAGTTCCTTCAAGCTTCCCAATCATGAGCTAACCCTGGGACAACTGTCAGAACAACTGATTGGAAGAGTGCTGAGGTGACAACCAGCCAGTTTGCTGTATGCCACCTACAAGCCACCCCAGCCTTCACTCCTTCTTGCCTGTACCAATCATGGGACAATGAGCCACAGACACTGGAAGGAATGGTGCCTGGAAGTGCTTGGAAGAAAGTGGGAGAAACTCGGGTGGTTACCAAGACTGACGAAGAAGAGAGAAATCTTTCTCGCATATTTGCCTTGCAGTACGTGCTGCCTCTACCTCACAATTACTCAAACTAGACTAAAGTAAGCAGTAGAGCACTTACACTCAAAAAGTAAAGGAATCTCAAATACAAAGCTTTTTTTTTAAGAAAATCAACATTTGAAGTGAGGCATCAAAAAAAAAGTAGAAGAAATAGTATCTACTGCAGTAAATAGAACAACAGTAATAGAACAAAAATGGTAATAGCACAAAAAGAAAATTTTAAATGAAGTATAACATTTCTGAAATAAATATGAGATGATACCACTTCCCTGACAAAATAACATTCATTATAAAAACATAATTATTCCAAAATGACCAGAACATATTTTAATGATATTTGTATTTTTGACATTTTAAAGTATATTTATTTTTAAGGGGGGGGGCAGAGAATGTGCATGGGAGAGGGGCATAGAGAGAGGGAGACAGAATCCCAAGCATGTGCTGTGCTATTACCACAGAGCCTGATGTGGGGCTCACTCACGAACCACGAGATCAGGACTTGAGCCAAAATCAAGATCCAGGTGCTTAACTGACTGAGCCACCTAGGAGCCTCAGTGATATTTCTATTTTTTAATAAGTAATTATGCATGACAAGAAAAGCAAATAAGAAATTATAATAATGGCATTAACAAGATTTTAGTAGAATAGAAAATAAAGAATTAAGCAAAAAGTCTGTAATATTCTGTTTAAAAATCCAAGAAAAATCCTTTTAAACTGAAAATATTGGGGCACCTGAGTGGCTCTGTCAGTTAAGTGTCTGACTCTTGATTTCAGCTCAGGTCATGATCTCATGATTCATGAATTTCATGAGCTCATGATTCATGAATTTGAGCTTTGCATTTGGCTTCTCACTGACAGCTTGGAGCCTGCTTGGGATTCTCTCTCCTTCTCTCTCTCTGCCCCTCCCCACTCATGCACACAACTCTCTGTCTCTCTGTCTCTCTCTCATAAAATAAATTTGAAAATCTTCAAAATAAATAAATAGATAAACTGGAAATATCCATAGGTACAGATTTTTTATGTACTTAAAAAAGCACTGAAGCAATGATAAGCCAATAGCAATGAATACTCCAAAAAGCAGATTGTGGTTTCTAAGTACTTTTTCCCACCAAAAGAAACCAAGGTTTCTTGAATAAAGTCCAATATAAGCCTGGGCAGAAAATATACTAGATAAGCCTGAGACATCCCACTGTGCTAGAAAGAAAGGCAGCTATCAGAGATGATTAGTGTCATTAAAAAAAAAAAAAAAAAAAAAAAAANGGGCACCTGGGTGACTAAGTAGGTTAAGCACTGGAGTTTCGACTGATGTTCAGGTCATGACCTCACGGTGGTTCATGGGATCAGCCCCCTCAGGTGGGCTCTGGGCTGACAGCAAGGAGCCTGCTTGGGATTCTCTTTCTCCCTTTCTCTCCCCAGCTCATGTGCACACGTGTTCTCTCTCTCTCTCTCAAATAAATAAATTTTAAACACACACACACACAAAGCCAGTTTTGAAAAGAACAGAAATTAGAACATCAAAAATGAAACATGACTATAATAGATAAAAACACATAAAATACATAAAAATCCATGAATTGATAATAAACCTCCAAAATTCTATGCCTAACAACCATCATTGTTTTAATTCTAAAAACTGACAAATAAAGTGAAATAATTAGCATTTATGTTATCTTTTCTGAACAAACTATTTCAGGATAACTTAAAAGTGGATGAGGGAAAAGTTCTCTTTTGTAGAATAATCATTTCTATTATTAGAAAATAAGTCAACATTTTTCTGCCCCTAATAATGGTTAACAAAACATTCATTAATGGCTGCTAAAAATACTAGATAAAAGGTTGATAAGGATCTTGATAATGGATGGATCAGGCAGACAATTCCTGAACCCACTGACTGATCTAAACATTACTAAGAGAGAGCACACAATTTTGTATTACATATCTAATACAACTTACATATTACTCTTGCAAAAAATTCAGCCTGAATCTTATCAAGTGGTTAGATCAAAATGTTCGTTTATAGGAAATCCAGGTGACAGAAAAACATTAATACCACAATAATACAATCAACAAAACCCAAAACATGGGAAGTTCTAAAGGACAAACAACTTCATTTTGTCAATAAACAAACAGTACTTTTAAAATGAGTAGGGACTGTTATAGAATAAAGAGACTTAAGACACTTCCAGGGAAGATGGTAGAGAGGGGGACCCTAGGCTCGCCTCCTCCTGTGACACAACTCTGTAACACTCACTGGTGTAGATAACCCAGAAAAGGACCGAAGTCTGGCAGAATAAACTCCACAATTAAAGGTAGAGAAGAAACCACATCAAAGAGATTAGGAAGAACAGAGACACTGCCAGGAACTAAATGGACTATCTGAACTCTCTGCAGGAGGGAGGGATGCCACAGGCATGGAGAGCGGAGAGAAACAGACCCCCACACTGGAGAACCTGCACAGATAAGATGAATCTCCATAATGTGGCCCTGAAAACCAGAGGGGCAGAATTTCATGAGTTCTTACTACCGGGAGACTTAAAACCTGGAATTTTAACAACTCAGTAGGCTTGGCTCTGGGGGAACTCATAAAGGGAGAAACTGATTCACACTGTTAAAGAGACAGTACAACAAATAGTCCAGGGAGATTCAGCATAGAAACAGTTTTAAAAAATGCCTGGGGCATACTGGAGATAGAGTTATTTACTAATCTCGGAGCAGGTCTCTGAGGGACAGAAGTCTCTGGGGAACTACTCCAGGAACCAAGGAACCGGCAGGTACCATTTCCCTCCCCTGCCCCCCAGCTTTAATAAGCTACCCTTCGGACTCACTACCTAACTTGCTAGCACTTCCTCCCCTACCCGACCTGTGCTGCGCTTCCTCCAATCCACCCTTCCAGAGAGCCTGCCTCAGTCCAAGAGCTGCCAGACCTCTCCCATAGACCAGTGGCACACAAAGCTCGCTAGTACTGCCACCCCACTGCACTGCCCCCCTTCACTGTGATCAGATCCAGGGATCCACCCCTCAGTCCTGGCATTGTAGGGCCTCTCTTGCACAGGACCCAATGGCATGCAAAGCAAGTTAGTACCCCTGCCCCACCAAATAGCTCCGTTCCACTTGACAGATCCACCCTCTCCACAAGGCTCTGGCCACAGTCCATACAGGGTGGTATCACAGGCCTGGCAGTGTGCGTGTAGCTCCCATAGTGGCCAGCGCCACTCCAAAGTGACTCCTGCCCCAGAGAGAGAGAAGATAACCACACATGTCAGTGAGACAGAGGCCCCAGCAGTGGGCAGGGGACAGATACCTAGTCTGACTATAGGCCTCATGCACGCATCAATGAAAGCTTCTCAGAGGACAACACAGAAAAAATACCCTGCAACCTGGCACTACTACATCTCTGGCAAATGGCTGGTCTGACTCAACTCAAGCCCAAGGCATCCCCAGACTGACCCTATAACACCACAGGGATCTAACCCTGCCTACAAAGGACAAAGAGAGCCACTGCAGATGACTGGACGAAGAAAAGGCAGCTCAACCACAACAGCAGGGCACACACATCACACGTAGGAGACATTCCTGAAGTTCTGGTGAACAAGGGACACTACACAATAGGACATTACCGGACCTCTACTTTATAAGGCCATTGCCTTCAAGTACAGGAGACATAGGTGTCTTTCCTAACACATGGAAATAGACACAGAGAGACAAAATGAAAAGACAGAGGAATAGGTCTCAAATGAAAGACTAGGACAAAATCACAGCAAGACCTCTAAGCAAAACAGAGATAAGTAATATACCTGATAGAGAATATAAAGTAATGATCGTAAAGATACTCAGTGGACTTGAGAAAAGAGTGGAGGACATCAGTGAGATCCTTAACAATGAAATAAAAAATAACCAACCAGAGATGAAGAAGACAATAAATGAAATTAAAAATACCATAGATGGAATAAATAACATACCAGTCAAGGCAGAACAAATCAGCAACCTGAAGAACAGAGTATTAGAAAAATAATCAAGCATAATAACATGTGCATTATAAAAATCCCAGAAGGTGAAGAGGGGAAAAAAAGGTAGCAGAAAGGTTATTTAAAGAAATAATAGCTGAAACTTCCCAAATCTAGGGAAGCAAACAGAATCCAGATCCAGAGGGCACAGAAAGCCCCCAATAAAATCAACACAAGGAGGTCCATATCAAGACACATGGTGATTAAGATACAAAATCTAGTAATAAAGAGAGTATTTTTAAAGCAGCAAGAGGAAAAAAAAAAAAAAAAGCAGTCACATACAAAGGAAACCCGATAAGGCCATGAGCTAACTTTTTAGCAGAAATATTACAAGCCAGAAGGGAGTGGCATAATATACTCAAAGTGCTGGAAGGAAACAAATCTGCAAACAAGAATATTCTATCCAGCAAGTCTGTAACTCAGAATAGAAGGAGAGATAAAGAGTTTCCCATACAAAGGGAAATTAAAGGAATTCATGACCACTAAACCAGCTCTACAAGAAATGTTAAAGGGAATTCTGAGTGGAAAAGAAATACCGTAAGCAAGCCTAAGGAAAATAGGAAGCACAGAAGCAGTAAAAGTGCATATGTAAAAATAAGTCAAGGGATTGACAAAATAAAAGTAGTATATATCTAAAACATTAGGGGAGGGGCGCCTGGGTGGCTCAGTCGGTTAAGTATCCGACTTCGGCCCAGGTCATGATCTCACTGTTCGTGAGTTCGAGCCCCGCGTCAGGCTCTGTGCTGACAGATAGCTCAGAGCCTGGAGCCTCCTTCAGAGTCTGCCTCCCTCTCTCTCTGACTCTCCCCTGCTCACACTGTCTCTCTCTCTCTCTCTCTCTCTCTCAGAAATAAATAAAACATTAAAAGAAAAAAATAAAATAAAACATTAGGGGGAGAGGCATAAAAAATGGGCTCAAAATTAAGTGGCCATCAACTTAATATAGACTACTATATACAGAAGATATTATATACAAACCAAATGGTAGCCAAAAATCAGAAACCAATAATAAGTATGAAAGATATAAAAAGTCCAAGTGTATCAGTAAAAAAAGCCAACCTATGGTAAGACAAGAGAGCAAGAAAAAGAAATGGAGAACAACTACATAATTATAAAACAAGCAACAAAATGGCAATAAATACATACTTATCAATAATTACTTTGAATGTAAATGGACTAAATGTTCCAATCAAAAGATAGTGATGGAATGGAAGAAAAAACAAAACAGAACAAGATCCATCCATATGCTACCTATAAGAGACTGATTTCAGACCTAAAGACACATGCAGACTGGAAGTGAAGGAATGGAGAAGCATTTATCATATAAATGGATGTGAAAAGAAGCTTGGGGTAGCAATACTCATGTCAGAGAAAATAGACTTTAAAACAAAGACTATAACAAGAGACAAGGATACCGCATAATAATAAAGGAGACAATGCAACAAAAGGATATAACGATTATAAATATTTATGCACCCAACATGGGAGACCCAAATACACAAAACAGTGAATAACAAACATAAAGGAAATAATCAATAGTAAGATAGGGGTGCCTGGGTAGCTCAGTCAGGTAAGCATCCGACTTCAACTCAGGTCATGATCTTGTGGTTCTTGGGTTTGAGCCCTACCGACATCAGGCTCTGTGCTGACAGTTCAGAGTCTGGAACCTGCTTCAGATTGTGTCTCCCTCTCTCTCTGCCCCTCGCCCCCTCAAAAATAAAGACACATTAAAAAAAATTTTTTAAGAAAAATCAAGTTGAAGAACTCTTAAAACTCAACAATAAGAAAACAACAATCTGATCAAAAAATGGGCCAACGACTTTAAGATACTTCACCAAGGAACATACACAGATGGCAAATAATCATATGAAACAATGCTCTACCTGAAATTAGAGAATTACAAATTAAAACAACAATGAGATACTACAACATACCTATTAGAATGGCCAAAACCAGAACAATGCACCACAGCCACGTTGGAAAACAATTAGAAGGTTTCTTATAAAAACTAAACACATTCTTAAATATGATTAAGCAATCATATTTCTTGGTTTTTATCCCAAGAATTTGAAAACTTATGCCCCCATAAAAACCTGCACATGCATGTTTATAGCAGCTTTACTCATAATTGGCAAAACTTGCAAGCAATCAAGATGCCCTTCGGTAAGTAATGGACACATAAACTGTGCTATATTCAGATAATGTAATATTCAGTACTAAAAGGAAAGGAACTATCAAGCTATGAAAATACTAGGAGAGAACCTTAACCGCATACTCTGTGTAAAGGAAGTCAATCTGAAAAGGCTATGTACTATATGATTTCGATTATATGACATTCTGGGAAATGGAAAACTATGAAAACAATAAAAAGATCAGTGGTTGCTGAGGGTATTAATAGGCAGAGCACAGAAGTTTTAGGGCAGTAAAAATACTCTGTATGTCATACTCTGTATGACATGAATACATGTCATTATACCTATGTCCAAACCCGTAGAAGGCATGACACTAAGACGGAAGCCTAAAGTAACCATGGACTTCAGGTGATTACAATGTGTCAGTGTAAGCTCATCCTTGGCAATAAATGTCCCATTCTGGTAAGTGATGTGAATAATGGAGGAGGAAGAGGCTCTGCACATGTGAGAATGGGAGCTATATGGACAATCTCTGTATCTTCTACTCAATTTTGTTAAACCTACAACTGCTCTAAAAAAATATTGTCTACCCCAAAAATTACCAAGGTGTATGTTTATGACTTCTTGCCTTAAAAATCAATAAAATTTTCAAAAACTTAAGGAGATTTAGGGAACCCCTAAAAATATAACTTATTTTAAAATATGTAGAACTTCCAAACTATGGATGGCAGGGAAGATAGAATAATTAGTCACCCAAAAATAAGTAGGAAAGGAAACACCAAGGAATAAAAAGCATGGTAAAAGAGTTCAAAACATGATATGGCAAAAACAGGTCCAAACATAACAGTAACCAAAAAACAAAACTGTGAGTAGTTTAAATTTACCTCTAAAAAAAGACAAATTCTCAGATATAATTCAATTTTAAATCTAGTTTATATGATTTATAAAAGACCCATTTAAGCAAGATGACACACTGGGGCATCTGGGTGGCTCAGTCCTTTAAGCGTCCAACTTCGACTCAGGTCATGATCTCACAGTTCATGGGTTCAAGACCCGCGTTTGGCTCTGTGCTGACAGCTAGCTCAGAGCCTGGAGCCTGTTTTGGATTCTGTGTCTCCCTCTCTCTGACCCTCCCCTGTTCACGCTGTCTCTCTCTCTCAATCTCTCTCAGAAATTAAAAAAAAAAAAAAAGCTTTAAGCAAGATGACACAAAATATTTAAGATAGTAGATGGAGAAAAAAGTCTCTAACAGGTAGACATTAACAAAAGAAATCTGGTATATTAATATTTAATAGCAAAAGAGTAGATTCCAAGAAATTTAAAAGGACATTGGTATTTCAGATTTTTTAATGGAAGTAATCCACCAAGAAGTAAAAACAGTCAAGTATGTCTTCAAAATACAGACATCAATGAAGAAAATAACAAAACCATAATCATGTGAGGTAACCTTAATATGAGCTCTCTCAAATAAAAAACACATATTCTATTCAGAAATGAATGGAACATTTACAAAATGTGATTATACACTATATAATTTTATTTTAAACCCTATAAAATAAATTTTAAAAACCCTTTACTAAAGATAAGAAGACAAATTACCATATAATTATAGGTGGCTCTATCAATCATGAGTGAAAAATTTATTACCATAATAATTACATGTTTTTTTCTGCTATAACTACACTCTTGTTTATTAAAGAAGAAAATTATACATGATCCTGATAAAGCTCTAGTTATTGTTGCTCAAGGCAGTCTGTGTGAAAAAAAAATAATAATGTAAATGAATAAAAATATGACCTAGGTCTCCCAAGTGTTCTGAATAAGAACACTTGTAAGAGAATCCTGGACTGCACTGGTCTGCAGAGAAGTCTCTGAAATCAAAAACTTTTAACATGTGAACTCTGGGTCAAAAGAGAGGAATCTCAGTATTACATTTTGAAGGTTATTTAAGAATAGATGCTAATGTCAGCTAATTCACACAGTCTTGTTGCACATAACTGTCCAGGCAGCAAATGTGTTCAGCTCATAGGACCACTGCCAATATTGACTCTTTACTTTCCTTGTGTATGCATATTACATTAGGCATAATAAAGGCCCTTATAACTGGGAACAATATAAGCAACAGTGTTAGGAACAAAGTGCCTTGAGGCTAATTCTATACTGGCAGAATAGCACTACAATTATCTGGCTTTGCCAAGAAACATTGCCTCATATTAAATGGGAATTGAGTCTAAGCTTGGTATCCTTTTCCAAGCAAGAGGAAGAATCTTATAAGAAATTTCCCCGAAAAAAAGACAGTTGCTCAGTTGTAAATAGAGCCTTTGTTTACTAAGATAATAAACCAGTTATTCATTTTCACTGAACATTATTTTCAATGGGAGAGAAAATCTAGAACTCTATGTTCTAATACCAATTTATAAATTCTCTATGAGACATTCATCTTTTGTCCAGTCTTCATATTTTTCTCTGAAGAATATAGTGTATTTGATTCACAACTTGTCAAAGAATTTTAATAGCCAATTGAATACTAATCATTTAATTTTTTAATCCTTGCCATATAAATTCCATGTCTTTGTGTATATGTGTGTAGTACACACATAGATAGTGATATGCTGGTTAACATTGAAGAACTGGCCTATGTGGAGAAAAAAAAAATCCTGGTTTGTAATGTTTGCTGGTTTCCATGGTGTAAATACTCCCTCCATGATCAACTGCAAGCTACCAACATGATTCCTGAAAACTTAACGGTCAGCTCTCACAAGCCAGTGCAAGCCAGTTCCAGCATACTAGGGGGTGGATAATGCATTATCTGTATTTACTATTCTGAGTATGCAGTTTAGGATATATGAGCTATGGTAAATGTTATCTTTGATACTCTACTCAATTAGATTTTTACTTAGGCAAAAATTCTGCAGCACAAATATCATCCTTTTAAACTATCAGACCTCAGAGAGGGATGGTTGAATGAAATAGCACAAGAAAAACATTAAAGCTATATAAGTAACAGTGCAGAATAAAAGCATATTTTAAAGAAATATTTTAAGGTCTCTTTAAAGCACAGCCTAAAGACAATAAACAGGTCTTTGAATTGGTTTGCTTCATTTTTTTAAATCTGAGGTAGATAATAACCATTACTTTTGTGCTCTATTCAGCCCTGAGAAGAGCTTTTCAAACTGTATTTCAGAAATGCAACATTAAAGTCATGCTGAGAGCTTTTCCTTTTAAAAGAGACAACAGCTTTTATAGATGTGAGGCAAAGTCATTCAGCTGCACTCCCGACTCCTGGCTGATGTGACTCCGAAAAGCTTTGTATGATTTTCACATAGGAGAAATGATCTTACTGACATTTTCTCCCAACCTAGAAATGGACTCCTTTTAATTGGAAAACTAGAGAGCGTGAAACCTCATTTTTTCCCTAAGTTATTGTACCACCTAATTGTTATTCACATTTTTAAATAAGACATTATTTTCCAAATATCAGTCAATTGTGATCTATTCAATTTTGTGCATTATGCCAAAAAATACACACACACACACACACACACACACACACACTTTAGAATTTTTGTTCTTCATAACTTTAACTCTCCAGAGAAACCATAGTACTTAAATAATTTAAATAATTTTAGGAATGAAAGGAATTTAGATGATGCTTCAAACATTAATCAGCACTGCCCATTCTACTGACACAGCCATGGAAATTTGGTCATTAGGACAATATTCTGCTTATGAAAAGAACAAATCAAGCAAGGGGTAATAACCACAGTAATGACAGCTGACACTAAACATTTAACATATTAATTCACTTAAGGGTTTTTAGACCGTATTTTATAAAGTTAATTAACTAAGGTTATGTTTCACTAGTAAGAATACTCTATTGGTAGATTATTTACTATATTGGTAAATATATTTACTATATTGGTAAATGAATTATCCAAAGGAAATAAATGGATTTCATTTATTTATTATAGATAATGGGTATCAAGTTTTTGCTATCAGGAGGCCCTTTTATTCAATTTGTTTGGCATCACGTTTTAACATTTTTCATGTCAATTTATAAAAAGAGTTATTTTCATGAAAGTGGCTTTTTTTTCAAATACCCACAATCATAATTTTGAGTACTTAATACTTGAGAACCTATTTTTTCACTTTCAATCAATTCATCAAATGTTTATAAAGCTCTTACCATGTGTGAAACACTACACTAAGTCTAGGAGAAATCCTAGGCTACAGAATCTAGAACACTTGGGTTAAGTGTCATGAAACACTGTTTATATCCCTTTTCCTGATGTATGACCCATGAGTTTTCAATATTGCACCAAAGAGGAGGTCCAAAGCATGACTTACTGTGTTCTATTAGTAGTAAAATAGATGATGAGTATCAATTTCTCAGTTTAGCTGGATATATTAACTAGAAATATGTAAAAATGTACCATGAATTTGCAAATGAACCAATAAGGAATTTGATCAAAGTGCTCTGTTTAAATATGTTTAATTCAATGTCAATATCATTAATATCATTAAAATATCAGTTTCCGAACAAATGATTATCATTGACTTTTTCCTTATTTCTAAGCTTTATCATTTTTAGTGTACTTTATTTCTACCACTGTCAAAATGCTATCCATAAATAAATAAAAGTAGGAAAAATATTTAAGAATGTACATAGCAAAATGATTTACATTGGCTGTTTCCAGACTAGGATATAGTAGCTCTGAGGCAGCCTAAGACTTCCTATGATGTATTGGGACAAAGATAGTTTCACAGAAATCTATTTAAAATGGGTCTCCAACACCAAAAATAATGAATAACCTGATTAAATATGGGCACAGGACCTGGACAGAAATTTTTCCAAAGACATACAGATGGTCAACAGACATATGCAAAATATGCTCAACATCAGTAATCATCAGGGAAATACAAATCAAAGCCACAGTAAGTTTTCACATTATACCCATCAGAATGGTTAAATCAAAAAGACAAGAAATAACAAGTGTTGGCAAGGATGTGCAGAAAAAGGAACGCTTGTGCACTTCTGGAGGGAATGAAAATTGGTATAGCCACTGCGGAAAACACTATGAAGTTTCCTCAAAAAATTAAAAATAGAAATACCATATGATCCAATAATTCCACTATTGGGTATCCCCGCCTCAAAAAAAACCACACTAATTTGAAAAGATAAATGTACCCCTATGTTTACTGCACCATTATTTACAATTACAAGATTTGTAAGTATCCCAAGTGTCCAGTGATAGATGTATGGCTAAAGATATCACACACACACACACACACACACACACACACACACACACTGGAATATTACTCAGCCATGAAACAGGATAAGATCTTATCATCTGCAACAACATGGATGAATCTACAGGGTATTATGCTAATGGAAATACGTCAGACAGGAAAATACAAATACCATATGATTTCAGTCATACGTGGGATCTAAAAAAAAAAAAACCAGAAGAATAAATATAAAAAAGCAAAATCAGACCTATAAATACAGAGAACAAAATGATGGTTGCCAGAGAGGAGACAGGTAGGGGGATGGGCAAAATGGATGAAGGAGTGGGAGACACAGACCCCAAGTTAGGCAATGAATAAGTCACAGATGTAAAAGGTACAGTGTAGGGATATAATCAATGGTCTTATAATAGAGTGGTATGGTGACAGATGGTAGCTACCCTTATGAGTATAGCATAGCGTACAACATTGTTGAATCATTGCATTGTACACCTGAAACTAATATAACATTGTCTGTCAATTATACTCAAATAAAATAAAATAAAATGGTACTCTTTCATGATTGTCCTCCTTCTGCTTCACAATAAAATTGCCTTAGAGATGTAAAAATCTTGGAAGCACCAAAGACGTGATTTGAAATACTGGTGGAGATGTTGAGAAAGTTAACAACTGGATATAAAATCTTTATTTATTTATTTATTGCAATCAATGAGCATTCAATTCTTTGCCTTGAAAAAATTTAAGAGGAAATTAAACTCAAATGATAGATGATTAAAAATATTTTTAATAGGAGACTGTATTAATCAGGGTCCTCCAAAGAAATAGAATCAATAAAATCAAACTGAGTGGTGATGCTATAACAAAACTCCCATTCCTATCTATTTAAATAGACATAATCTTTCCATCTGTAAATATGAAAATTAGAGCAGAATTAATGCTCAATCCTGTCTCATTCTAGCAGTAACATTCATCCTTGTCAATATAATATCATTGGTACAAAATTCCACCATCTCCCTAAAAAATATATTTCTGTAATAATTATTTGTCGAAACTTATATTTGTGTTTAGCTCAATTATATGCTAGTAACTGTAATAAAACTAATTTAATAGACTCTTACAGACACAAATCTTCTAAATATTTCCAAATAGTATACATAATGTCACTATGGTGATCTAATAACTAATTTAATTAATTGAAATTAATGAAATTAATAAAAATGTTTAAACAAAAAATGTTATTTATGGCAAAATTCTGTAGAGAAATAGAATAGAAATACAACTACAAAGCAAAATAAAAGTGTCTGATTTGAAGTTTATTCACCAATTTTTGAATGGATTATAGTTAGTAACACATTGTTGTGGCCTTTAGGTAATATTGAGTGCTTTTTACAGAGTTTTCAAAGGTCAATATCTACATTATACTGGAAATAATATCCTTGGTGACTATAATTATCGTGAGAAATTTTAAAAGTACATTTAGATAACTAAGAGGATATGTAGTTTTTCAAAATGCTTCAGCAGATATATAATCAATTTAACGATAACCCACAACCCTCGGACCAACTTAGATATTAAAGAAAAAAATATTACAAGACTAGTGTCATATCTTGAGAACACAAAAGGCATTTCTGTCCAAAAATAACTCGGTACTAAATCAAGGAAACTTCAAGTTCTCAACTCTACATAACCTATTGCTAAAATAGGACTGAGACTTAGAGATCATTTAAATCAGCTCCATTAATACCAATGAAAAAAATGTGTCCAAATAGGGTCATAAGAGGGTCTCTTCACCTATCCTAGTATCTCTGACCACATCATATAGACAGGTCTTCACAAGGCAATTTGACGCACCATCCTGCCAGACAAGAATGTAGACGCAAGTATTCTACATCATGTTAAATATATGGAAAATATGAACATTACAACGGTATCTCATTAAGAAATTGTATTTACTTAGTATTTTCAAAATTACCATTTTTTCTAAGGACAAATTTAGACTTTGATTCTGGATTTTCACAATTTAACAGATAAAAACATCAACTTATATGATAGTCTGACATATAAACTCTTGAAGCATATAAAATAGCTACTAAATAATTATTTATTTAGAAAATATTTCTCCTTAGATCCCAAATGCCCTGAGAGCTGCTGTTATTACATGAAAGGAGGACTGAAGTGTTTTATCTAAGGTCAAGTATTCAATATAATAATAGGATTTTTAAGCAAAAACATGAAGACAAAATAGCCAAAACAGTATCATATTCATTCATAGCAATTTGTATCAGGATACTACCATTGTAGGTAGTATTTATTTTTCCCTTTTTTTCCCCAAATTTTCTACAATATGATCTTATAACTTTTATAATGGAATTTTGTCTTCAGGAATGCTCAGAAAATATACACTGCTTCAGGTTCGCAACATTTTTAGAGTTTAGATAAAAGACCAATCTTGGGAGCAGAAAGACAGATTTCAGAGTTTTAAACAGAGCTGTACTAAGGGATCTAAGGTATGGTAAGAAATAAATGAGTACTTTGGGTCTCCTGGGTGGCTGGGTCGGTTAAGCCTCCAACTTTGGCTCAGGTCGTGATCTTGCAGTCCGTGCGTTTGAGCCCCATGTCAGGCTCTGTGCAGACAGCTAGCTGAGAGCCTGGAGTGTGTTTTGAATTCTGTATCTCCCTCTCTCTCTGCCATTCTCCCACTCACACTCTGTCTCTCTGTCTCAAAAATAAATAAGCATTTTTAAAAAAAATGCTTAAGGAAATAAATGAGTATTAACTGCATTTATGTCTCTAGTCTTTTTTACTTAATTCAATTATTTCATGTAAACAGTTGAAGAAGAGATGAAGTCTAACTCTGTTGGGTTGTGACCCATAAGGTCTAGCACCAGAGTAGCATCTGTCAAAGATTCACAGTCCAAATATGCAAAAAGAGTGAAATAGAATTCCAACCCTTAGTTAAGCCTCTGTAAAGACAGTAAAGAGGATACTTCCAGCTTAATACATACCTTCCCGTAAAGTGCACACAGTCTTGGGGAGCCTGTGGGGCTCCGTCGGTTAAGCGTCTGACTTTGGCTCAGGTCATAATCTCACAGTTCATGAGTTCAAGCCCTGTATCAGGCTCTGTGCTGACACTTCAGAGCCTGGAACCTGCTTAGGTTTTGTGACTCCTTCTCTCTCTCACCCTCTCCTGCTTGCACTCTGTCTCTCTCAAAAATAAATAAACATTTTTTTTAAAGTACACACAATCTTGGAATATTACATTTAAATCAGATTATTTTTATACTGAAATGTGCTTAGAAAAAATTTCAGAAAAGATATATTTTGAGAGGTTTGAAGAATCTGAGTAGGGAAGAAATAGTCAATAATGGAATAAGGAGACCTTGCATGAGTAAGATAAAGTAAAAAAAATAAAAATAAAAACTATAGTTAGGAACCTAGGAAGGTACTGTAGAGTAGATCTGAAGAGGTTGAAAAGAAGTATAAATAGGAATGTATGATACAAAAGACATTTTGTGAGCATTATAGTTTTGCCGAGGGCCAGCGTTTTGCCCAGGATAAGCACTATCACCCTCAGATCTTCTCTGTGGACTAGCCCTCCTTTCTACCTAATATGTATTCAGTTATTCCCTTAATGCAATATTTATTAATAGTCTTGTTTAAATACAGCACAAGAAGAGTTAAATGAGTTTTATTGGAGACCAGTTGATCAGCTAATCATTATTTTACAGCCCCACTTTATGTGGAAATGTGTACCAACTACCCCAAAATACGAACTCAACTTGCCCTAATAAATTGGTATAGGAAAAAAACTTAAGACTCTTTATAGAGAACATGAAGAGACAAAGCATTATAAGTACTTAAACAGAATGCATAACGTGATTGTCCTATTGAAACCACATAATCAATTAGTCATTTATACAGTGATGCAAATTAATTAAATATGATTGTTTTCCTCTTGATTGTTAGCTGACACCACTGCCAGTAAAGGAAGTTTGTCTTTGGAGTTGAGATGTAGGCCGGAAACAGCATTATTTTGCAACATGTTTCACTTCTGGGGCTCTTAGACACAGAGACACAGAAAAAAACTGGGAACCATTTAATCTTAAAAGTCTGCTGAAGAGCCAGTAGGAATTCAATCAAGTTTTGGACAAATAGTCTATATATGAGTAACTCAGAAGTTAAACATTTGCTGAGATGGTCCCTCTCATTTATATTTATTAGGAACTATGCTATGCTAGAAGGAAAGAACATTTAAAGGAAAGGAGGACTGCAAGTTGGCAAGTTCAAGGGAAAGGTACTACAGAGCATTGTAGAAAAGGGCAGGTAGCGTATGTCCTGCCTGATGCATTAACCCAGACAAGGCAAAAGGAGCAGACAGAGGTGAGAGGATTTTTACAGACAGGGTTATATTCCTCAAAGTAATTCAATGCTTGTATAAGGACTTAAAGGATCTTGTTCTTAAAGGGCATGAGAAACTGAGTTGTGAAATGACTTAACAAATTACATTTCACACCTTGAACTAGGCCTTCTGTTTTAGACAAGCTGTTTGTTTCCATTTATAGACATAAGAACACACTGAAGTAGGTCATTAACAAGACACACCCAATGCAGTGCCTCCTCTTTATAAAAACCATAAAATTCTTTCTGGGAAAAGTAATCCTGTCCTTCAACATTTTGGTTGCTGGATATTATACTGGATTAGATTGCAGAGATTACATAATCTCTCTGAGGGCTGCAGGCCTTACATCCTCTCAGCTGGCATAAATACAGCTAAGCACTGTCAACTAGCACTGGAAGAAATATGTGGGTATGTTCTATCACTTCATTTATACCACAAATCCTTGGCTTTTAAAACATGAACTTGATTTATCCTTCCTCTGAGTAATGTTCTGTCATGATCCAAGACTGAGGGAAGTACGTTCTGATTTCAAGAGTTTTTAATCCCTTGAAAGAAGAATTCTTCAACAGGATCAGGATTGTAGAATATGAGTTCAATAGATCTTAGAGTTTTTCTAGTCTCAGCCCCTTTTTCTAAAACATTTCTTTTTTAATTTATTTTTGAGACAGAGAGAGACAGAGCATGGGTGGGGGAGGGGCAGAGAGAGAGGGAGACACAGAATCTGAAACAGGCTCCAGGCTCTGAGCTGTTAGCACAGAACCCGATGCGGGGCTCGAACCCACGAACCGTGAGATCATGACCTGAGCCAAAGTCAGGCACTTAACCGACTGAGCCACCCAGGTGCCCCACAGCCCCTTTTTCTATAGATAAAGCCACTGAAGACCAGAAAATCACTTGCCTAAGAACACACACTTAGCTAATGAAAGAGAGACCAGGTATGACCTTTTGAGTCTCAGGTTTACATACATGTATACTAAAACTCAAATAGTTAAACTCAAGCTAAGGTGTTATGGCTCTCAAATCTGGCTAATACAACGGAATCACCAGAGGAATTTTTTTCTTAAGTGGAATTCCCAGATCCCACCATAGACAATTCAATCAAAATCCCTAGATGGAAAGGCTTGGCTTATGTTTTTTTGTTTGTTTGCTTTTAATTTTCCCAGACAAATCCAATGTGGAACCAGTTTAAAAACTATGACTCTAGAGAAAGCTCCAATCATCTTTGGTTAGAATGGCCATATCTGTGTCTTTTCCCAAAATGATCCTGGTGTGCATCTGTTGTCCCAGGTCTAATTATTAATAGAAGCTCTTTTTACTTTTAAGTATCCCAGAATGCAGGGCAAGCTAAACTTACCTTTAATTCATCTAACTTGAAGCACCCAAATAATATCTCCAATGGCAAATGCAAAATTCCCCCCCAAAGTATTAGAAACAAGAGCTAGGAATCATGGTAATGCCCCAAAAGAATAAACCTGTTCAGCTACTCTGGAACTTTCCCCTTGAGAAAGAGACATATCCATCTCCATAATGATTCTTGGCTACCTAAGCTTAAGGTGACAGCACAGCTAGGTTATGAAAGACTTTGGGAAGGCTGCTTTTCTGCGATCTGCCTTAACATAATATTATGAGAGTTCCTTATATCTCTAGTCAAGATATAGCAATTTATTGTCAGATAAATGAGGAGTAATGGAATCCTGACAGAAATCAATTTAAAAAAAAAAAATGTCTAGGCCTGAAATATATCCAAAAAAAAAAAAACCTCATTTATATAATTCAAGGGATTACTAAATTGCTGCACTTTTAAAAAATCTCCATTTCTGTTTATTGTTGTTGTTGTTTATTTTAGTCTGGACATTTTCAGTTACACGTAACAAAAACCAAATTCAACTAGCTTAAGGTAACAAAAGGAAAAAAAATATTGACTTATATAACTGGGAAGGGAAGGAGTAGCCCCGGCAAGCATACATATATCCAGAAGCAGGTCATCAAGATCCTTTCTCACATATATCAACTCTGCTTCCCCCGGAGTGTGGGCCTCATTCTCCATAGTCGTCACACTCCATCCACATTATAAGCAGGATAGTTGCCAGTGGTCTAAACTTCATATCTTCAAGCAAGGGAATCACAAAGGCAAGAGACAATTTTCTACCCTTGTCCCAATAGAAATAGATCAAGGAGTCAAATTGGTTCCCTGAGGTTATGAATTACCTTCTGAACAAATCTATGAAGCCAAGGGAATGAGTACTCCAATTAAATACTGTCTCATTCTTACTTGCTAATATCAAGTAAATGGAGGAGTCCATTATATAAAGTTGGGAGGGGTACATGGGAAAACTACTGTATGACTAAAACTTATAACAGCCATCCTTACAGATCCTTAAAAAGTAGATGCCTCACTTCAATAGATTGGAAGAAATCTTATAACAGCTGTGGGGAAAGACTCTTACCTTTTCAAAATTAAAACAAGAGGGTATGCTGAGTGAAAAGTGTAAAGCTTATACTCCTAAAGGTATGATTCCAAATTCAAGATGTAGTAAGAATGACCTATTTCACATAAGCCCCTGCACCTCAACTGGGAAGTTGCTATTTGAAACGCAGCTATGTACCAATGAAAGAAAGTGACTGAAATATCTCCTTTATTCTACTAGGAACCTGAGTGCAGATGGAGAAGCATAAAATTACACAGGAAGTCGAGAAAAGAATGAAATCCAGACCAGGATGTTCTGACCCTTCCCTGACCCCTAAAAACAAAATCTTTGCAATCAACAATTTAATGCTTCATATTCAAGTACCAGGTAGTAGCAAGCACCTGTGTATTACTGAAATGGAGATTAAAGAAAATCGGTCAACAGAACATAGTCATGTGGTTAGGTAGTTAATTTTCTCGCTGATCAATTTTAGAATGCATTTCTTAGTCCTCTGTCTCCAAGTTGGGACTATATTCAAATGTGAAAAGAAATAAATATTGATTGGGGCGCCTGGGTGGCTTAGTCGGTTAAGCGTCCGACTTTCGCTTAGGTCATGATCTCACGGTTCGTGGGTTTGAGCCCCGCATCGGGCTCTGTGCTGACTGCCAGCTCAGAGCCTGGAGCCTGTTTCAGTCTGTCACTCCCTCTCTCTCTGGCCCTCCCCTGCTCACGCTGTCTCCTCTCTCCTCTAGAAAGAAATAAAACATTAAAAAAAAGAAAGAAAGAAATATTGATTGAACACAGATGGTAAGCATATTAATATTGCAAGCACAAGAGAATGAAGCATGATCCCATAAGCTCCCCTCCAGTGGAATGTCTATTTATTATCAAATGTTTTAATGTATTTGATTCTGCTCCAGGAATATACTTTCAGCACTTTGTAAATATGAAATAGTAAATGTGAATCCATAATTAATTCACAGGGAAGAAAATTAAAGCATGAAGAAGTTGGGCTTTTTCTGGAAATTCCAGTAAATTATTATGGAGGTTAGAAAGTAGATGCTGAAGGAGGATATGCACTGGTCAGGGGAATCACAATGGTCAGAGAGAAAGATGTTTTCCATACTCAGCTACTAACTACTCATTGCTATGCTTCAAGCAACAAATTGTTATTATTTAGACCAAGGTTTCTCCAAGTTTGAGATGTTAGCGTAAAATGCACCTCACTGAGTATCACATCATCCTTGCTTCTTCTATGAAGACAGGGACTGATCAGGAACTTTTATTTTATTAAGCATTCTCAGGTAATTCTTTAATAAGCTAACCTTTTAAAATGTTTGTTTTACTGTTTATTAGTTATGAGTATTACATTCACCAGCTGCAATAGATCACTGCTTTTTTTCCCTTTATATTTGAATCTTAATAAAAATATTACATAATCAGTCTTGACTTATGTTCCTTAAGAAACATAGAAAAGCATTCCTTAAGCAGAGTTGAAATTATGACTAACCTCTCTCAGGAACATGGACAAGGTTCCTCTATCATCTCCTCAGCAAATATTTACTGACTGTTTATGATGTGACAGCCTCTATTTTCTCTGTTGAGTGGAGAACAGTAAACACAGTAGAAAATTTCCTGCTTTCATGGACCTTACATTTTAGGTGAGAGAGATCCATCTATTGAAGCTTTCTTTTAATGAAAATATACAGTAGTTTAGACAGTAATACTTGCTAAGAAAAGTGGTGGAAGAGACCACTGCAATAGGCACTATACTAAATGAGAGGGAAAGATTGTAACTTAAACCAACAGCTGAGTCTCCAAAAGCAACAATATAAGTTTAAACAGTAAAATATCTCTATTCACACACTGAGAGAAAAATAACTGCCAATGTAGAGTTTTATACACAGCAATATCATTCTTTAAAAATGAAGTGAAATCAATACATTTTTAGGTTAAAAAACCTGAGAGTATTCAAAGTTAATTCAAGTGCAACATCCAGTAATGGTAGAAGAAAGAGTGGTCTCATAAACCTGCAGCAGGTAACAATTATAAAATATGGGGAAAATGGGAAAATTTTTAAATAAAACTACTTAAAACCATTAAGAAATATCTAAAACTACAAATAACTCAAAAACCTGTACTGGAAGAGCTAAGAATTTTGAATTCACAGCATGGAAACAACAGAGCCAAATTCAGAACCTAAACTGCCTGAAGTCATGACTGATAACCAAACTATATGTTACAGGATGTCAGGGGACACTACAGAGGAGCAGATAGAAAGCAGAGAAAAATCTATTCTTAAAAAAAGGAGTGATGCAGAGCTGGATATATGAATTTGAATGCCGTCTTAAAAGACATTCTGAAGTGGGAAAATCACATACCAGAAAACCTAGAGGTCAGAATACAGAGCCCAAAGTAAATAAACCAGCAGTAAACTACTTCATCCTTAGAAGATTCCCTTGCTTTTTTACCCCGTCTTTATGTCTTTGTCCTGCTTTTTAAACCTGGCCCTCTGTGGGCTTCCCTTATACCTAAAAAACTTGGTGGTGAACCAAGTACTTTAAGCATATATGGGGCTCACCACAAAGAGGGTTATCAAGTCTATAAATATGTTCAAAGACTTGAAAGAAAATGTGGTATTAATGAATAAACAGACTGGCAATCTCAATCAAAAATAACTATGATTTTTAGATGGTAATTCTAAATCTAAAGAATATAAATATTAAAATTATAAAATAACCTAGCTGGGCACTACAGTTAGACTAGAGATCGCAGAAAAACAAGGAGGATTTGAAGACTTCAGTTGAAATTACCCAATCTGAAAAACAGGGAAAAAAAAAAAAAAGACTGAAAAAAAGTAAAAAGAATTACAAACCCTTGCTAAACAATAAAAAGTAGTCTAACATATGAGTAATTGGAATCATAGGAAAAGAGAAACAGGCAGGAAAAAATGTTTGAAAAAATAATGGTTGAAAACTTTAAAAATCTGATGAAAGGACTTAATTTACATATCTAAGAAACTCAACAAGCTCAAACAAGAAAACACAAAGAAATCCACTCCCACACACAGTCAAATTGCTGAAAGTCACAGATAAAGAGGAAATTTTTAAAGCAACCATAAAAAATTGACCTCTTAGGGTGTTATGTTGAGCGAAATAAGTCAGGCAGAGAAGGACAGATAGCATATGTTTGCACGTATAGGAGGATTAGGAGGAAATAACAGAGGACCATGGGGGAGAAGAAGGGGGAAAAATAGTGGGGGAGAGGGAGGGAGGCAAACAATGAGAGACTCTTGAATGCTGAGAACAAACTGAGGACTGATGAGGTTGGGGGGAGGGAACGGGGAAGGGGGTGTTGGGCATGGAGGAGGGCACTTGTGGAGGTGAGCACTGGGTGTTATATGGAAACCAACTTGACAATAAACTATTAAAAAATACAAAAATATTACATAAAAAATTGACCTCTCAAATAGAAGATTATTAAAAAAAAAGATTCTGAGCTGACTTCTCAGAAACTATCAACGCCAAAAGACACTAGGATGACCTATTCAAAGAGCTGAAGAAAAATGCCTTAACCAAGAATTTTAAGTTCATTGAAGTTTTTCTTTAAAACTCGGGTTAGAGGTGTATGGGTGGCTCAGTCGTTTAAGCATCCAACTCTTGGTTTCGGCTCAGATCATAACCTCGTAGTCGTGAGATCAAGCCCCACATCAGGCTCTGATTTGACAGTGCAGAGCCTGCCTGAGATTCTCTCTCTCCCTTTCTCACTGCCCCTCCCCTACTTGCACTCATTCTCTTTCAAAATAAATAAAAAAATAAAACCATAGATTAAAAACCAAACGACTATCTCAGTCACTGCAAAGAAAGAAAGAAAGAAAGAAAGAAAGAAAGAAAGAAAGAAAGAAAGAAAGAAAGAAAGAAAAAGAAAGAAAGAAAGAAAGAAAGAAGAAAGAAACCCTTTGATAAACTCCAAAACCCAATCATAATTTTTAAGAAAGTCTTGGCAAAGTAAAGATAGAAGGTGATATCATTAATCACATACAGAAAATACTGTACATAATGAAGAACAGGTCTTGTTAAGAACACAGTTCTTTGTCATATTCCAAAATGGTTCTTTTTCCCTCCCTCTGCTGGAAACAACAGGAAATATTTCTCTGACATTTACAGTGAAAAGCTGTGTGAGCTCCTGGAGATAAAACCACAAAAGCATACCCCTCAACCATGACTGAGTCCCCTGGAGTTTTTAACTCTCAGATTTGCTCACACCAGCAATTCATCAATTACAGTTCAGGTTTTCCTTGCACAGCACTGGATCCCATAGAGATTTCTGTTCTGGTGTGTTGTGATTCTCTATAGCCCTCTGTTGATCTCTCCAGTTGGGGGGCAGGGGGAGTCATTTGCCTTATGGCTTCACCCTTCTTTCAGATCTAAGAACAGCTGTCAATTTTGTTCAGCTTTTTAGGACAGAGCGGTGACTTCTAAGCTCCTTACATCTGGAACGCAAAGTATACTTTCCTTTCGACATTGAGAACAAGACCAAGATAGTTGCTGTCACTGCTTCTATTTAACATTATTTTGGTTGGCCTCATCAAAAGTAAATAAGAGAAATAACTAAAAAGAATAAAATTGATAAGTAGACTACATTAAAAGAACTTCTGTTAATTAAAAAAACACCATTAAAGAGCAAAAATCCAAGTCATAGAATGATAGGAAATATATAATGGTAACCAAGGGCTCAGATCCAAAATGCATTAAAAACTTCTGCAAATCAATATGAAAGAGAGATAGATGGCCACAATAGAAAAAAACAGACAGGAGACTTGAATAAAAATTTAAAAATAAATAAATGTTAAATGAAACTAAAATTTTTAATTAATTTATTTACATTCAAGTTAGTTAACATATAGTTTTGTATTGGTTTCATGAGTAGAACCCAGTGATTCATCACTTAAATGTAACACCCAGTGTTCATGCCAACAAGTTCCCCCCTTTAAATTAAATTTTTAAAAACGGACATCCAAAGACCAGTAAATAGAATGAAGTTTCTCAACTTCGTTAGTAATCAGAGAACTGCAAATTAAAAACATAAGTTCTCACTACATATTTATCAGAATGGCTTGAATAAAACCAATGAAAATTCATATACTCCATCAATGGGAACATAAATTGATCAGCAATTTGAAAAATCATTTGGCATTCTCAAAGTTGAGCTTACACATATCCTGTCACTCAGCAATTCCACTTGTAGATGTGCCCCTGACATGTATTTCAAGACATGTGCCAAGTGTTTATAGTAACATTCTTCATAGTAGTCAAATACTGAAAACAACTCACATGTCCATATACAGTAAATGGATAAGTTATAATATATTCATTCAGCTGAACCAATGAAAATGAAGAACTATAGAAAAAATTAGGATTGGGTGAACTGAAATTCCAAAGATAGAAGAGTCCTTCCCAAGTGAAATGATGATCATGGTTGCTGGCTATTCTCTGCTCTGGGGGCTTTTGCCAAATCCTGGTAGAAACTGAGAACAAAGCCTGATTCAAGCAGAGAGATTCTACTAGTAAGGATGCAGAGAGAGAAACCAGGAAAGGTGTGAAGGTTCTGAGGAGCTCCTGCAACAGATTAAAAACTCCAGGAGCCCAATGTTTAGCACATGGTATTTTTAAAGATATATCCAACTTGAACATGCTTTTATATTTTTACTCTATGTTTTTCACTTTGCTGGATTCTGTTTGCTGGAGTTTGTTTGGGAGTTTTGGAACATGTGTTCTTGAATGAGATTGTCCTATAATTGTCTTTCATTATTTAATATCCTAGCCTGGTTTTAGTTTCAGAGTTTACAAGTCTCATAAAATGAGTTGAGAAGTGTTCACTCTTTTCATATTCTCTAGAAAAGCCTTAAATTGCATTTAAAAAGTTTTTTTATTTTTAATGTTTATTTATTTTTGAGAGAAAGAAACAGAGTGTGACTGGGGGAAGGGCAGAGAGAGAGGGAGACACAGAATCTGAAGCAGTCTCCAGGCTCCAAGCTGTCAGCACAGAGCCCGACGTTGGGCTCAAACTCAGGAGTTGTGAGATCATGACCTGAACTGATGTCACTCAACTGACTGAGCCACCCAGGCGCCCCCCAAAAAAACTTTTAAATTGCATTACAATTAACTCCTCCATAAAGGCTTGATAGAATTCACTAGTAAAAGTGTTAGTGTCCACTCTTTTATTTGTGAGGATATTTTTAACTACTGCTTCAATGTTTTAATAGTTATGTGAGTACTAAGGATTTTCTATTGTTATTCTTGATGGAGTTTTGCCAAGTTATGTTTTGTTTTCTATAGAATTGTTTGTAATTTTTTTATTCATTGGCATAGATTTGTTCACAGAAATCTCTTCACTATATTTTAAGTATCTGTCATTTTTCCAGTGATACTCTTTTTTTCTTTGACTTGGATTTTTATTTATGAACATTTCCAAACATACACAAAAGCAGAGATTGGTACAAGCCAAAATAGTTAATCACCTTATAACCGCTTCTGTATTTATATTTTGAACTTTTTTAAAGTTTATTTATTTTGAGAGAGAGCAAAAGCAGGGGAGGAACAGAGACAGGGAGAGAGAGAATCCTAAGCAGGCTCTGCACTGTCAGCACAGAGCCAGTCACAGGGCTAGATCTCAAGAATCATGAGATCATGACCTCAGCTGAAATCAAGAGTCAGACACTTAACCTACTGAGCTACCCAGGCATCCTTCATTTTGAACTTTTTGTGTCTTTTGGCTTTTGAGTTTCCGCTCGGGACAGAATATACTAGATTTTTACCTTTTTTAACTTGACCTGAAGATATCTGTCTTCTAATAGAGAATTTAACCTCTTCTTTTTTTGTAAGTACAATTTTTTAATTCCATTTTTACACAGTTTTGAAAAGTGTATATGTTATTTCTATTCACTTGTTAATTTGAAAATTTTAACATGCAAACTTATTTTAACTTTTTTATTTTTTCAATATTTAAAACCTCTTGCCAAACACAAATATTTTACCTTTAATTCCTATCACATTCCTCTCATCCTACATGTTAATGTTGCTGAATATTTACGTCCTATCTTAACTACCAAAATCAAATATTAATATTTATGCAATAAAATTATTTTTCCGGAAGTACCCACATATTTCCCAAGTTCCTTGCTCATCAGTCCTTCCTGCATCTCAGAATTCTTGCTAGGACAATTTACTTTCTTCTTCAAGAACACCATATATATCAGCTTACAGAATTAGTTTCCCAGGGCTACTCTAACAAATTACCACAAATGTAGTGGCTTAAAATGACAGAAATGTGCTCTCACAGCTGTAGATACCAGAAGTCTGAAATCAAAGTGTTGGCAGGGTCACATTCCCTTCAAAGGCAGAAGGGGAGAATCTATGCTTGCTTCTTCCAGCTTCTGATGGCTTCCAGCATTCCTTGGCTTGTGGCAACGTAACTTATTATCTGCCTCATGGTCTTCTCTCTGTGTGTCTGTTGTCTTCTCCTCTTTTTATTAAGATACCAGTCATAGAATTTGGGGCTCACCTTAAATCCAGAATCATTTCATCTTGAAGTCTTTAATTACATCTGCAAAGACCCTACTCCCAAATAAGGCCATCTCCTGAGGTACCAGGTGGACATGAATTTGGGGGACAATCTATACAACCCTCTACACATACCATAAACTTCACCCATTTGTACACAATATAGTGTATAATACAATGGTTTCTGGAATGTTCAGTTGTGCAATCATCACTACAATCAACTTGAGAACATTTCCAACACCCCCTCACACACACAAAGGAATACTGTACTCTCAAGCACATCTTCTAAATCTTCCTTTAGTACCTAATGGTTGCAATTGCTTTCAGTTTTTTTAATGTCTGAAAGTGTCTTTATTTTATATTCATTCTCTAAAATTTAGCAAAGGTTATGGGGTGCCTGGGTGCCTCAGTTGGTTGAGCGTCCGACTTTGGCTCAAGTCATGATCTCATGGTTCATGAGTTTGAGCCCCACATTAGGCTCTGTGCTAACAGCTCAGAGCCTGTTTCGGATTCTGTGTTTCCCTCTCTGCCACTCCCCCCCACCCCCCCACACTCTGTCACTCTCTCTCTCTCAAAAATAAATAAAAAACATTATTTTTTTAATTGAGCAAAGGTTGAAATTCTAGATGAACATTTATTTTCTCTCAAGTTTAAATCGTTCTACCATTTTTTGAATCCGTCACTAATGTTGAGAAGTTTGCTATTAGAATAATTGTCATTTCTTTGTGCCATCTGTGGTTCTGTTTTAAAAATCTTCTCTTTATTTTTAGACTCTGCAGTACCACCATGATGTATCCAAGTATGATTGGAATTTGTTGTAATTATGAAATCTGTAAGTGTGCATTTCATCACATCTAAGAGATTATCAATCATTATCTTTTTACATAGTGCTTCCTTTTTCATTCTTTATACTCTGCCCTTCAAAAAATTTACATCAGGGGAAAATATTAACTTCCAGTTACTTCAAGAGACTGCTGTGTTCTGGTCCCTTTTTTAGTGGAGAGACATTCAGGGGCAGCACTGTGACCAACAGCCAACTCATAGGTATATGAAATTAGTCACAGGAGAAGCTATGGAAAAACATGAACTTCTCAACATAAAGCTATTTCCATGCCATCTGAGGAAAAGCTCAAAGTCCATGCCTTACTGAGATTTGGGAGTATATTAGCATAATTTCATATTAAGGACTGTGTCATTATATCATAAATGAAGAGAAGTATATTAATTATAAAAGAAGACAAGAAATAATTGCTTAGTCTACAGATAATTATTTGAGCTTGGCAACTGATATGTATTATTTCCCTAAGTGTTCCAGAGTAAAGGTGCTACAGAAATCTGATCCATCATACTTTGCTATTTTCAAAGAAAACACGCAGTATTAACTGAGCTATTGTAGTCAATATCCTAGCGTATAATTCCAGTTAATTATGGTTTTTGACAATATTTTTCTTTCAGTGAGCAAAACCCAGACTCTGAATAAGACATTATCTTATCCATTATGCCAGAAGTGAATTCCTAAAATAGATAATTAAAGTAAACTACTATAAATCCAACTGTCTAAATGGAAGTTATGTCTTTGTCATAAGCCTTACTCAGGATCTTTGGAAACTGTAATTTGAAAAACAGAAATCAAGTGTGTCCAAGAGCAACTGTCCATTTATCAGAACATTTCCACATGCATTCTTTAATTCGCTCTCCTACATAGTAAAATATATTTATATATATTTGGCAGAAGTTATTACTGTATGAATGTGTGTTCTTCTTTTCTTCTGTATTTTCCCTTTCCCCTTTCCAAAAAGGTAGACAGGCACTTTTTTTTCAATATCCTTCCCCCCTCAGTGTGGTGGCCACTGCCAGGGAGGCCCACAAAAAAAAAAAGTCCCAAAGCAGACTTAAATGAGAAATTCAGATAAGAAGAGAAAGTCCCCATGCTGGCAAAGCAACAATTTCAAGGTCTGGACCCCAGATTTTTTTTTTTTTAATCTGGTTCACATGGCTTCTTGGAGAAGCTGAAGTATGGCCTTTTATAGAAATAGGCTACTTCAGGCTGCTGTTGTGGCTAGAAATATAAAGGGCAGTGAGCTTCCCTCCAACCTGGTGGGCATTTCCCTTTTCCCATGTCCCTTGTCAGGGATTCCTAAGACCCCAGAGATTGGATGTACATCTGTTAGATACAAGAGAGGCGGTGAGGAACTATAGCTATACACTTAAATCTTTGAATTTATTTGTTTACGCTCAGTTTTTATCCTGTTTCAGGAGTAAACAGAGTCCACATTACAGTTCTTCTCTACCCTGAGACCTGAACTGGATCCCCTGGGGATATTTATAGACCTGGGAGCAAAAGCTACTTGAAGGTAATCTTTTGTGAAGGTCTACATTTGTCAGATACAGTGTGCTCATTCTTCTGGAGTTCCTTTGAAGAGTGAGTCTGTGTCTGTGCTGGGGGATAGGAAGTGGATTTTGGAGGGGTAACTCAGAAGGGAAGAGATTCTAGAAGATCTACATCATGTTCGCTAGGGCAAGTGGCAAGGCCATAGAGGAGTTTTGTTCAACCCAAAGTGTGGAAAAACAAAATTTCTGAATTTCAAGAGTCCATGGGTGCTTGGGTCATGAGGGTATCAGCAGCAACCACAATGTACTAGAAAACCTTCGTTTTCTCAGCACTATATGAGCCTCTGGATTCCTGGGTAATCCTGGAGAGGGGAGAGAATGGCAATATGGGTGGATACACCTCATTCCTCAGCAACTTCACAGAATGGAGAAACCAGGTTAGTGTCTAAGTTGATTTAAAGGAAATAAAGTAATGCATTAATTCTTATAGATCTCACTATGTGACTTAAGATTACTACTTACCATATACAGTATATATTTATAACTTATTTTTCAAAGTGACAACATTTGAAAAATATTATCTATCACTTTCTCATAAAACACACATGTACACCCACCCAAAGGCATATACGCATATGTACACATTCTCCTCATTCCATTTCTCTTTCATATATATGTATGTATTACTTTCTATATATTTTTCATTTTCCGTACTATCAGATTAAGTGTAATTGTGATTCTCCTGTCTGTCTTTTTCTCTTTGTTTGGAATTGAATCTTTACAAACTCTTTGCAGATGCATTTTATCCACCCTTTATTTCTACCTCCTTCACCTACCAAGTAACATGAGTAACAGACTCCACTGTCTTCATCTTTGGCTAAGGCACAGCAAGAATTGTTAGGTCTTTAAAAATTAAGTAAGTTAAAAAAAAAAAAAGAATTGCTTCTGCACGATTTTCTTTTCCTTTTAAATGTTACTTTTTTCTTCCCTGATTTATAACGTTAAATATTTAACCTGTGAATTGAATAGACTCAGACTTCTTTTGCAAGAAGCTTAGTAGAGAAATTAAAAGAATAAAGATGTATAGTTCATTGTAACAGCAAATAGAAGGACAAGATATTTTCAGCATAAGACAGACACAAAAATGCTTCTCCTCAGAAGGAAAGAAGTCAGAAGGGTAGGAGGCACTGAATGTGTGAAAAAGAAATGGGTAATTAAAGAACTGATTGCTACAGGAGACAAGAGAGAAGGGAATCAAGAGTATCCCAAAAAAGAAGGGACATTTTAAAATTAGAATAAAGAAGAGAGACAATTATCAAATACACAGACAATCTGATATAAACTTGCAGGAAGTTAATGGTGTTCTCTCACTATCTCACTCTTCCTAACAGAATAGGAGATGCTGTCACTGGCTGAGAATAATACTGAAGCTTAGAGGGTAGAAAAGGTTTGAAACAACTGCATTAGGAAAGTTGGAAGTAACAAGAATTATCATAACAACAATAAACACAATAAAAAATATGGCATTGTAATATGATAACTGTTAGTCTTCTCTTTTGTCCCCTCCAGTTAACCTCAGCTCCTGCCCTGTCCTTCCACTTCCTCCAACTCTGTTCCTGCTTCCAGGGCCTTTGTTCTGTGCTCCCCAGTCCTGGTGGCCTCACTCATTCAGGTCTTTCTGTCCACTGGTTCCACTATGGTCTTCTTCCCCTTTCTTTTTTCTTCTATTTACAAAGCTATTTCATGGTTTTCTTTCGTCTGTAAGACCTTCCTTCTTATTTTCTTGCAACATCTCACATTCAATTCTACCTTCAATTTCCCTCACATCCATCCCAAAATTCATAAGTTTAACTTACCTGTACTAATTCCTAACAATAAATCTGTTTCTCTCTCTTTTTTTTAAATGTTTTTATTTATTTCTAGGAGAGAGAGAGAGAGAGCGTGAGCAGGGGAGGGTCAGAGAGAGAGGGAGTCACAGACTCCGAAACAGGCTCCAGGCTCCGAGCTGGCAGTCAGCACAGAGCCCGATGCGGGGCTCGAACCCACGAACCGCGAGATCATGACCTAAGCGAAAGTCGGACGCTTAACTGATTAAGTTTCTCTTTTTAACCCTGAAGCAGCTCCTCTCTTTCATTTGGTAGCTGCCACCATCTCAGTTGATTCATTGTACCTTTCACTTTATATTGCTAAATATAAAGATAGGCCAGCTCTTCCTACCTCCTCTCGTTTCAGGGTAATCCTGAGCAATTACAAAATTACCCCTCTTTTCTCAAAGGTTACCACAATCCCACCTTTTAAAGAAGACACTGGAAAATTTCCTTCTTCCGCCCCAAGAGTTCAATCCTTGAACTCTTAACCTTCAACTTTTCTGCCCTAAAATGATATCTATCTTACTCTTCTGAGCTTGCCATAGTTATTCAATCTGATTTCCCACTTTTCTTAAGACTAGTAATTTCTTTAAATGGGCCCTAGCATCTCCTCTATTCAGCCTTTCCTTCTCAAAGATAAAGAACAATGTTCACACTTGGTTGACTAAGTGAATTGCCTCATAAATCCTCTAGTATACTGTAATTTCCAAATCCCTGAAATCAGAGGGGAAAAAATATAAATCCAGACTGCAACCCACTTGTGCTTGCTTGCCTGTGCTCTGACCAACTACTTCCTCAGCTGAGTCTGTGAAAGATTAAAGATGGCCTCAAATACTCCAATACATTTTTTGTTAAAAGATTAGATCTATGTCCCCAGCCCTTGAATGTGGGTAGGGTGCTTTAACTAGGTAGAATATGGCAGGAGTCTTGCTATGACCATTTCTGGGACTGGACCCTAAGAGACTGACAGCTTCTTCATCTTCTCTCTTAGAAGACTCACAGGTGGCAACCTGAGCCACTAGGAGAAAAAGTTGATCACCCTGATGAAGAGACCAAATGGAAAGTCCTGAGGCCATACTGGAAAGAAGGACTCAACTGAGCCTACCCTTCTAGCCATTACTACTAAGGCCCCAGGCATGTTAGTAAGGCTTGTAGGCCAGACCACAAACCCACTGCATTAACACTGAATAACCCCAGTCAATACCATGTGGAGCAAAAGAATCACCCAGCCAAAGCTTGCCTAAATCCCCAAACCACAAAGGCATGAATATATAAAATTATTATTATCTGAAGCCACAGAATTTGGGGGTAATTTGTTATGTGGTAATAAATAAACAAGATCTGTATGGACACACCCAAAGGAATACCACTCATGCACAAATAGATGAAGCTCATTTGTTCCTCAGTGACCTCAGAACATAGTATATCCATATTTTACAGATAGAAAAAATTAGCAGTAGCACTGTTGGAGTCAATATAGTATGTGGTTAAGATTGTGGGCTTTGGAATCAGACTATCTGGTATCAAAGCCCACCTTTGTTGCTCACCAGTTACGTAAATTTCTGAAGTGAATTGAGCCTCAGACAGCATCCAAAAAAGCTAGTTATATTGAATTACAGAACATTAAAAGTGTAAAGGATCATGGGATCATCTAGTCCAGTGATTTCCAGACCACGTTCTTGGGAACCCCTCAAGGGGAAGAGGGAAGGTAAGTGGATAGAGCTCAATCTCACTCCCATTCGATTGACCAAAGTAACTACCCCACCCATATTAGGTTTCTGGACAGAACTTTCTTTTTAAAAAACTGCTGCTAGGGGGCACCTGAGTGGTTCAGTCAGTTAAGCATCCAACTTTGGCTCAGGTCATGATCTCATGGTTTATGAGCTCAAGTCCCACATGAGGCTCTGTGCTGACAGCTTGGAGCCTGGAGCCTGCTTTGGATTCTGTGTCTGTCTGTTTGTCTGTCTGTCTGTCTCTCTCTCTCTCTCAAAAGTAAATAAATAAATATAAATAGATAGATAGATGGAATGAATTAATGAATTGCTGCTAAAACAAAATGAAACACTAATATGCATATATTCTATACTAGTTCCCAAATCCCCAAATTCAAAGATGAAAAATTTTCCATTTTTCACAATCTCTAACTGGCTGCAAAAACTTTATTTGCTTAGTTATGACATTCTCCAAGATATAACTAATCTCTTTTTTCTTAATTTTAACAAACATATATTTGTAGCCCACGATGTTTAGAATAAGGTTATTTTCACAAGCTGAAAGTGTATCTTGAGTCTTCTACTTGCTGTTTTTTTTTTTTAGCACGGCTGAACATCTTACACAATGGCTTATATTAAATTTCCCTACAAACTTCATGCTCATAGACATTATGTACATAGGTAAGGATAGTAGAATAAACTTATTAATAATATTTTTATTTGTTTTAGTATGCTAATATACCCAGTAATTTCATCCCAACTCTGTGTCCTTCCATGATGTCATATCCTCTTGCTAGTGCCATGTGGGATGTGGCAAGGGTCAGGATTTGGGAACTTTGATAAATCAGAGGAGACACGATAGAATTTGGGATAGGCAAGCAGTAGAGTCCAGTGAGTTTCGGCTAATGCAGAACAGTCAGGAAGGACGAACTTGAGCAGAATCTAGAGTTCAAGCCATGGGGTAAATAAACAAGAATAGGACTGCTCAGCCAGGATGGTAATTTCTCATCCAAATCCACAGACTATTTTGTTCTCACTCAGTAAAGGTAGCCTTGGGCCTATAGGTTTTCACCATCAGAAAAAGCCCTCACAGCATAAAAATTACCAAGGATATTTTATCCCCAGTATAAAATTTCTAGAAAACTAAAGAATTTGGAATTAAAATCTCTCAGGTTTGAATTTTAATCCAGCTCTAAATTCCACCTCTGCATTCTTACTTGCTCGAACTCCTTGTATATATCTAAATGTTGGCATCTACATAAACCACATGATACTGGTTCCAAAACAGTTAAACTCCTGAGCATTTGCATCCAGGAAGGATGTTTAGCAGACTGAGGCTGGAATTACCATGGCATTACTATTCTTGCCCAATGGGGATCTTTTTCAGCTCAGACTCAAACTGCAAATTACTTTTCCCTCACAAATAAGTGAAATAAATCTCATACTGCAACATGCAGGTAGCATAGAAAGGCAATGGAGAATATTCAAAAAGAAGCCAAAAGCTGAAATCCAGCAAATGAAAAACTAAGCTATTTTCAGGAGAATAAGTAGAATTAGCAGAAGGCATTTAGCAGAAATCCTTGGATAGAAGCCACCCTCTTTAAAGATAGTTAATAGTGTTTTTATACTTAAAGTGTACTCAAAGCAATAATATTTTTTAAAAAATCTTTACTCAGTAATTAAGGCACAGAGAACCAAGAATATAACTTTCCTAGCACAGAATGACACAGACAACCAAGAAAATAAAACAAGATCAAAGAAAAATGTATAACTTCATTTGGTTCAAAGTTTTAGCAGTAACTTAAAAAAATAGGAATATTAAATTCAGGATTAGTTCATTACTCATGCTTTATCATTAACTACACAGAACACTTTATAGAGTTCTCTTTCCAAAATACAGGCTTAGTCTAGAATATTTCAAGTTAAGAACCTTCTAGCCATTGGTGTAGATAATTATTAGTACTAAATGGACTCACTTCTAACCAGAGAGCCAAACAAGGTAAGCAAGCAGTCACCTAATCACACACATTGGGCCACTATGGTGGGGAATGGAAAACAACAACACATTTCAGGTAATTCTGGTATGTGTGCAAATCTCTCCTATTATACACCAGACACTAAAACTACAGAAGCTGAACTAATTCAAATCTCTACCAAATTAGTTTGGTGCTGATCTGAAACTATGAATGTACTTCTTGACCTGCCTAGGGACTTTTGTGTTGTGTTTTTTAGCTCTTCTTTGAGCCCATATTCACCTCCAGCTACTTTCTTGTAAATATTCTTCTTTATGCAAAATGTTGTTAAGTTACCAGATTGAAGCAAATTGAAAAATATATGGGAGATGCAGAACACGATAAAGAGAGAGCACACACAAGACATTTTACACACAGGAGAGTATGAAAGCCAATCTGCTGTGCTACGATCTGCTTACAGCCACACAAAAGGTGGCCTTAAGACTCACCAATGCATTAATACTCTCTCATTCTCTCTCTTTGCCTATCATATACTCTTCAACTCACTCTAACATAAAAACTATAGACATTAGAAGAATGAGACCACTGTAAAACTACAGCATAACGGGAAGGGAGCCAGGGAAATAGATCTGATCTCTCTCTTTTCTCATTGGCTGAGCTGAACATCAAGCCAGGGGCAAGGGAGCCTGGGTTATACCCTTCAGTGGCACAGAGAAAGGTAAAAAGACAAATGGAGAATATCCAGTATGCTAGTCTCTCGGTTTTCTCTTCATTTCTCTGACCACACTTCTCGATCTCTGATAATTTTTTCTTCTGTCTGACCATTAAATGTTAGAATACCATAGTCTTCAACCCGAGGTCCCCTTGTCTAACTTACTTCACACTCTCTCCTCAGGAAATCTCAGCCATAGTTATGGATGCATTTACCACCAATATACCAGTGATCCATAAATGTGTAATTCCCTTTCAGATCACTTCCTGGTAACTAAGACTTAAATATTCAAATGCCTACTAGACATCTCTGGTTAAATGTCTCAAACTCAAAATGTCCACAACTGACTTCATAATCTTCTCCTTTACATGGACTCTCTTCCAGTTCTCCCTTTCTGCGAACTACACTAGTCAGAAAGTTCTGCAACCCCAGAATCCTCTTCTTCACATTCCATATGCCCAATTACTATTATTAGTAGCAAAGTACTATTACTAAGCCAAATGGGTTTGCCTTGGAAAGTCTCTCAAGTCTACCCACTACCATTGGTATTCACCACCACCAAGGTCTAGGGAGCTTCATCTACACCAAGACTACTATCACCCAACTTACACCTGCCTCTACTCTAATCCATTTTCAACATAGTAACCAAGTGATCTTTAAAAAAAAAATCATAATTGTGGTCATTCCACTGTCATGCTTTATTTTTTTTTAAATAATCTCTACCCCCAACGTGGGGCTTGAATGTATGACCCGGAGATCAAGGGTTGCATGCTCCACTGACTGAGGCAGCCAGGTGCCCCTCCACTGTCCTGCTTTAAAGGCTTTAATCATTTCTCTTAGCCTACTGAGGAGAATCAGAATCATGACCTCCAAGGCTTCCATCAGATCCTCTCCCACTCTGTTCCTTCTCACTCTCCATGCTCCTGTCATACAGCCCTTATCTCAGGTCCTGGACAATGCTGACCCTCCTCCTGTCAGAGGAGATTTACTCGTGGCTCCTTCTGTCTGAAATGCTCTCCTCACCCCCATCTCATGTCTTTGGCAACACAACCTCAACCCATCTCAGACAAGCTGGAAGTCTCCTGGGAGAAAGCCTTGCTGCCCATCCTCCCTACTCCCCAACCTGTTTTCCTCTTCCATAGCACCATCTAACTTTTCTTAGAAAACTTAGCTCAATTTTAACTTTAACTTTATTGGGAATGATTGTCCCCTACTTTCAGGAGACTGTGAGACCTATGTGAAAGGACTGTGCCTACTTTTGCTTACCACTGTATTCACAGCACTGTGCCCCGTATATGGTGCAAGACTGTCTTAGTCAGTTTGAACTGCTGTAACAGAATACCATAGACTGAGTAGCTTATAAACAAATATTTATTTCTTAGAGTTCTGGAGGCCGGAAGTTTAAGATTAAGGTGTTGGCAGATTTGATATCTAGTGAGAGCCTTCTTCCCATCGTGTAGACTTTCTGCTATGTCCACACATGGTAGAAGGTGCTAAGGGAGTTCTCTGGGGTCTCTTTATAAGGGCACTAATCCCATTTATGAGGACTCTGTCCTCATGACCGAATCCCAAGAGGCCCACCTCCAAATACCAACACACTGAAAATTAGGTTTCAACATATGAATTTGGGGGTGACATAAACATTGCATCTGTAGCAATGATTAGTAGATAAATTGGTTAAAAGAAGACAGCAATAGATAACTGGATGGGTGAGTAGGTGACTGAATAGAAGCAGTCAGTGCTAATCCTACAGCTGGGAACCACTGTGATTCCAGCTGGGAGGTCTTGGGTGGAGGCGAATAGTACAAGTCTGGGACATGAAATAGAATGTAGAAACCAGATTTTTAATGATTTCAAGATCTGTGTAAATTGGAGTCTGTTTAGCAATCCCTTGGGTGGGCCCTGCCTCAAGGCATTCTGGGATCTCAGCACTACAAGCCAGAATAAAAGGCGAAGTACCCAGGGCCTGAGAGAACCTCCTACGCAACACATTGGTGGAGGGCCTGCTGTGAGGTGAGGGGCTCAGGAAACCAGTTCAGCCTTTCTCGGCTTAACGCTTGGGTGCTCTGGGTTGTCAGGGAGGTTAACATAGAGCTGAGTCTTTGTTACAAAGAGCGTCCTGCAGGGGTCTGCCATCCCTGTCAGTCAGCTGCAAAGACTTTCCAATCAGATAACGCACCAGAGAGCCTGGAGAGTCAAGGGGAAAAAGAAACTGGTCTAACTGGCTGTCTGGTCAAACCGGCTGTCTTTACATGGCTGAGTGCTCTCTCGTTTCAAGGAAACCATTTTGCGCATCTTAATGTTCCCCACCCCGATGCCAGCACTCTCTTCTACTTCCAAAATGTTTTGTAGCTGTCACGTAAACCCAGCCTACAATTCAAAATAATCAGCAAAATTATTTTTAGAAAGAAACACACTGTTCATTGTTTAACCTAAAGTAAATGAAAATGCTTAAGAAACCGGTTTTGGAAACAGCACAACATCTTCGTATCTGGGAATATAACAAACGGTACCACAGGGAGGGACAAAATCTGCAACTAACAACTGTTAATACATGAGGTTGAAATGTTAGCCTGAGGAGTTACCACGGATATACAGAAGTAGGAATTTTTAAATACCATGACAACTGGTATTCTGTAACATCAGATAGATTGTGTTTTATACAGCTTCAGAAAATATCAAGTCTCAGACTCCCTGGCAGGTTGGGTCTTGTTTGTTTGTTTGTTTAACTTTTCAAGCATTTCTCCATCTTTTAATGTATGTAGTATTCCCACTTTGATACAGTCTTTTCAGTCCATTGTAGAGCCTGACTGGACACACACAGCATGCATATAAAGAAGGAAGGAAAGAAAGAACAGACCCAGGAAATGCCTTCCCTTAGAGGCATGCTAATGCCAAGGCTCAGACTTGACTTTACAGTTTTCCAAACTTGTCTGTTTCCAATGGCAACTGAGAAATACAACCAGCAGAGTGTTTCACATTTAGATTGCTTTTGTCAGTAGGTTGCATAATTAGATTGAATGTGCTTAATCTCTTAGAGCTAAAACATGGAAAGATTTCATTTGGTGAAGGAAAGAAAAAAAAACAGTGGAAAGTATTTGAGACAGAAATATCTGTGGATTTCTAACATTAATTGATAGTGTCCTTTCCGGGTTTGGTTGCAGAGTCTGCACGCTGAACTACCAAATCTAAATGGGGAGGTTTATAGAAAATTTTGTCGTGGTTGCTTCTTATGATCAGAGCCAGAATGAAGAAGGATTGCATCAGATCTCTTATTATTGGGTTAGGGAAAGAAAACAAAATTATCCCTTTCAACAAAGCTTTCTGAGGACCTCTGATGCCAAGGCATCGGGTTTGGCCTGCTGGGGTTAGGGAGGGAGACATGAAGAAAGTCCTGCCTCTGTGCGTTTGCAACCAATTAAGGAGAATTTCACTGTAAAAATAATAAATAATGTAACAGTGGCTATTTCGCATGTCTTAAAATTGTCAAAGTCCTCTGTGCTGACATGATCAAAGAAGACTTCCTGGGAGAAAATGTCAATTAAGCTGAGCCTTAAACGAGCAATTGTGTGGAAGCAGAGAGCACATAACGCCACACAGTCCCTCTCCCAGCCTCTAAAATCCCACTGAAACAATGATCAAAGTACCCATTTTGAAAATAGCAAGCAGCTTTTCTGAGGGTTGTAAACTCTCATGTTCACCTCCAAGGACTGCCTGACACGCCTCTCTCCCTCTTTCTCTCCCTCTTTTATTCATTCATTCTTTCTCCAACCTCGCACCCACCAGTAAATTTAAACACCAGAATTGGTTCTAATGGAAAAAACTCTGGAAAGCACCTAAACTAATACAGAAATTCCCATCCTGTAAGACGAGTAGAGAGATGTGGTCTTGTTTTGTTTTTAATTTCACAATCACATAGACATATTTTTAACCCCAGGTAAAGCTTAGATTGGGCTCAAAAATGGTAGCTTTAAAAGTTTCACTTGTCAAATTTTTTATCTATCTCCACTATCCTAACACCTCAAACGTTTCCTCTTCCACATACCTAAAGTGTACTGACTTCCTATCAGATCCATTTGTGCCAAAAAACCGAGGCCCTTAACTCTCTTCAGATCTGTTTCCTATATACATAGCCATTGCTACACACACACACACACAAACACACACACACACACACACACACACAGAGGTATCATGGGAAGAAGAAAATTCTGTCCCNACATGAGTACAGAGAGTGTGGAGAGAGAGAGAGAGAGAAAGAGAGGTAGAGACTAGATAGTTGTCCAGTCTCTCTTCAACTACCTCAGAATGGAGAAGTCAATGCATTCCAAATAAGCCTTTTTGCAAGGGCTAATTTATTCAATTAGCCATCATTCGACAAATAACAATATTCACTCTGAGATCACACTTTTCATTTCATAACAGTAACTTTTATATTCTTTTTATATTTACATAATTTTTATTTATTTATATTATTTTTACTTTTACTACTTTACAACTTGTATCTTTAGTATAGATATATTAGAAATTTTAGAAGCTACAACTAAGCAAAAAAAAAAAATCTCCAGTAATCCAGCCATCTCTGTCCATTGTAAAATAGTTTGTGAATGCCTTTTTTTCCTCCTAGATTATAATTCTCCTAAGTCCCAAGAACATATCCTGTTTATCTTTTTAGTTTCCAAATTTATTGCACATAATAGGGAGTTTCCAAATATTTAAAACATGAATTTCAACCCAGCTGGAGGGAAGGTATAGAGAATCACATGGGCAGCTCTTTTCAAATCACACAGCCTGCTACAGAACCTTCATCCACCGTAACACCCTTTCCAGGGAGATTCTAGAACAGTGATTTGCAACCTTAGGTGCACACTAGACTACCAGGTCAAACCCTAAAGTAGGGTTTCTCAGCCTCAGCAATGCTGCATTTTATACCAGATAATTATTTGCTGGGAAGCTATGCAGTGTATTGTTTAATAGCATCCCTGACCTTGTTCACTAGATGCTAGAAACACCCCTCTCCCCAGCTGTGAGAATCAGAAATGTCTCTAGATATTTCATCTCTGGAGAACAAAACCATCCCACCTCCATTTTGAGCCATGGCTCTAAACCAATTAAATCAGATTCTCTGGGGGTGAGACCCAGGAGCATCAAGATTTTGAAAACCTTTGAAGATACTCTAATGTACACCCATGGAGGCCCTAAGACAATAGGACCATATCTGCCATTCCATCTTGTTCACCGCTCTACCAGCAGGCACAATGCTGAGCGTGGTAGGCTGTTAAAACAGTGCCATTAATTCATCAAGTGGTGATTAATTAAAATAGCACATGATTAACTAATGGTACTTAATTGATTAGTGCAACAGAAAAAAAAATCACAGTAGGGTAGGAAAACTAATTTGAAACATCTCAGAATATAATTCTGATGACACAATCAACAGGCACTACAATACTGGGACAGCTGAGAATCACTAGGATGGAGCACACAATGCTAGAACTGGAAAGGCCTCACAGATCATTTAGTCATTCCTTTCAGGCTGTGCTCTGCCAAGCCCTGGAGTTCACTGGTGGGTCCTCAAGGACAGCCCAGGAGAAGGAGGGGAAGGCTAGGTAAGTAGGGGGTCCAGACTCCATGGCATCCCTCCAACACAGGAGTTCTTTTATTCATTTATCCAACCACTACTCGCTGGACACATACATGTTGTCAAATGTACGGCAGTGCTACAGATACAGGAATGAGAAAAAGAATTAGCCTTCTTGCAACTCACAATTGGAGGTCTTATTTGTCAGGGTTCTACATAAAATTTCTTTTGAAAAGGAGTTCTGCTTCAATAGACAGATAGGTGAAGAAACATGGTGACAGCCCACTTCTTCATTTTGGAGACAGAGAAACTAAGATTAAGTGAATTACAAAATTGACTCAATCAAAAATATCAGAATAAAGACTAAAACTTCCCCTAACACAAAGCTGAGTGACCTATCCATATAGCATTCTACATTCTAATTTTCTTTATGTTTTATTTATTTCTGAGAGAGAGAGAGAGAGACAGCATGGGGAGGGGGGGGATTCAGAGAGAGAGACACATACACAGAATCTGAAACAGCCTCCAGAATCTGAAACAGGCTCCAGGCTCTGAGCTAGCTGTCAGCACAAAGCCCAATGCGGGGCTCAAACCCACAAACAGTGAGATCATGACCTGAGCCGAAGTCAGACGCTTAACCAACTGAGCCACCCAGGTGCCCCTGTAATGTAGATTTCTTGAAGTCAGGGACCAGTCTCTATAGAAAATAGCTTTTAAGAAACATGGCTTTTAAATATTCTTTAATAAACATGTGAATTTGGAGTTGGTTGTTTTTGCAGTTGCCAAAGCTTTTAGGAAAGAGTTTGATATTTTCCTTGAATGCTAATAGAGTCAGTCTTGCCAAGCGGTATGAAGCTGTTTTGGAACATACAGCCGGGTTGAAATTCATGTTTTAAATATTTGGAAACTCCCTACTACGTGCAATAAATTTGAAAACTAAAAAGATAAACAGGATATGTTCCTGGGACTTAGGAGAACTGTAATTTCCTAAGGCATTCACAAACTATTTTATAATGGATAGAGATGGCTGGATTACTGGAGATTTTTAAATCTTTTTTAATGTTTTATTTATTTCTGAGAGGGAGACACATGTGAGCAGGGGAGGGTCAGAGAGAATGGAAGACACAGAATCCAAAGCAGGCTCCAGGCTCTGAGCTAGCTGTCAGCACAGAGCCCGACGTGGGGCTCGAATGCACGAACCGTGAGATCATGACCTGGGCTGAAGTCAGAAGCTTAACTGACTGAGCCACCCAGGTACCCTTGCATTCTACATCCTAGAAGCAGGGGTCCCATGCAACAGCTAAGACTACATGCAAGAATAGATCTCGCCCTTCCAGGTACCTCATGGAGTTGTTACGTAAAAATGGTAAAAATACCCATAGCCTGGCATATTTGTCGAGCAAATAACATTTGTCCACAGATTGGGTTGCAAGTAACCAAAATTCCATCTCAAACAATACAGGGAATTTATTAGCTCGCATAATTGATAAGTCTAGACTAGATTTTGTTTCAGAAGAAAGCTTAATGCAGCGATTAAAAATGACGTGACTGGAATATAGTCACTACCTCTCATTCCTTAGCGATATTTCCTTTGTGGTTGTTCCATTTCCAGCGCGTATTCTCCTTGAACTTTCGGGAAGGTCTCCAGGCTATATGTTTTCAGTAGAAAAGAGAAAATCTTCCTCCTACAACTAGTATCCCAGAACACAGGGGGATATTTTTGGTTCTGATTGGCCTAGCTCAACAGTACCCAACAGTGCTAATATGCCGTTGTCTTAAGGTGAACTGGAGCCACTACAATCCACACAGGTCTGGGAAATTTGAAGTATTTTTAGGAAAGAGGGAGGAATGAATGGAAGGAAGGAAGCAACCAACAAATAAATATACTACAGTGGCTATTCTAAGGTATTATATCTGAATCTAACTACGAATCCAATAAGCTAATGAAAATAAAATGAGAGATAAACTTCTAGAGTTTAATAAATGTTCAAATGAGAATGTGCAAATATTAATGGTGGTAGGGTTTCGGGTTATATCTATCTTTATTACAATATTATATATTGTTTGAATTATTTACAAAGTAATACTTAAATAATTAGAGTGAAATACATGTCAATGCATGTTTGACTCTAGTATTCCCAAAGGTACTTTGTTTGATTATACAATAGGTGGCAAATAAAAATTCTTGGCTTATTCACAACCTTGCCTCGGAAGTAAAATAAATTTGATTTGCTCCTAAGCACTGAATAACAACAAGAAAAATATGTTATCTTTTGCCTTAAAGTACAATTGATAGGGGCCTCTGGCTGGGTCAGTGAGAAAAGCATATGACTCTTGATCTCAGGCTCATGAGTTTAAGCCCCACATTGGGTGTAAAGATTACTAAAAATAATAAATAAAGGTAAAAAAAATTTTCAATTGATATAATCCTTTTCTTGGTGTGGATACTTAGTTATTGCTTCTAATTATATTCATATTTCAGGATATATTTTTTCCAATATGTTGATTTAATATAAAAGTAATTTCTGGGGCTTTTAGGTGGCTCAGTCGGGTAAGCCTCTGACTCTTGATATCCACTCAGGTTGTGATCTCACAGCGTGTGAGATCCAGTCCTGCATTGGGCTCAGAGCTGATAGTGCAGAACCTGCTTGGGATTCTCTCTCTCCCCCTCTTTCTCTGCCCCTCCCCACCTTGAGTTCACTTTCTCTAAATAAATAAGTAAATAAATAAATAAATAAATAAACTTTAAAAAATGGAATTTGCTTTCATAAGGCTAAAATTCAGCCTACACTAATTCCACAGATAGCACCTATCATGTCTTACTTCTGAAATTGTATCTGAAACTGTATACAATAGTCGAAATTATTTTACGTGTGTGTGCAATAAGTGACTTTTAAATTTTATTTCCTCCATTTTATATCTTAGAAAATTAAGAGAACTATTTCTTAAGCCAGTGTTTTGAATTTGCAGGAAAATTAGTATCTTTGGCTGTTCACAATTTTTGTGGAGATATTTATAGCAATGGAAATTATGAAGATAACCCATCCTCCTTTTCCCTTGCCTCCTATCCATTTTTTTTTTCTCTTGGATTTGTTTGTCTGGCATTGTCAGATAATGACGAAAAAAGTGCCTTTTATGATCTTCCTGCCTGATGAATGGATGAATGACTGGCTAACCCATAGAAGACGGGAGTGTCTAGGGAGGGTTAGCACAGCCCCACAGAAGAATGTACCCAGGAATGTTTGTTCAGTATTTGGTAGGCTCTGTGACAAAGATGTAATAAGAATAGTTAACACTGCAAACATAATGTGCTACACATGTCTTAACACATTTAAGCCCTCACAACAACCTTAGGAAGCTTTATCCTAATTTCATGAATGATTATTTAACACAAAGTGGCTAAGTAATTTTCCCGTGGGATTATTTTAAACACCAGTCCTTATTCTCATCTAGTTAGTATGATTATCTCAGATTATAGGAAATTGATTCTCAACCCTGCTCCTGATGAGATACAGGAGATTTCTTTTTAATATTGATAATCCTGAAACAAAAAAGGCATGTTACCAGACGTTGGTGAGGAGCAACTGGAATTCCCAGGGACTGCAGGTAGGAAAATAAATTGCTACAACTACTTTAGGAGAAACGATTTAATCTAGTAAACTACTTGGGATGTTGTATGTAACTGCTAGATTGCCTTCATTGATTTGGTGTTCAGTTATTTGATTTGTGGAGAGTGTCTGGCTCTGAATGGCAATTGTGAGCTATCAGATTCACTCCTGCTGAAAGAGAGGGAGACGCAGAATCCAAAGCAGGTTCCAGGCTCTGAGCTGTCAGCATAGAGCCTAACATGGGTTTCAAACTCATGGACCGCGAGATCATGACCTAAGCTGAAGTTGGACGCTTAACTGACTGAGCCATCCAGGTGCCTGAGAAGCGGGCTTTTAAATCTCCTACTATTTACAGAGTTAACACTCGCTCTCTCGATCCAACTTTTTCCAATCCTCCCTGCTTTCATCTCAAAACAAATTTCCAGTTGCTATCCTAAGCTCCTCCAGACCTGAAGCTTGTCCCCACTGTGACTTCCCTTTCCTCCTTCCTTTGTTACTGGTAAACATTCCTGTTACTTCCTACCACCTGGGCATAACGCCTACCTGCACAATGTTTACCTGGGATAACTGTACCTCTGGCAGTGGGACTGAAATATCAGGTTGTCAGTCCCACGGTTTCAGATTTGCCTTCTCAGAACTCAGTTGCAAGAAAGACAGCTGAGTCTCACAGCTGCTTTCTTCATATTACTTCTCTAATAACAAGAATCATCTGCATGCTTTATATGAGAGCCATATATGCGGCCTATTTGTGTCTCGTACAATCTCTGACCAATACAAATTACTCAAAAGTTTGTAAAACGGGGCACCTGGGTGGCTTAGTCGGTTAAGTGTCCGTCTTTCGCTTAGGTCATGATCTTGCGGTTTGTGGGTTCGAGCCCCACATCGGGCTCTGTGCTGACTGCCAGCTCAGATCCTGGAGCCTGTTTCAGAGTCTGTGTCTCCCTCTCTCTCTGACCCTCCCCTGCTCACGCTGTCTCTCTCTCTCTGTGTCTCTCTCTCCTAGAAATAAATAAAACATTAAAAAAATTAAAAAAAAAAAAGTTTGTAAAACTACATTAAACACCATAGTTTCTCATCAGAATCATACATAAAGTCAATTGCTTACACTTTCTCAAAAATAATTTGCTGTTTCGGGGCACCTGGGTGGCTTAGTCGGTTAAGCGTCCGACTTTCGCTTAGATCATGATCTCGCGGTTCGTGGGTTCGGGCCCCGGGTCGGGCTCTGTGCTGACTGCCAGCTCAGAGCCTGGAGCCTGGAGCCTGTTTCAGTCGGTGACTCCCTCTCTTTCTGACCCTCCCCTGTTCGCGCTGTCTCTCTCTCTCTCCTAGAAATAAATAAAACATTTTTAAAAAAAATAATTTGCTGTTTTCCAAGAAATATCCCAGCTGAAGTATATAAATAAAAATTAGTTTGAAGCAGTTTTTCAATTTTTATAAGTATCATGAAAGTGTCAAATAGAAAATTAAGCAGTAAATAAACAGGAGCATATTGAGAGAGTACAGGAATTTTCTATTTAACAAAAGAGAAAATAACAGAAGCCTTATAATGTAACAATATCCTCAAGCTATTTACTTTTTAAACTTGTTCCCAATAGTTATAGCAAAAAGATCAAAAAATAGGAATGTTCACCTTACTATGTCACTGTGAAATATTACATCAAAATTAAGATGATAAATACATAGTAAAAAAAAAACTTTTAAAAAAAATCTTTAGAACACATAAAAGCCAGGCACACATTGCTGGTACAAAGCATTTCTTGATGGACTCCTGACACCATTCCTGAGTTCTTTGATGTCCTAAATAAAACCTGTGTATAAAATCCATCTGCATATGTGCTACACTTGGGATCTTCTAAAGAGATTTGCTCTTCTATAGACCACAACATTCATGTCATTTTTGTTCTATTCTTAGAGCAGAGATAAGATTGTTTTCTTCCCAGGGCGCCTGAGTGGCTCGGTCGGTTAGGCATCCTAAGTCAGCCTAAGTCATGATCTCATGGTCAGGGAGTTCAAGCCCCACATTGGGTTCTGTGCTAACAGCTCAGAGCCTGGAGCCTACTTCAGATTCTGTGTCTCCCTCTCTCTGCTCCTCCCCGGCTCATGCTATGTCTCTCTCTGTCTCTCAAAAATCAATAAATGTTAAAAAAAAAAAAAAAGATTGTTTTCTTCCTAGCTATTACTTTTCCTTTAGTGTAAATGAGGTATGTATGGCTCATTTTAGGATTCTCAGACTCCTAGAAGCTCTATTTCAACCAACTGTTCAGTATATTGTACAATAAATGTATTTCTTTTGAGATTTTATATATATCAAAAGAGAAATATATATAACATCTATAAAGCTATAGATCTATCTATAGATATTTATAATACCTATAAACATATTTTGGTTAATACTATTTTGGTTGTGAGTGAACTAATTCAATCAGAGGCAAAGAAAAAAAAAACACAGTGAGGGTGGGGTAGGATGGAAAACTAATTTCCTCACTAGACCAGGTAGGTCAGAGGTATTTTCCTGACAGAAGCAGATCAGCCTTACAGAATGACTTCATCTAAAATACAGTCCAGTCTTGTCTGTATGGTTCTTTCCACTCCTCAGTTTTGTTTCTCTCTGTATGCACTGGCTACATTCTCTACTACAATAGAGGGCCTCCTCCTTGCAGCAAGGGAAGGAGAACTCTAGGTTTATATCATTCAGTCAGTGAACTCAGAGGAAAGAGCGATCTTCTGTTCTTCTCAGTGTCCACATATAAAACTCGAGCATAGTATGATGGAATCCAGCAGTTGTTGATTGGCAGACATCAGATATGTGTGGAGTGAAGGAACAGTTTTTACTAAATGAAGGGGAAGTGCCATGACCTGAAGTGGGGAAAAGATACTGACCAGATAAAAACAGATATCTGGATTCCCAGTGTGGCAAATGCCGTTGGTGTCCATATCCTCTTGGTGCGCCTCTGAGTTCACCTGTAGCTGCGGTAGATGGTTTCTGGCATGCTGGCAGCTCCCCAACTCAAGTTCCTGGCTCTCCCCATTCTTCTGCCTCAGGGCTTTCTGCACACTGTGGCAGTTTGCACCAGCGCACACAGGCACAGTGCAAAGAAGTATTGGCAAATTAACCCCTAGAGATATAGTCAACCCTCACCTAGTGGAGAATGAGGCATGGAAGGGCTAAGTGCTCATTTTCCCATTGGCCGGCCCATGGGACAATTTTGAGGCATATTCCACATGGCTTCTCAGAGTGTCCCCAGTGGGAGTGAACTCCTGCTGCCTACAATGATAGCTGGCTTATTAGCACATCTTTTATTCATTCTTTTCCTTTCTCTAACTCACGTGCCTACTCCCTTGCTTGGCTGCCTCAGTTCACCTCCCAAATAAACCACCTCCTCCCAAGTTCTTATGTCATGGTCAGCTTTCAGGGAATCCATAGGTAGACATCCAATTATCTATCAATCTGCCAAGCAATAATTGTACTGGATACTGGGAACACAACAGTAAACAAGATAGGTATAGTCTCTGGGAGAGGATAGAACAGAAATTTGGCTTCTAACTGTAACTGTCGCTGTATTATTCTCATGTGCATTCTTGGTGCCAATTAAAATAAAGAGAATCATTACATAGATTTGCTTCACTTATCAGTATAGATATTGGCTATAAAGGAAATGTATTTTTAGTAGTCAGTTAATTAATATATTTGTATGTATTTATGTTTTCCTTTGTCCTACATTATAAAACTAAATTTAGGTCCTATTCAAAAAGTTTGTCCCCAATTGCAAGAAAAGATCAAATTCAGGAATGCTATAAATGGACTCAGGCCCAGGCTATTTCTTAGCCCATCTTCCATCAAATGTGTTGCCATCTCCAGGTTCAGCTTTCACTTTAAATTCTAGAAACAATCCTAACTTTCAATAAGACTTTTCTTTTTTAATTTTACTTCTTCTATTTACTTTTGAGAGCGAGAAAGAGTGCTCACTTTGGCAGCACATATACTAAAATTGAGAGAGAGAGAGAGAGAGAGAGAGAGAGCTACATGAGAGAGCACATGGAAGTGGGGGACAGGCCAGAGACAGAAGGAGAGAAAGAATCCCAAGCAGGCTCCACACTGTCAGCATGGAGCCCAACAGGGGGCTCAATCTCACGAACCATGAGATCATGACCTGAGCCAAAATCAAGAATCAGATGCTCAACTGACTGAGCGACCCAAGCACCCGACAATAAAAGACATTTAAATAGTTCTTGCCCAGTACTTTGGGATTCAACATCAGGTCACCTCTAACTTTAAGGCACCCAAATCATAAGAAGATTTTGGTCTTATTGCTGAGGCTTGATTCCACCATGAATCATCTTCTAACAACTGGGCTTCTTCTTTACTCCTGCTCAGCATCTAATGTATCACGTATCAATCACAAGTGAAAGAAACCCACCCCAGATGACTGCAACAATAAATGAATGCATTGGTCTAAGCAGCTAAAAAGTCCAGGGTTAATGTTGTCTTTAGGCATCAAAAGACCTGAGGTTTACCGTATCCTTAGGGCTTTGTCTTCATTCACCTGCCAATTTCCAGCTCTGCCCATCTGTTTGCATCAGCTTTTTCTTCACTATGGCTCCCCTCACGATACCAGAACTGGTGGCAATGGTGTCAAAGAGAGAAGAGTGGATCTCTTCTCTCTTTAGAGGTTTGATCTAGTTTATGTCATGGATTAGATGTCACTGGCTTAAACCATTCAGGGCTCACCCTAGGATCAATCAGGGAGGATCAATTCCATGGTTACCATCTGGTTGGTTTCCCAAAGGAAAACCGATGGGGGCGGGGGGAAGAATGGAGGCTGGGCTCCATGTCAATGAAACTTGAATGCCACTGAATAATCTTTCAAGTTCCTTCCAAATGAGACAGGATTTAGAACAGGTTTAAATGATTTGCACATGGCTCATCTGTGTAAGTCCATATTTCCCAAACATTTGAGAACAGCTTGTTCTTTTTTTATCATCTTAAACATCTCACCTGTAGACTCATTTCTTTTTCAATATAGTTTATTGTCAAGTTGGCTTCCATATAACACCCAGTGCTCATCCCAACAAGCGCCCTCCTCCATGCCCATCACCCATTTTCTCCTTTCCCCCACCCCCATCAACCCTCAGTTTGTTCTCAGTATTTAAGAGTCTCTGATGGTTTGCCTCCCTTCCTCTCCTTAACTAATTTTTCCCCTTCTCCTCCTCCATGGTTCTCTGTTAAGTTTCTCTTCTTCCACATATGAGTGAAAATATATGGTATCTGTCTTTCTCTGTAGACTCATTTCTAACAGTACGGTGCTTTAAAATCCTTTCGCCCTCTATTAAATGGTTCCAAACCCAATTCTAACTTACGTTGCATCTAATTGATTATAAACTATTAATTAGGCAAAGCCAGAATTACTGACATGTGATTGTACCAGGAACTAATTCCGTGAGCAGCTGAGGCACATCAGGCGGTTTCCCAGTCCCAAAGATGGTGTTTCCCCATCAGGGAAGTATTCCCCTACCTCGGTCTTAGATCTGCTATCAAAACAAAGAAATATAAATGGAATTTAAAATACTATATTATAGTAACTGACTTAAAACAATGTGATCCTTCCACTTCAGATTCTCCACACTGTTCACATCAGTGATTGAGAAAATGCTAATTAAACGAATTTAGCAAATTTGTGATTACACATTTATTTGGGCTTCATTTTAATGGGATATATCTCTGTCAAGAACAAAATACTGTCTTTTTCACAAAAACAAGATAGAACACAGATTTTCAGATTTCCAAAAGATCTTGGTGGCTCAGTCATTTGAGCCTCTGACTCTTGACTCTTGATTTTGGTACAGGTCATCATCTTGTGGTTCCTGGGATTAAGCCCCATGCTGGTGGGCTTCATGCTGATAGCACAGAGCCTGCTTGGGATTCTCTCTCCCTCTCTCTCTCCCTCCCCCACTCACATGCACACTTCCTCTCTAAATAAATAAACTTAAAATAATCTTAAAAATTTTCAAATGCTATCATACCTCTGAACTATTTTCAAGGGAATTTCTAAAACATTTAATTGTTTCACTGCTGCAATATGCATATAAAAGTTCTCTATTGCCTCCAAAGGATAAAATCTATGTCTCTTACTAAAGAAAAGGCAGTGTTATCTGATGATCAAAAAAAGGCCCACCATACTTTCCAAGTTTGAAAAGCAAATAAGAGAATAAATATGTCAATCCCTTTTAATGTTAATTGAACAAGTACTCTTATAATTTTAAAATAATTTTTCCTGGCAGATGATGAAGTTATTTTCTAAGGAAATAAAATATTTCACTGACAATCCTTTTCCGGTTGCCCATTTTTACTACTAAGTGTAAATGTTAATGCATTTATTGTTTCCCATGGCATGAAGCTGAATAATATACACTTGGGATGATTAAGCAAATATTGGGGAAAAAAATGTATGTCTGATCTTCTTAGGTTTTGGGGGTTTGGGTTTTTTTTAATTACTGCTGTATCACATCCTCCAAGAAGTTTATTGGATATAGGCTCTCTTAATTACTTACCATATTGCTGTGCTCTCAAAATATCTTGGACACAACTCCGTCAATAAATTTGTTTCAGGATATTATAATTATATGCTCACGTGTCTATCTCCCACCTAAGTTTTAAGGGAAGGACCACTTTACTGATAACCTGAGCCAGGGAGGTACTATTAATGCTGAGTATACAGATATTGATAAGATATGGTCTGTACTCTGGGAAGTCACAGCCTTATAATCTGGCTTCTGTGCCCTCCCCAGTCCTCAGAAAGATTGCAAATTAACAACCCTGGCTTTCAAGAGGCCTTTAGGTATGTTTTCTTTGATATTATATCTTAGAAAAATTTGAACCCACTTTAAAATGTCGACATTTTAGAAATCTCAGCATTTCAGCTGCTCTTCCAGTATCAGAAGACCTGGCACCACCGGGCCTGATTTCTCACAAGGCAGTCCCCACTGCTGCTGAGAAATAGTCATTCCCTTACACAGGGCATATGGTCTCCAGTTTCCCTCAATCCCTACTGCTCCCTATCATTCCCTGATACCAAGACTGAGAATCAGTCGCCATTTATACTTGCACTGATACTCTTTTGGCATAGAAACATTTTGCTATGCCTATGTGCTTTTTTTAACCAAAAAAAAAAAAAAACAAAGACAGGTATGGAGAACCACGCGATTTTTTTTAAATGTAACAATCTGCTTTATTTATTTATCTGCTCACCTGAACTATTTCAATGTCTTCTGATTAATTCATTCAATATACTCAAATGTGTGCTGCTAGATCTAACTGGCCTCCCCATCTCCACTTTCTCCCTGATTCTAACCCATCCTATATACACTTAAGGTATCATTGCTCTTCTGCAAAACATTTGGTGGTAGTAGTAGTAGTACTAGTAGTAGGAGAAGGAGAAGTTATAGCACTAGTTAATGTCTACTGATACTAATGCTAACTAGCTATCCTGCCCTGTTCTATGCACTTTACTTACAGTAACATTCAATCCTCATGTCAACCACGTTAAGCAGGTGGTAGTAATACCACCTCTGCACAGACTGACCAATTCCACACAGACACAACGCAATCAAGCCTCACTTCATGCCTATACCATGTACCTCTCTTCTGCCGGAGGCTTCCTTGTGGTTCCTGATACCGTGGGCTTCCTAAGCAAACAAGCTGTAGGACTCAGAGGAGCAGAGCATCAACACCTCAGCAGGCACACCTTTGACATTTAAGCAATGGGAGTCAGAGGATAAGTTCCTCCCCTTAGAACTTAGAGAAATCATTGTTATTGAATATTAAGGGGCGGCCAGCTCAATACCACATCCGCGCGGGTCCTTGCCCTCTGCGGTCTCTCTTTTCTCTCTCAGGCCTGCCCGCTAAGGCTGCACTAAGAAAGAGTACTACTGTTGGATGTGCCCCAGGCTCTGCTTTGTCAGGAACCCAGACGGAGAGATTCTTTTACACTTCCTCCTTCCTTTTTTTTTTTTTTAACTTAAATTGATATTGCCTTCAAAGACCACTTCATCATTTCGCTCGCCCGTCCGTCTTTCTCATCTCAGCTCTAACTGGCATGTCAGTATCAGCTTCGGTTTCTCCCTAGCTTCGTCCACGTGGTGAGGGACCATCATGTCTGACAACTCGCAGGACACATTTCCCACAGCTCCTACACACCCGGCGTGATGGCTTCCGCTTCTTAAAATGCCTTTTGAGAATTCTCAGAAGAGGACTCCAGCTGCCCTACCTTAGGATGGGGCAGGAGAAGAGGAAAGGTCACAGAGCGCTGACACCAAGGAGAAACTTCATGGGGCAGGACTGCGCTATGAACAAAGTCCCTACGGCTCAGCCCCAATGCTCATACTACCTGTATGAGCCTCCTCTGATACGAAAGGAAGGCATCGTGTGAGTTAAAAGAGACCCACAGAAGTGTGCCAGAGATCCCCTCGGATCCGTCTCTTGCTTCAACAGTATTCGGATGGAACAGACCCAGGGACGCCCCTTTTTCCAGCCTTCCCACCACCCTCCAACCTCTTTTCCAGTCGCAGCCTTTGGAAGCATCTTCTCAGCCATCCTCGGCCTCTGGGACCAGCCAACACCGTATTTTGCGCTTAGCTCCTCACTGCCCATCAGCCCTGGGCTCCCAGATTCACCAGGATTATTCCACCAAGATGGAGTCCCGAGACAGCCGCCCGGTCCACGCGCAACTGCGGCCTCTACACCTACCTCTCCCTGGGCCTCCGTTCACTGCGAAGATGTGGCTCGTGGTGGCCGGGCGGCCGCTGGAGGACGGGGGCCACTTGTTCCACCAGTGGGCTGAGGAGGGGCGGGGAGGCCCGACTGTCCCTCAAAGATGCAGAAGCGGCGCGGGGCCACGCCTTCTTCCCCCGAGGCACAGTTGTCCCAAGGCCCTGGGGCCGAACGCCGGATGCCAGGGAACCGCGTGGCTCCGGGGAAGAGCCTGAAGCAGGCCCTGTTGGAGCTGCGGGCCCTCTGCCCGCTCAGGCCCCAGCGCTGTGACTTCCTGGAGAGCCGCTTCCTAGTTGGGGAGGCGAAACTCCTCAAGGAGATGGGGAGCACCTGCCTACCTGCGCAGGCTTCCGCCCGGCCGGCTAAACAAGGGTCCCTTCGAAAGGCCCGCCTTCGAGCACCGCTAGGAGTCTCCGGAGCCCAGCAGCCTTCGAGGGGCCCTCTGAGCCGCCTAGTGCCAGGCCTTCCGCCCGGGCCTCTCCCTGCAGCCACGAGGCAGCTTTTTCTTTTTAACCACCCTGGAGCGCTCTCCCAAGCCGTGGACCAAATGCAAACAATGGAGCTTTTTGCAGCAAAAAGAGAGCTATCAGCCCCGCGCATTCAGCCCCATGTGGCAACTCTGAATTCTCCACATGCATGCCCTCTGAGCCTCAGTTCCAACACCTGTGAGGTAGATTCGAATAACAATGCCCATTTTGCGAGAGAAATGATTTTTTAAATGCCTAGCAGGTACTAATAGTAAATGCCAGGAGACAAAATATCTCCCTCCAGTGCATTTACACAACGTAATAAATCTGTGTCACTCTATATCTCTGTCACTATTTTCTATTTTATCTCCCTTACTTGATCAAATATTCCCTAAGAGCAAGGAGTGTCTTATTCGCCTTCTTAACTGTGTTAGCCCTGGTACATTCCAGCACATTCGAGTCAAAGAATAAACATTTTTTAAAAGAGTAACTTTTAAAGTTACTCTACTCAGTTGGGCTCAATAAAATGATCTGGTTTTGATTTGTGGACTTTTACCACTTTTTGAAAATGATTAGTTCTTCCTCAGATTCAGGCAGTTAAGCCTTTTCCCAACTGTTTTATGAGGAAAAACTTTTCCTTCCTCTCTCAAAATGTACCAAATGCCCTTTGGGCAGCAGGGACTGTTGGAAGTACTTAGAATTGAAAAATGAATAAAACCATCTCTGCCCTCAAGGAGTTGAATATTAACTTGTTGATGTAGTTATTTAACTTTCAGATGTATATTTCTATCTAGTTAATTCCACATGTTCCTCATATGTCGAAAAAATAAACATCTTTAAAGTTGGCTCCTTCCCTATTCCATGTTGCCTCCAAATCCACGCCTATGATGCAAGTGGAAACTGTTGATATGTATTTGATTACATGAAAATAGCTTATGTATTTCCTATTAATTACAGTGACTCTAAAATTTATAAACTATTTCCTTCCCATCCTGTGTGCCATATTCTCACAATATTAGTTACACACCCTTGATTTAACATAGCGCAGAAATATTTGAGATGTATAAATATGGGGCTTTACTCACATTAATTTTCAGAGTTTATGTATGACACTTCTCATTTCTCAAGATTTCAAAAAAAAGGTTTGTTTATAGGAACAATGTACAGAACTCATATTTTAAGTAAAGAATGACAAAGCTTAGCTTTCTCTCAAACTAAAGAAAATAATAAAAGATTATTCAGTTATAGCCGATCTCACCCTTTAAGGCTTAAACCATGTTTTCTTTAATGATTGCAGTGAATCCACTGCAATTTAGCCAATTTTGTATACTTGGAAGGCACTAGATGAAACAAAGAATCCCACCCACTTGGAACACCCTTAACCAAATGAGCCTCACTTTACTCCCAAAATGTAGTCTGCTCAAAGCTAGAAACAGCAAGCCATTTTCTTTCCTCTTCTTCTTCAAAAACTTCCTCTCTCTCTCTCTCTCTCTTTCTCCTCTTATATCAGAACAACCCTTTGTCATTTGTAATGAACAGAACCATTCCAAACATCTGGTTTGCACATCATTGGCCTCCCTTGGAACTCAGTCAACTGCAAAGGTTCCCACCTAGAAACACATACCTATAGAGCTGGAAAAAAAAACAGTAAAGATCAAGAAATCCAGGGCCTTCACTTTGCAGAGGAGGACACAGCTTGGTGAGATCAATGTTGACATGAATGGAGTGACTTGCCCAAGTGTACATGTAAATTAGTGAAGGAGCCTAGATGAATGATCACATTCCTATTTGAGGAGAATGCCCAGCTAACCTCTAAGAGCCAGTTCTCTTTGTTTCCCCAATTACTCCTTACCCAAGACAAAATTCTGCAATGAAAAATGCATGTCTTGGGGGCTTGGTCCCACTTTTCCCTGAGTGTTTTCACGCAGCCCCCCACCCAAGCAGCCCTGCTTTTCCAGGTGCACAAAGATTCACATTCTTTCTGTTCCACCATCAGAACACCTTTCTTTTCTCACTTTTCTAGCCACATTGCTTAAACCAATCCATACTTCATTGCACATCATTGGTTTAATCCTTGAAGGAGGGCTTGCTTGTTAAAAGTTTTGATAGCCCTGAAGAACAACTCTAATGGTAGCACCAGGACAAGTTCAGGGTCGGGGCTTGGCAGCAGCTTTCAAGCTTCTGTAAAATGAATTTTAGCTGCTCCAGAATTTTTATGCAAGAAGCACTCGTAGGAGTCATTCTGGTTGGAAGAAGATATTGTGGGACTTTTTGTGAGCCTGTGTTTGCCTAACAAACCCACTGTTTTTGCATATATTTTCCCAGAAATTTATTTACAGTGACTTTGGAGACAGTGATGGAATGATGGCCAAGCCATCCCTTGAATATATCAGCTGATTATAGCACTTTTCAAAATTGGTACTATTGGGTCATAGGAGATGATCTAAAATCTTATCTCACTTTCTTATAAATTCCTGCCTTCCCAATGCTGGTCACAGTTGTCTTATCCTTTCCTGAAGGAAAAGACAGTCAGCATAAGCCATGAGTACTGCCCTGAAAACATTCTATGTGCTTTTAAAAGCAGTTTTAACAGAAGTAAAGAATAGGGCCAGTTTATGAAGAACTGGCTCAGCCATTTTCCGTTTTATGAACTGATTAGAAAAACAGAAATTTAATATCATAACTTACGCATACACTTTGAAAGAAGGGAGTGAAAAGTATTGTTTAATGTAGCAGACTAGAGACCTGATACCAGCTCAGGGTTCTGCCCAATTTCATCCTTACATGTATGGCCTATAGTGTCAGGTAAATAGGGGATGATATTTTGGAGCAGGGGATCAATCCACTCTTTGCAGTAAGTGGTCATCCACTTCAAAACAGCCAAACTAAATGTCAGTCGCGGTCACCAGGCCTTGGATACTTAGGGCAGACTATAAATTCCTTGAAGCCTATACTGAATGTTATCACATTATCTTTTTCTCTCTGCTTCCCATCTAAATCCCAGCACAAAATAGGTGCTTAATAAATATTTCCTAAGTGGGAATATAAAATAGAGTTCTAAACTTAATTATTATCAACTTTTCTAAAAACATATCGTAGCAAATAAGCCATTTATCTCATCTCTATCTCATTTGACCCAGGTAATCATAAAAGACTATACTTAACCACTTAAACATATGCTCCATTTGCCTTTAATGATTACATAACTTTTAGAAAATTTTCCATACAGTCTTTTTTCACAAAAGGAATTAAAAATGAGAAGAAAAAGGGAAATTACGATAAAGAAGGAAAATGCTTACATACACATTTTAGGAAAAATAGGTTACTTGTGGTTTTATGTTTAAGGTTTTCATAGGTCACAAGTTCCTCAAGACTTATGTACATTTTTCGATATTTTATTAAAATGCGTTATATATTTTAGATATCCACAGTTAATAAATGAGTCAGCAATTTAAAATAACCATTAAGCCCTCTCTGGAGCTCCATTGCCCAGTGACACTCTGAATAGTCTTGTAAAAAGAACTTGTTCCTCATAGTTTGTAAACTGGATTTGATGGGTGTACAGCAATATCTCACCTGTCCAACCTCCAGTCCAGAACCTAAGTTTGGACTCATAGCTTTCTTCTAGAAGAAAAGCGCTAGTACTTGTCTAGCTTAACTATGCTACCCTTTCCCCACCTCAAGCTGTCACTCTGGCTTGAGGACAAGCCTTTGGACAGAGGCTGAGGGAGAAAGAGAGAGAATCTTAAGCAGGCTTCACTGGATGCAGAGCCTGACATGGGGCTCAATTCCACAACCCTGGGATCATGCCTGAGTGGAAATGGAGTTAGATACTCAACCAACTAACTGAGCCACCCAGGCAGCCTCTCCCCCACTTAATTCTTAAGTCCTTTTCAAAGGCTTTCTTTTTGAAAGTCCTACTTGGTAATTCTTCATTATCACTAGGACTACTTTGGCTCCCTCTTGCTGGTCTAATGGTCTGCATGGGGAATTACAAGGGCTAAGGATTTTCTACCCAGAGTAGGAAGTATCTTGATTATGTTCATCCCCCTCAAGGTCAGGACACACTGACAATCACCCTCCTGCACACCTAGGAACAACTAGGCTTTTTCCAAAATTCACTGTACTTCTTGTTGCAGAACTTAACAGTTAGAAGCATTAGCTCTAGAGTCAGACTGATGGGTTCAAATCCCGACTTACCACTTAGTTACCTATGACCTTAGGCAAATTAGCCTCTCTAGGACTTTGTTTCTTACTTGGGGATAATGATACAGCTACTTTTGATGTCAAAAGTTATTTTGAAGATTAAATGAAATTATATATATAACGTGTTCAGAACATAGTACACAAAGTAAGCTCCTGAACCTACCTATTATTGTTACAAATTCTGTATGAGAGTCACATATTGACAAGATTTACAAATGGAAGAAACTGGAAAATCATATAGCCCAGGGCTAAAAATATCCTAATGTTTACAGAGCGCAGGCAGACAATATGATTGATGTGATTGAAGCAAATCTATAGAATGAGGGGAGGGGGGTTGGGGAGGCAAGACTGTGGGGCCCTCACCGGAGGGAGAGCTGCTACTCAAGGCAAAGCACATTACTGTCCTATGCGATCAGGAACCTAGGCTTACCAGTTCTTCCGGTTTTTCAAGAAAAGCTAGAAATACAGATTTGTGTATAATCCCAATGTACAGATGTTGACAGTAATTCAATTTTTAATTTTTTTAATGTTTATTTATTTTTGAGAGAGAGAGAAAGACAGAGGACGCATTGGGGAGGGGAAGAGAGAGAGGGGAGACAGAATCTGTAGCAAGCTCCAAGCTCTCAGCACAGAGCCTGACTTGCAGCTCGAACTCATGAACCGTGAGATCATGACCTGAGCTGAAGTCCAACGCTTAACTGGCTGAGCCACCCAGGCGCCCCAGACAGTTAATTCAAATTTTTATAAAATGGCTTGTTGTTGTTATTGTTTTTAAATTCAATAATACATAGTAACTTCTACGTTAGAGCCTCTAATCCAATCTCATCACTTTTCATTTGAAAATGTGAAAAACAGGATTGAGGGAGAAAATGTCATGTATGTCAAAGGTAACACAACTAGTGACTAGCAACACTCTAACAAAGCTCACACCAGTAAAGTCTGACATCCTTCCCAATGATGCTTGATCTTCCTTACATCTATTTCTAATCTGTCACTAAATGCTGTCATTCTGTACTTTCCAGTTCATTCTTATGGCCACCATGATTTCTGGGCCCCCATTGCCTCATAATCTCCTTATTAATGTTTTGATGTTTTGCCCCAATCTGATCCACCATGCCTGTTTGCTAAAATCACACTGACCTTTTTGCTCTTTGATCACATTCCTGCTCTAAGTCATTCAAAAGTTCTTTATTACCTGCTGTATCAGAGCCAAGTACACTGGCCTATAATTCACTCATCCAACCTTAGACTGATTTCTTTTTACTGATCACCTTCCTGGTTCCTCCATAAACAAGCTGTGTTGCCTTGGCTGAGTTAGTCACTTTACCTCAGCATTTCTCTAAACAAGATGAAAATAATGGGAGAGTATAATAGTAGCACTAGCCTCACAATGTTATTACAGACATTAAATGAGTTAGCTTCCATACGATGCTTCACATAGAGCAAGCACTCTAAAACGCCAGTTTTTATGTATGTACCTGTGTTATCTCTGCTACCAGACTCTAAATATCTTTAGAGCAGAACCTATGTCTAAGTGGTATATGTTCTTCCCACCCAAATATTAAGCACATACTATGTACCATTAAGTATTTATTCACAGAGCGAATGAAGATAAGTAAATGAAGAATCTGTACAATCAGATAAACATGTCCATGTACCAGAAATAGAGCAGAAATGAAAAGTCGTGAGTGGATTCAAGATCTGTTGGATTCCAGGGTCAGAGGCAGGCAGTGACTGTAGGGTGTTTGTCTCCTGTTTAGGAATGGTGACTTAAAAAGTTTCACTTAGGGGCTCCTGGGTGGCTCAGTTGGTTAAGCGTCCAACTTCGGCTAAGATCATGATCTCGCAGTTCATGAGTTTGAGCCCCACGTCAGGCTCTGTGCTGACAGTTCAGAGCCTGGAGCCTGCTTCAGTATCTGTGTCTCCCTCTCTCTATGCCCTTCCTTGCCTGTGCTCTGTCTGCCTCTGTCTCAAAAATAAATAAATATTACAAAAATTTTTTTTTTACATTTCATTTAAGGGATGCAGCAGCCAGAACCAGGCTCACTGCTTGAATAAGTGCCATGGAAAGGGTCTCTTTACTTGTAAAAGGAGGCTTTAAAAGGTTTCCTGGCACCTAAGAGTATAGCTTAGCTGGGACCGGAGAGATGAGAGAACAGGGCACAGCCTATGGCTGGGAACTGAAGCAAGCCACTGGCAATTTCTATGGCTGGACCTTGCGATTCTTAATAGCACTGAAGAGTAGGAGTCCCAAATCAGCATCATAAAGTCTAGCTGTGGATCAGGAGCACGGGGAAGCCACCAGAAGGTTGAAACAGAAGCATGCCATCTCGTCTATATCTGAAGACTTTGTCTTTTGTTTTCAGAAGCTTAATTATGATGTGTCTTGGAGTAGGTTTCTTTGCATGTATCCTCTTTAAGTTTGACTCACCTTCTTGAATCATTTTTGCATCTTTTGCCAGTTTTGGAAAGTTTTCAGACTTTACTTCTTCAGATACTTTTCAGTCTCACTCTCCTTCGTCTCCTTATGAGACTCCAGTGATATAAATGTTAGCTCTTTTGTTATTATCCCACAGGACTATGAGACCCTGTTCATTAATTTTTTTCAGTCTATTTTCTTTCTGATGTTCAAATTGGGTAAGTTCTACTGCATGTCTTCAATTTTGCTGATTTTATCCTCCACCATCTTCAATTTACTCTTGAGCCTTTTTATTTTAGTTATTGTATTTTTCCATCAATTTCCATCAATAATTTCCATCTGGTTGTTTTTTAGGACATATTTCTTTGCTGATATTTTCCCCATTTTTTCATTTGTTTCCAGAGAATTTGATATCGTTTGTTAAGATATTTTTATGACAGCTGCTTTAAAATCTGTGTCAGATCATTCCAACATCTACTTCATCTTAGTGTATGCCTCTGTTAGTATTCTTTTCTCATCCTTGTGATTTGTTGGTGTGACAAGTGATTTTCATTTTCAATTATATCCTGTATATTTTAGATATTATATTATGAGACTCAGAATCCTATTTAATCTTCTTTTACAGCCAGCAGTCACCCTGTTGAGATATATAATGCAATGGCTGGGTGGTTATGCATGCTTAGCTTTCTAATGAGCCCTGCCAACAGCATGGCAACAAAAATGGGGCACCCACTTACACTACCTTGTTGCAGATGGGGAGGCAGAAATTCACCTCCCCTGTCAGTCCCATTGATACCTTCCCATTGAAAGCTGGGTACCAACTACCTTTGTTTCATTGTATCTGAGTGGGAGTGTGAGCTTAGCTCCTGTTAGGCCCTGCTGACATCAGAGAGGAAGAAAACAGAAGAAGATTGAGTCACACAGCTTTGTGCTACAGCATCTGGGCAGAGGCTTGGCCCTCAACTAAGCCTTGCTGTTACTCAGGGGTGGGAGATAACGAAGTACTGACTCATCCAGTCTCTTGCCAGATGGGAGTGGAGGCTTTGCTTGCCACTGGACCTCCCTGATACTACTTTGGCAGGAGAATTGCAGCAATGTCTGCTTCTGGTGAAAAGATCGGCTCCTCACTGAATCCCGCCACTGCTATCCAGGCTGGGGAATCAGAGAACCAACTGCTTCTGCTGAGGGGGAGATGGAAAATTGTCTCCTCACTCAGTTTCACCAACTTTACCCTGACTTTATCCCAACAGAATAAATGAGAGCACCAGACCTATTGGGGAGTAGGCTGAGGGGAGGGGCTCGGGAGGGTGGAGGGAAGGACCGAGACAAAAGAGAGATGGAAGACCAGCTTCCTGTTTGGCCCCAATGAAACTACAGGAATGCAGGCAATTTTTCTGTTGGTATTTGATTGGAATACTGCAGGTATTACCAGAAAGATTTTCTGTTGTGAGGCCATCCTTTCCTGATCCTTTGGTTATGGGAACAGGTTTTTCTTAGAGGTTTTTTTTTTTGTCTATGTCTATTGACAGTTCCAGTTGGGAGGTAATAAACTATCTGAAACATACAAGAGGCAAGAAAGAAAGTCAGGGAACTCATTACCATGTCATTCCTGAAGTCCTGAGATCCCTAGACCATCAGCCTTGCTCTTTCCACCTTTTGGAATCTTCCTATGCTTGTTTGGTTTGCTATGTCCAGGGTTTTTTTAGTTGTAAAAGGGAAGGGACCCGGAAAGAATGGGGCTATTTAATCTTGAACATGATCCATATTTTTATATGATTAGTCTAACAAGCAAAATGTAAAAAAGACATTTTTGAGATGATTAAAAAAATTCGAATGTGGACTGAGGATTAGATGATATTGGGAAATTATTTTTAATTTGGTTTAACTTGGCTTGCTGTGATAATGGTATTATGGCCATCTACGACAATATTCTTCATTTCTTTAGATGTTTTATGAAATATTTCAGGGTGAAATTATATAATATCAGAATTTCCTATTAAAATATGTTCACAAAAATGAGGGAAGCAAGGGAATTAAGGAAGAAGAAAGACAAGAAAGGAGGAAGGAGGGAGGGAGGAAAGTATCGAGGGAGGATGGAAAGAAAGAAAGGTTAAGTAGGTAAGGAAGTGTGGCAAGATGCTGGTAATGGTTGAATATAATGAGTCTAGGGGAGTCATTATTCTATTTTTCTACTCTTTGATGCATAGCTAAAAACATCTATAATAAAAAGTTGTTTATTTAAAGAATCTCCCTCGCTATGTTATAGAGAATTGATTAGAGGAGACAATAGAAGACTTGAGCTGGAATTTAGAAGCAGACACAGTCAACCAGCTGCGAGATAATGCAGGTTTTGACTAGGATGACAGTGACCAAGATGGAAAGACAAGAGAAAAAGTAAGCAGAAGATATGAGATTTTGTGGTGATGGTTTGGAAAAAAATTTTGAAAGAGGGTTAAGTATGATTGGCTGCTTTGAGTTGGGCTACCTACCTATGACGGAAGACATTGGAGTGGGTGAGTGTGCAGTGGAAGTAGGTAGAGAGGATTAAAATTTGGATTTGAATAGGTGAAACAGCAAGTGGGGGGCAGTTTATAGGTAGTATGTGATATAAAGTCTGAATCTTAGAAGTGAAGTCTAGGTTGAAAAGCTCAATAGAAAAAAATCAATAGAAACCTAGTGTTGGAAGTTGTAGAGATGTTCTATGAAACTGTGGGAATGGTTGAGAGAGCTGCAGGTAAAGAGACAAGGGGTGGGGGGAGAGCGGGGCAGGACATGGCTGTAAGGAACTTAAGCATCTACAAGTCAGGCAGAAGAGACTTTCTTAAAAGTGGCCAAACAGGGGCACCTGGGTGGCTCAGTAGATTAAGTGTTCTGACTCTTGATTTCAGCTGAGATCATGATCTCATGGTTTGTGGGTTCAAGCCCCATGTCGGCTCTGTGCTTACAGCAAGGAACCTGCTTGGAATTCTCTCTTTCCCTCTCTCTCTCTGTCCCTTCCCTGCTCGTGCTTTCTCTCAAAAATAAATAAATAAACTTAAAAAAACAAAAACAAAAAAACAAACCTACGTTTAAAAAAAAGGTGGCCAAACAATAGGAAGGCCTAGCACCCAAGATCTTGGATTCTAAATACCACTTTTCCATTCATTTTTAAATTAGATCTAATTAGTTAAGTTAACAAGTAGGGTGGGCCCTTAACTCAATACGACTGCTGTCCTTATAAGAGAAGAGACACAGATACACAGGAGGGAGCACCATGTGATAACAGAGGCAGAGATTAGAATTAACACAGCTGGGAGCCAAGCAACACCAAGGATTGCTAGCAACCACCAGAAGCTAAGAAGAGGCAAGGAAGAATTCTGTTCTAGAGCCTCCAGAAAAAGCACAGTCCTACCAATACCTTAGGTATTGGCTGCCACTTTAAGGCAGGCTGCTTGTGATAATTTGTTACCGCAGTGCTAGGAGACAATTACACCATTCATTCACTCAAACACATTTAAAGAAAACAGAGAAAAGCTCTTTCCTTTCCTCCTTCCTGAAATTTCAGTCCTGAGGCTCTCAGGACCATTCCTGATCTCCCCTAACAAGTACAGAGTCTGTATAGGAGCCCAAGTGGGATGAGGAGGGATCCTCATCCCACTTGGGGGGGACAGACAAGGGGAGAAGAGGAGCTTGGAACAGGTGTCAGAGTCTGATCAAGGTGACCAGACCTTGCACTTGAGGAGACAGCTCTAAATGAGAAATCAGAGCGCAGAGAGTGAAGAGGGGATCCATACATGGGGGCAACCCCATATGGGTTATGGGACCTGGGGTCAGGAGAGCAAACATGTAGGAGCTGGCAGACACAGAGTGTCAGCCCCTGAGTGTGACAGTGGGCGAAATGTAACTCAGCAACATGTAGGTAAATTGAATAAGTAAATATATCAGGGAAGACAAAAACCAAGTTTCTCACTCTCAGAGAGGGGGACTAAAACAAAAAAAAAAAGAAATTGAACTTTGACAGACTGGAATTGGAGGTATCAGTATGAAATCATGGATTTCAATAAATATAGAAATAAATACGGATGTGGGGGGTATGTATGTTACATGGACATACATCTAGTCCTCAGCCTGGTTTTCTGGGAGGGCAACAAGAGTGCCTAGGGCCCAGATCTTGGTATCTAAATGCCATTCTCTACTAAAAAGATGCAGGATTTCCTTAGAAAAATGACTGATTCTAGGGCTGGGTTAGGGAAACTATGAGATGATCAGTACAAACACATAGACACAAAACAAAAACCTCAACAAAAGCATCTCAAAAGGACACACCACTCAATTTGCAGGTGTTTCTATTGGCCAAATTGGGGAAACGTTGAACAAAATAAATAATGAGATTAAAAGACCACTACATAAAATGAGTTCAACTGAATAAAATCTGAACCATGAATCTAAAGACAGATATGTAAATGAATACATTGGAAGTTTGGCGAAAAATGAAATATTTACATAATCTAAAGGAATTCCCAACAAAACACTTATAAATTACAAAGTGGAAAGAGTAACTTTCTAGCAGAGAAACGTGGCAGACATCACTTTAATCAAGTGATGAAAATGAAAAGCATTAATAATAGGGCACACTGAAATCGTGTGTCACCTGACAGGATGCAATGAGAACACACTGTCACTTCTGTTATATTCCTACCAGTGGTATATAACCTAAATCTAATCCTAAGGAAACATCAGACAAACTCAAACTGAGGAACATTCTACCAAGTAACTGGCTGGCTAATCTTCAAAAGTTAACCAAGTCATGAAAGTGAAGAGGCTAAAAAACTGTTCCAGAGTGAAGGAGCCTAAAGCGAAATTACTAAATGCAACACATGATCCTGACAGTGATCCTTTTGCTATAAAGGACATTATTGGGACAGTTGGCAAAACATAAATGAGTCCTGAGGTTTGGTTTTTTTGTTTGGATACCTTTGGGGTTATGTAGGACAATGTCTTTATTTGTCAGAAACACCCATTAAAATATTCAGGGAAGAGTAGGCATTATATCTGCAACTTTCCCTTAAGTTGCCCAGAAACAAACAAACAGACAAAAAAACTGCTTGCTACTTTTTTCTAATTTGGTGGTTGTTTCCAAAAACCTGTTTTAAACCTTCTGTATTTCATAGGGATACTTTGAGATATGGTGCAAAATACCAAGTTCTAGAAGATACAAGACCTACATGCAAGGAATTTACAACTGAGCAAAGAAGTTGATACACAGACACGTATACTCCTGGTAAAATTAAATTGAGCCAAGAGTCAGGTTTGACTGAAAATTCCTCCACCCTGACAGAGTTTTTGCCAAATCATATAACACAACAGGTATTAAGGAAGGTTAATACTCCTTTTAAAAATGATTGCCCGAACTTGACCCAACTTCCTTGCAATATTGTATCTGTGAGGAATTCTTCATACTTAAATCCAACCCTCTGGTACCGGCTAGTGTGGAATTGAAGATACCAGTTTCACCAATGACCTAATTTATAAAGGAAGTTATACGTGAAGAAAAATGGAGTTCTAGAGAACAAAAATAAAGAACTTTTTGTTTTACGTTCACTGTACCTGTCTCCTAGTTGCATTTATCTTCAGAGTAGCAATCATCCTGTCCAGAAAGCTAATTTCAAAGATAGAAAGAAGAGGCACCCCGAATAAATTTGTTTCAGTGGTTTTCCAGTCTCCTAATAAAGCAACAGGACCCCATGATCACTAGAGGGCACAGCTGGGTTGCTCTCAGTCCTGTGCATACACAGGAATTTCTTCAATTTTCTATCTAAAAGGAGTTGATACCATCACTTCACCTTTGAAACACAATAGATAAATGAGTTCATTTCCAAGTAGGTGGCTTGTCTAATACAGATGATTTAGTGGCAGGGGGAAAATGCTATGAACAAATTAAAACACTCATTTCTGGATTTTAACGTCATTTACGTTTTTTTTCTGGTTCTCATGTTTGCTATGTTGTATCATTTAAAACAAGGCGATATATCTACTCACCTCTGATTTCTATCTCAGCGTGAAAGCCCCTTTGCTTTTCCTAATTTTTAGTCAACTCTGCAGACACCATTTCCTCACTGGCATGTTTCGATTTGTTTTACATTCTAACTTTTTACTGGAAATGAATCTTGAAGAATTTTTTTAAAAGACTTCCTCAGTAACTCAGAGTGATCATGTCTGTGCTATTCTCACTACCAAATAATAGAGTTTTGAAATCCTAGTCTCCAATATTTTGTGAAAGTTTCTATTTTCCGTTAGATACTCCTGTTATGTTAAGCAACTGGGAACAGGAATTTTCTCTATGGCTACTTAGAGCCTATGCCATGGGGTGTGTGGAATGTGGACTGAGGACAGGCTCACTGTAAATGCTACGTAGTCTACTCCTACATCTCCCATCCCACAACCCCACTCCCCCACACCTTTTCCTGCTCTGCCTCAAAAAATAACCCAGCCAAAAATATTTGCTAAGCATCTGTGCAGGCAAGGAAGGATAGAAAAAAGTACTCATATACACAAACCTTATACTCTAGCTAGAAAGACAAAGCATGAAACTAAAAAAAAGTGTCAACAATACAAGGTTATCTAATATTAATTATTTAATTCTGAATTTTCCAGATCTGCATCAACTTAAAATATTTTGATGCATTGGCAACTCATGTGTTAAACTAGAGTGTAGTATTCAGCTAGAGCATCATCGAGGGCTCCGAAGACCTGGATTAGAATGTGAGCTTCGCCACCTATTATGTGACTTTAGGCATTATTAATTTCTCTGAACTTTAGATTCTTCATCTGTAAAATGGGAAAATAGTGCCTACCTGTTAGAGTTAATATGAGGATTACACCTTCTGGAATAACATGCAGGAAGTGTCTAGCTATAAAGAACAATTGTATCATCACCATGTGTATGTTCAGAATTTTTCATTTGAGAATCTTGTTGCCATAGCATATATCAGGTACTTCCCTAAGCACTGAATAAAATGAGGGGCGCCTAGATGGCTCAGCTGGTTAAGCAACTGACTTCCACTCAGGTCATGATCTTTCAGTTCTTGAGTTCAAGCCCCATGTCTGTGCCGCTAGCTCAGAGCCTGGAGCCTATTTCAGATTCTGTGTGTCTCTCTCTCATTGTCCCTCCCCTGTTTACATTCTCTCTCTCTCAGAAATAAATAAAGAAATATTTTTTAAAAATGACACATAGCCACTGTCTTCAAGCAGCTCACTGACATTAATACTAACTTCAGCATTATAAATATGTACCCAGCATGATTATAAGTACATACATATATGTGCATACACATATATGTATGTACTTATACATATGTAAGTATAAATAAATAAAAATACACAGGAGGCAGCCCAGAGTTTTGGCCAATAGGGGTGCGTGATCAATGAAGTTTCGGCACCGCTGACAGGTATGTTAACAACTAATTAAGGTAATGAGTTAAAATATTCTGCACTGGTGGTGTGAACTAAGTATAATGGGAGCCCAGAGATGCAGACGTCTCGATAGTCTTAAGTGTGACTAGGAATTCACCAGTCAGAAAAATATGGGAAGAAAATTCCAGGCAGAGGTAATGACCGTGAGCTTGGAGTAAGCAAAGCTGAAATACTGACTCCACTTTCCAGCTGTGTGAACATAGACACTCCCAGGGGTGCCTGAGGACTGGTTATTTTTTAATTAAATGAAATCGTACTCATTAGTTTAATGCGGTTCCCTTGCTCTAGATCTCTTCCTTTCTCATGTCAGAAGGACCCTAGCTGCACACACCAGACAGGTGAAGTACGAGAGGGTTACTGGAGTTATTATTATTATTATTATTATTTTTGTTACTGTGGCTCAAGCATTTGTCTGTGCTTCGTGCCTGAATTTTAGCCCCTTATGACTACTCACATTGTAAGGGTTTCTGGGGCCTTCTGTCTTTCTACATGAACTTCTGACCTTCTGTCTGGATCTGAACTATAACTCACTATAGCGGACATTTCTTATTTTGTGTACACCCACATCTCCTCCGCCTGCTGCTGGTAGCAGCATCCTGTTTCCTTTAGCAGCCCACCTATTTCTCTTTTAGTCCTATGGTTCTGGGGATTCTAGTCCGTCACAGCAACTTAGCCCTCTGGCTAGAGCAATTGAGTTCAACATGGAATATGATGTGAGTCAAAGAGAGCTAGGTTCAAAGCCTTTAATGGAACTTGGCAGGAGAGACTGTTTCTTCCAAATGGGGAGCTTCAGTTGCCAGAGGCCTCTGTTAAAGAAAGACCTGCCTGATAATGAAGCCAGTGTAATAAAGTATAACCAAAAGGTAGAAAAAAGTTTTCTGAGCACTTGGATGCAATAGTACCTGAAGCCAATAGATCTACTACTGAAACTTTTCCTATGTGAACTGATAAATTCCCTGTTCCTTTAGCCTAGTTTTTACCTTCTGTCACCTGTCACAGAAAGAGTTCTAATATCTCTGGAGTTCGTCACTCAATCCAGTCTTCTGATTCATTTCTTGTAAGACTGGCTGCCTCCCTAGGTCACATTTCCAGATTTACTGCCATGACTGATAATGGAGCTTATTATGAAGTACAGAATAAACTCCAGTGCTTTCTCAGATCTGTGATATTAATTGTAACTGCAGCAATTTGCCTCATATTTGTGGACTGCTTCCACACTCCGAGACATATGGTAAGATCCAAATAAATTGAATCTCCCACTTCCCTGCTGTTTTTAATGGATACTACCTTTACCTCCTCTCACTATCTCAATGCTATTACCAATAATAATAATAATAATAATAATAATAATAATAGTAGCAAGAATAATAGCTACCATTGACTGAGTGTCTATTGAGTTCTAGACATGATACCATTAGTGGGATATGTTTGGTGCGCTATACTCATCACTTCAAAAAATAAAATTCACCTGGGTGGCTCTGTCAGTTAAGCATCCAACTCTTGGTTTCAGCTCCGGTCATGCATGATCTTGTGGTTCACGAGATCGAGCCCTGATTCAGGCTCCATGCTAACATTGCGGATCCTGCTTGGGATTCTCTCTCTGCCCCTCCCCTGTTTATTCTCTCTCTCTCTCTCTGTCTCTCTCTGTCTCTCTCACTCTAAGGTTTTTTTTAAACTTAAAAAAAATAAAATGGAATAGAATAAAGTAGATCAGAATAGAATGGAATGAAATTATATAGAAAATAAATATTAAGAATGCATGTAAGGTAATGAGTATTAGTTTGCAAATTTTTCCATTATACTGTGTCTGTTTGTGCATGTGAATACTGATTTGCAAAATAAAGCATATTTTTAATGTGTGCTATAATGAAAAAAATAATTTGTCCAAAGTCACATAGATAGTAATAGGGCCATCTCTGAATCCAGACATGTGGCTAGCCATTGGCTGTCTCAACCATGTGGCATTTATAGATAGGGAAAGGAAGTTCAGAGAAGTTAAGTAATATGAGAAAAATTACAATGCCTGCCATATAAGATTATTATTTAATCCTTACAATATTATTATTATTGTATATAATACAATTGTATATTGTTTAATTGTATATAATAAAATGATAATGCCTACCATGTAATATTGTAAGGATAATACAACTGGCTGGTATATAGTAGAGCATAATAAAAGTTAGCTAACATGAAACCATTCTGAAAGTCGTCTTTTGATCTAACATTATATTACAAACAGATTTCCATTTCTTTAAATACTCTTTTACAATTGCATATTGTAGATATCGGCAATGTATTCCTTTGTCTGTATTTGTAATGATTCCTTTGCTTACCCAGTCTTATATCATGAGACATTTAGGTTGTTTCTATCTTCTTGCTGTTTACAACAGCAGTTAACAGCTTAAGGGACCAATATCCATGTATAAATATTTCCTTAGGACAAATCCTGAGAAGAGGAATGGCTAACTCAAAGGGCATACACATTGTATACTTCAGAAAGTTTAAACCAATTTACATTTTACCCCCAGCAATTTCTCTAGGTCTGGCCTCTGTAAAAATGGGATGTTGGTCATCAGGAGCTTTCTAATAACTTAAAAACCCACTTATAGGGAGGTTGCCACTGTCATGGTAAGATCAACGAAGGGGCTCCTGGTAGTTGATAAAGCATCTGACTTTGGCTCAGGTCATGATCTCACAGTTCATAAGTTGGAGCCCGACGTCTGGCTCTGAGCTAAAAGCTCAGAGCCTGGAGCCTGATTTTTATTCTGTCTCCCTCTCTCTCTGCCCCTCCCCACTCATGCTCTGTCTGTCTCTCTCTCTCTCAAAAATAAATAAACATTAAAAATATAATTACACAAAAAAGACCAACTAAGCTTGTTTTGTGCAAAACTCATCGAAACATCCCTGTGCCTTATGTCCAACTCTCGCCACCCCTAGGTCATATCTGTCCTTCATGCAGCCTTGATGTCTCCCCTTAGTGTACTCCATTGCTACACATAAATAACCATCCCTGCCGTCACTGGGTACACTCAGCGGTACCTCAACCAAGCCTATCTCCTGAATGCACAGGAGCTGAGCAGGATCCTACTGTATTTCCTAAACATAACCACATAACATACAACCATGTTGGTTGCTTAATTGCTTCTGTGGACTCTTATAGCTGCTAAGTGGAGATAACAAATAACAATACTCTCGCCCATCCCCATTCTTCTTGTAAAAACATCCTACTCCTTTCCCGTTTGTTTCTCTCAGGGAACACCTCCCCAACTCCATGTCCTACCGAGGGCTTTCAACACAGGCAGTCATCCCTTTCCCTGGCAAGGGTGGAAATAAGATCCAATCTGGACCTGCATCATAGTCGCATACTTTTCTCGACACTGGGTCCGAGAAGCAGACACAGGACACAAAGAAGGCGAATCAGAGTTTCTCCCCAACACTGGTGTACAAAGTTTAAGAGCAGTTACTTCTCTGTGTGGTTACTGAATCGTGACTGGGTAAGACTGCTGCTGCCGGCAACCATCTTCCCCAGTGCCACAGAGGTTGCTGTCAGGTCCAGAAGAGAAAGAGGCCAGCACATCAAGGGACCAAGAGACCTGAGCCTCTGCACACAGCAGTGCCTAAAGTCAGTGCCACCACCAGGCCTTTGGGTTTAAAAGAAAAATGTTTTGGCTGGGGAAAGTTTGATTAGTTTTTCACCTCTAGTAACTAAAAGAGCTTTGATTGACACCGTTTGTAAAATGAGTGGCATTAAGATGTATCTTGAGTTCTGAGAAGGGAGGTATACAGTAATAAAGTATGGTAATACTGCAGAAATTAGGTGGACTAATAAAAGTTTATAAGTAATAATAGTTACAAGAGAATGATCAATGCAAAATACCTCAAAGACAGGTGTTCATAAAATGACATAATGAATTTATTTATTTTAAATTTTTTAATGCTTATTTATTTCTAAGAGACAGAGAGAGACAGAGTACAAGTGGGGGAGGGGTAGAGAGAGAGGGAGACACAGAATCTGAAGCAGGCTCCAGGCTCTGAGCTGTCAGCACAGAGCCTGAAGCGGTGCTTGAACCCACAAACCGGGAGATCATGACCTTAGCCAAAGTCTGATGCCTAAACGACTGAGCCACCCAGGCGTCCCATGAATTTATTTATTTATTTATTTATTTATTTATTTATTTATTTATAGATAGAAACAGAGAGAGAGAGAGAAAAAAAGCATGAGTGGGGGAGGGGCAGAGAGTCAGGGAGAGAGAATTTCAAGCTCTGTGCTGTTGGCCCAGAGCCCAATGCAGGGCTCGAAACCATGAACCACAAGGTCATGACCTAAGCTGAGATCAAGAGTTGGACACTTAACCAACAGAGCCACCCAGGTGCCCCATAGAACAACATAATGAATTTAAATAAAAGGGGGCAGTGTGAGGAAACTGGTTAGGGTCTCAACTCTACCTCCAGGCAGCTACACATCCCGACCAAATCACAGTATCTGTCAGAGTTTCATTCCCTTGTCTGAAAATAAGTGGACTGAACTGATTGAGCTCTAAGGGCTCTTCTACTCTAAAATCTGTAAACTTTGTCCACTAAAGTCACAGTGGTGTGGTCCCTGTGTCTAGGAGATGCTATTCACTGATTGGCCTCTGCCTGGGTTACTGTCTATTGACATGGGTTGAGGAGGATATATTGTACTGGAAGGGGGGAGGGGACCCCACCCAAACCACCTGGTTGTTTTGCATGAAGGGAGTGTCAGAATATATTCTGAGGACTCAATCACTATGACCATGTAATGCCTTTAAAAGGCATATCTGTTGTGTCCAAAATAACCACTCTGATAGACAATGAGGCTGTTCAGCGTTTTATAAAATTATTCTAGGTCGTGGGTGAGTAACCCTCAATTTACCACCACCCTCTCTGAATGTCTGGTCTCCTCTGGAATAATTCTTCAGGGCAGAGGTTACAAACTCGTCCACAGATGGGTTTTGTTAGGACCACACATTATTGGTCCACATAGTATTTTTAAAATTTAAAATTCATTGCCAACGTTTTTAAAAAATGGGAAATTTGCATAAAAAAATCTGGATTTCTGGCTTCTCTTAAATCAGAAGCTCTCTTTAGCAGAGCCAAACCCACATTCCCACATGGCAACAATAGACTTGGGCTGAGTAGCAGCTGTTCCTTTTAGACAAGGCAAGCATTTTCCAGGTTTTCACAGATCTCTGTGGATTGTTTTGTACAGGTAGATTACATTTTGGCCTGTGTAGATTTGTTAATCTGTGATCATTGTATTAAAGCCTGGTTATGAATTTGCCCACCCAGTATGCTGGTGCACTCAATGTGGTAACAATTGAGTTTACCCTGGTACTGACCCTGGACTCCATATGGCAAAAATGCTCTAAATTGTGGCTAAAAAGTAACTATTTTGTCAAGAGCTACTTTCCAGAGCTCTCAATCTGCAGAGTCAACTGAATGTCCAATCTAACCCAGCAAAATGGAAAATTCCACCTTTCCCTTTATTAAAATATTTAAGAAGACAAACTTTTTTAATTGGCAAATTCTAATTCTGCACTCTTTAAGTATGAGTAGGAAAGAGAATCAATAATCAAATAAAGAGCCAAAGGTTCAAAGGAAAGGGATTATTCTGAGGAATCATAACAAATATTCCTCAGGAAGCAAATTTACTTGAAGAAAACAAAATTTTAAAAAATCTAATTCATAATCTCTGTAAGGGTCAAAAAGACATTGTCTCTATAAATGATTACATTCTGAGATATGGGAAAGTTTTAACTTGGAAAAACAACTACCCAATTTTCTGTATCTTTTTTTAAAAAATGTTTTTAATGTTTATTTATTTATTTTGAGAGAGAGAGAGAGCTGGGGAGGGGCAGGGAGAAAGGGAGAGAGAGAATCCCAAGCAGGCGCTGCCCTGTCAGCGCAGAGCCCAATGCAGGGCTCACAAACCGTGAGTTCATGACCTGAGCTGAAATCAAGAGTTGAACACTTAACCAACTGAGCCACCCAGGCACCCCATGTATTGGTTTTTAAAGTTAGGTTTATTAAAGTATAATTTACACAGTAAAACTCACCCTTTTTAAGTTTACAGTCTTCATGAATTTTCACAAATGTATACAGTCACATAACCACCCCCACAACCAAGGTATTGAACATGTCTATCACCCCAGAGTTCCCTCTAGCAACTTGGTAGCCTACTTCCTGCCCCACCCTGATGTCTCTGGCAACTACTGACCTTTTTTCTGTCTCTATAGGTTTGCCTTTTCCGTAGTATATAGCCTTTTGTATTTGGCATCATTCACTTAATATAATGATTTTGAGATTCATCCATGCTGTTGCATATATGAGCAATTTGTCTTATTTCATCTGTGAATGCACTACCATTTGTTTATTCATTCACTGGTTGATGGAAATTTGGATCATTTCCAGTTTGAGGCTATATGAATAAACCTATTATAGACATTCAGATACAGGTCTTTGCAGGAACATATGTTTTCATTCCTCTGGGTTGAATACTGAGGAGTGATATTATTGCTGGGTCATGTGAGAAATATGTATTTAACTTTATGAGAAACTGCCAAACTGATTTCAGTTAGCAATTTACCAGGGTTTCATCTGCTTGCAACCTTGTCAGCACTTGGGATTGTCATTCTTTTTAATTTTATCCACTCCAATAGATGAGTAGTAGTGTCTCACTGTGGTTTTAACTTGCATTTCCCTAATAGCTAATGGTGTAGAATGTCTTTTTATGTACATATTTGCCATCTGTACATCTTTTCTGGTCAAGTGTTCATATCATTTGCTCATGTTTCTACTATCTTTACACGTAAGTAATTTATATATTTAGATAAAAGTCCTTTCTCAGATATGTTTTGCAAATATGTATGGATGCAATCTGATGGCATAAAAAGCTTTTATAGATTCAAAAATAACCATCTGATTTTAAAACAGTGTCAGTAATTAAAAAAAAAAACTATTAGATATTGCTAAAACCATAGTCAGTGATTTACATGGTTATTTAAAAAAATTCTCCCAGACCTTAGGTCAAAGGATAAAGACCTGATCCATGAGGGAAAAAAAGGAAAGAAACTGGATTTATAATTACAAAATAGAAGAAAATACCCCTGAACTCAGAAAACATGTCACTTTTCAAATGGACGGTACACATGGAATATCTGAAAAATTACTTTCAAGGATAAAGGAACATTTTTTCTAAGGGCAACCAGGTGGGGGGAAAAACTCAGGTTACTTCTTTAAGGAAAAAGAAAAAAGAAAACAGATTGGACTCTGATGTATCTTGTACAACTCAAAATGCTAAAACAAACAAAAGGAGAGAGAGAGAGAAAGGGAAGAAGAAAGAAAGAAGCATAGTTTATAGTCATGTTTTTCAAACACTGACTTACTAGTCAGTCATGAAATCGACTTAGTACATTGTAACCAGCGTTCACTTCTGAATCAAATAGAACAGAATAGAATAGCAATGTATTAAAGGTAAGGGAATTTGGTGTGTGTGTCTCTATGTGCATATGTCACTGGGTAAGAAAATAAAATGCATCTCCTAGTTTGAATTGCATTTGAAAATGCTTGAGTAGGTGAACTACAGATCTATCAACTGTATACCAGTTTTGGAAAAAGTACTCAGATGAATACTATAGTTGACGGAGTAATAAGGAAAAAAAGAGACTAAAATATTACTAAGGAAATGTAGTAAGCATTTGTATCATTCAAGGTACAAGATATCGAAGAACAAACATTAATCTGGGTTAATTTAACTCAGGTAGATTCAAATAGAAAATGAATCGATTAGTATATTGGGTGTTATATTAATGATTACTGTTGCATAACAAATCACTTCAAAGCTTGGTGGTTTAAAACACTTCTTATCTCTAGTTTCCACAGGGACATGGCTGAGCTGGGTGCTTTGGCTCTGGGTTTCTCACAAGGCTGCCAGCAAGGTTTTCAGCCAGACCTGTAGTCATTTCAAGGCTCAAGTATTAATATAGCAAACAGGCAGACTAAACCTTTAAATGTTTTAAAAGGGGGACATAATGGAGAATATTGGATGAATATTGGAGAATACTGGATGTCATTTTACCTGATGAATGTAGCCCAAGCCTTGCATTTCTGTGAAGAATCCTCTGACTCTGGAAAACAAAAAACAAAACAAAACAAAAAAAAAAAACAAAAACACCACAAGACACAAAAAACCTGAAACCATTAAAAGGCATAACTTTTTTATCCTACAAAGGGGAAAATTAATTAATAATTACATAGGCATAATTCTGAATTTTTGACTATGAAAAACTTCAAGCAACAAAGAAAAGGAAAATAATATTCATTCTCATGTATCATATTCAAACTTCAGTAATTATCAACAATTATACTAATCTTGCCATCTCTTGAATACACTTCTTTCAGGCTAACATTTTAAAGCTTAATCTAAGCAATATAACAGATATGATATTGATGCTCATAAACAAATAGTATTCAAAGATGATTTTTTAAAAAATTGAAGGCCATCATTAGATAATATTGAATCTATTGAATATCTGCTATGTACCAGATATCTAGGCAAATATACCATGACAAAAATTGGATATACTCTTCCAATCTACATTGATGAGTGTTTATGTACCAAATAACATAACACAATACACAAAATAAAACTTATGAGAAATTACACTGAAACATTGCAAGAAAATCAGAGATATTAATCCATCTCTCTCAGTTTTCTACAGACTAGGTTAACAAATATAATATACTTACATAATTTTAAAGTTTAATTAACATATATATTGAGCTTTTACCATATAGATATACATTCTTTTCAAAAACCCACAGAGCATTTTCTCTTTTTTTATAGAATTTCTTTTTTTTTTAATGTTTTTTATTTATTTTTGAGAGAGATAGAGACAGCATAAGCAGGAGAGGGTCAGAGAGGGAGACACAGAATCTGAAGACAGGCTCCAGGCTCTGAGCTAGCTGTCAGCACAGAGCCCGATGCGGGGCTCGAACCCACGAACTGTGAGATCATGACCTGAGCTGATGTCAGACGCTTAACCGACTGAGCCACCCAGGCGCCCCCCATGGAGCATTTTCAAAATGCCGTAAAGTAAATCTTAGTATATCTCAAACAGTACTAATAAAGACACATTTTTATTGCAATGTGATAAATATTTATGCAGCAAGGAAACATAAATAATAAATATCCACCTATTAACTAAAAGCAGAATGTATGTAATTATGGACTCACAGAAAGTGAAAGCATCAATGACTTTCTAGTTAGGAAACAGGAGTAACATATAAACACAACAACACAAAGTTTAATGAGAATTGCATATAACTGCACTCAGAACAAAATGCATATCCTTAAATGCTTTTATTATTCAGTAAGAATTCACGAAAACATATGTGCTGGTTACCTACTGATTGCTTCATCTCCAAGTTTATCCTCTTTGACCACTCTGTGAAAATGGACCCGAGCCCTGTACATATTGTTTGCTAGCTGGCACTGAAACTGCATCAGTGGAGAGCTGGAGAGACATTGCAGAAAAAAAGGATTTGCTTCCTGGTTCTGGTGACTTGTCAGGCAGGCTCCTGCAGTGTACAGGGTGGCTTTCTTCAGCACCACACTCCTGCAGCACTTACAGCTTCTTGAGGGTTCAGCCTCTGCGGTGCATGGTGGCCAACAGCACCCGGAGGTCAGCAGCTCCCCACCCCACACCTCATGCAGCCTCCCTTGTAAGTTTTGTGCCTACAAGGTCTTTGCCTCCTGCAGGCTGTTAGCTTCTCCGGCACTAGGCTCCTGCAGGACTCTCAGCCTCTCCAATGCTCAGCTCCTGCAACTACAATCCACAGCAGCTCCTCACGGCCAGAAGCCTGCTGTACCACCTCCCTTGGGTAGTTTTGTAACAAAGTGCCTCCAGGAAGACACCTCCGTATGCACAGCAGATTTCCAGCAAGTTTCACCAGCACAGTAGTACGAGCACTTCTCTGCCGCGCAGGGAGCCAGGGCAGTACCGTTTCCAACGAGATCTGGATGTGAGCACCATCACCCCTCTGAGCCGTAAGTGTCCCAGAAGAAAACATGGGTAATCATGTTTTATGTTTTTATAATGATAGAATGGGATAGGCCTTTCCAAGTTTGACATAAAAGAAAATACTGAAACATTTTATTTAGACCTTTATAGCAATGGCCACATAGTCAAAAGACAAGGAACTGGCAAAACATATAATCAGCAAAGGGCTATTTTTCTAGATATGCCAGGAGCTCAAATTCAGTAAGGAAATGATCAACCACCCACCATTAAAATAATTATATGTATACGCACACACATATATATCACGATAAATCATGAATATATCATATATATATTACATATATGTATACACATGTTAGAGTTGGAGCCAGGAAATCTGTTTTGCTTATTCAAATTCTATTTATCATGTCCTCAAGAAAGCTTTCCAGTCTTCCAAGAGAACTCCTTTGGTGTCCCTTTTACTCAATATTAAATCCTCTTTATTCATCTGGAAATACTAAAAGTTTCTTTGAACAAATAATATATGTATATGAAACAGTTAAAATTACCCAAAATGAAACCAACATTTTCTCAAAGAGAGGTCAAAGGGTTGCCTGCATCATAAATCACCTGGATACTTCATAAAATGCAGATTCATGGGACCTGCTGCAGACCACAAAATGAGAATCTCCAAAGGACTCAGGTCAGAGCTGACCTTGAATGTGCTGAAAATTCTTCTCAGGTGATTCCTATGTGCACTTGACTTTGAGAATCCTGCCACTGTGAATCAATAATATAATGTCCACCTTTGTTTTATACAGAGTTTAGAGTATTTTTCACAAATGCTTCCTAATTCCATGCTCACACCCAGTCTGGGTGATTGTCACAGCCATTAGTCCCACTTACAAATAAGGAAATGAAATTCAGGGAGATGTAGGGACTTGCTCAGCCTCCCCTAGAGAATGGTGGAGCTCAGATTTGATTGTCTTCTTACAACTACAAACTCCAGCTCCATCCTACTTGCATAAACCTCCTAAAGTTCACGTTTCCTCATGTTTACACAACAAACTTATGGTAGTTCAAACAAGTTGATAATAACGGGCAGAGATAGCAGACGCAAAGGATGAAAGCACCTTAGTAACTCATGGCTCTGTGATGTGGGAACTGAGGGGCAGAGAGGCTCACAGTCAAAAGGCAGGGGTAGGAACACAGCGCTATAAGAGGAGACAGCAATAGAAGTTAGAGGCACCTTGAGAAGATGACAGCCAATTTATAAAGTAAAGGAAGTACTGGCTAGAACACAACCTCAGTTGAGCTCAAGCTCAGATGGGATTCAAGAACAGCTGGGCCAAAGACGTTTGGCATCAGAAGCAACAGCAGCAGTAAGAACAGCAGCAAGGGCCTCAGGACAGAGGCAAGGAGTCAGCAGATGACCCACAGCCTCTGCCTCTCTGGATTCCTCCGTCTGAGCCACCAGAGTGTTCTGCAGCCCCATTCTACCTAGGTGTTTGAGAATCTCTATCACAGCAGAACTAGCTTTCTTGATGCCCAGCCAGGCCTGGGAGCCCCAGTGCACAGACCCCAGAAGAGGTTCTAGTAGCCTCAGCGCAAGATGTATTTCTGATCTCTATGTCAGGGACTTTATGCCACTGTCTGAATATTTCCTGGCTTAACAGTCTACGCTTCACCACAAACCCCTTTAGTGACTCTATATGAACCTCTTCCCCCTACCCCCATAACACTGAAGCAATCAGGTGAAGTAGGCTGTTTACATGGGAATATCCCAGCACTGGGACATTTCTGAATCGCTGGAAGAGTCTGTCCACTGAAATGACTTGCTGATCCCCTAAGGAAACCCTTAAAAAACCTCTATAACAGCTATTTGCTGGTGAGTCTTATTCTGAAGATGCTTTTTTTTTTTTTCATTTTCATTGGCATGTAAATTATTGTAGTGGGACTATACCACATTTTTGTTTTTATTTTTTATTTTTATATTTTATTTTATAGTTTATTGTCAAGTTGGTTTCCATATAACACCCAGTGCTCATCCCNCTTATAAATATACCACATCTTCTTCTTTTTTTTTTTTTAAATATATTTATTTCTAGGAGAGAGAGAGAGAGAGAGAGAGACAGTGTGAGCAGGTGAGGGTCAGAGAGAGAGAGGGAGATACAGACTCCAAAATAGGCTCCAGACTCTGAGCTGGCAGTCAGCACAGAGCCGGACGTGGGGCTTGAACCCATGAACCGCGAGATCATGACCTAAGCGAAAGTCGGACGCTTAACCGACTAAGCCACCCAGGCGCCCCATACCACATCTTCTTGATGCATTCATCAGTTGATGGACACTTAGGTTCTTTCCATGTTTTGGCTATTGTTGAAAGTGCCGCTATGAACATTGGGGTCCATGTGCTCCTATGCATCAGCACTCCTGTGTCCCCTGGGTAAATTCCTAGCAGTGCTATTGCTGGGTCATAGGGGAGTTCTGTTGTTACTTTTTTGAGGAACCTCCACACTGTTTTCCAGAGGGGCTGCACCAGTTTACATTCCCACCAACAGTGTAGGAGGGTGCCCGTTTCTCTACATCCTCACCAGAATCTAAAGTCTCCTGATTTATTCATTTTAGCCACTCTGACAGGTGTGAGGTGGTATCTCAGTGTTATACCACATTTTAAAATCCATTCCTTTGTTGGTAGATAATTGGGCAGTTTCCAATTTGGAGATATTACAAATACTGCTGCTGTATTAATGAACTTTTGGATACCCAGGATGGAATTGCTGTGTATTCTAGCTTTATTTTTTTTTTATTTTTTAATGTTTTATTTATTTCTGAGAGAGAGAGAGAGAGCGTGAGCAGGGGANCAGATGCAATGTACTGATAGAACAATATAAGACTTTCATATGGAGTACAGGAGGCACTGCAGATTCCTAGCACGGAGAAAGCCACAGGAAGGAAGTCACCCACAGTTCGTGAGTTCGAGCTAGCTGTCAGCACAGAGCCTGACACGGGGCTCAAACCCACGAATCGTGAGATCATGACCTGAGCCTAAGTCCGACGCTTAACCGTCTGAGCCACCCAGGTGTCCCTGTGTATTCTAGTCTTAAATGATAACACTAAAGAGTGATCTATACTGGATTAACCAGTTTTCTCACTTACAGACAAAAAGAGAGTTTTATTGCTCAGGTTCCTTACCAACATTTACTATTGTGAGACCTCAACATTCTTGCCAATCTGGTGACTGTATAGTTTTCATTTTCATTTCCTTTGTGACTAAATGAAGAGAGTGCTCTTCATATGATTTTGATTATTAGGAGCCACCCTTATATAAAATGTGTGTTCAAGTAGTTTTGCCAGTGTTTCTAATTGATTGGAATATATTCTTTACATATTATAGATACTAGTCCTTTGCCAAGTATGCAACTCTCAAACATTTTTTTTTTTTGCATTCTGTTGTTTTCTTTTCATTCTTTATGGTATCATTTAACTAATTATTTTTTTTAAAAAAGCAGGCTTATAATAAAACTTTTACTCCTAAGAAATAAATGGTTTTTTTTAAGAGAATGAAATAAGTGATTATTGGGAGGCAAGAGATTAAAGAAAATTTCACATTCGATATCATATTTTTCTGTAATGTTTGAATTTTTCCAGTGATCGGGTACGCCTTCATTCAATTCATTGAGTACATATTATGTGCCAAAACTAGTTTAAGTCCTAGAAATACATTACTGAACAAAAGGGACAAAGACTTTTGGCCTAATAGAACATACAAGGTAAGATTCAATATTGCTTTTATTTTAAAAATATATAAAACTGTTATTTAGTTTCTATCAGCCTTTTATTTTGAGCTTCTATAGTCTATACATAAAAACAACATGGTGCAGCACTCAGAGTAAACATTTAAAAATATAGGCAATCCTTTTTGTCAAGGATTGCCATTGATTCGTCTGATTTCAGCAGCTAATTTTCCATGAAGCGTGCTGAAATGTCAGATCCCAGACCTCTCTAACAGTACAAATTATGCAACTTAATATAAAGAAATTTACTTTAAAACACCTTATTGTAATGAGCCATTTTATTTTTATTTTTTAAAAATTGTGTTAATATGTATTTTTTATTATTGAGAGACAGGGACAGAGTGCAAGTGTGGGAGGGGAAGAAAGAGAAGGAGACACAGAATGTGAAGCAGGCTCCAGGCTCTGAGCTGTCAGCACAGAGCCCAATGTGGGGCTCGAACCCACAGACCACGAGATCATGACTGAGCCAAAGTTGGACGCTTAACTGACTGAACCACCCAGGCACCCCTGTAATGAGCCATTTTAAATCAGGGATGCAAGTAGTTTAAACGTAAGTCAGATTCTGGACTAAATTTGTCATCGTCATTGATTTATACTTAAATATATAAATATATTTAATATAATGTAATACATAGAGAAACCAATGAGTACAAAGATATGTGAACAAGTATACCTCACTGCACTCAGGATCCACTCACTCCAGGCCTCTTCAACCCTCTCTGCATCCTCACCTCGCCACTGTTAGCAGCCTCTTATGCGTCTTCAGGAGATGTTCAAACCTGTGCAAACACATAGGGATTATGTATGCTTCTGTTAATAGTTCTGTACAGAACTATTCTGTGCCGCTGGAGTAAATTAATCACGGGCTGGAGACTTCTGGGGTAGGGATGATGTGCTATAAGCTAGACTGAAGACAAAGTAACAGTCTCTCCTAACCTCAGAACTGGGCCAGGTGAAGCTAGAAGGACAGGGTCTTAACAAAGCCTTTGCAGTCCCGGGCTGGCTCTCCATGCTATTGAAGTGACCTGAAATTGTTTGAATGCCGCCTGGGGGTGGAAATGCCCTCTATGGAGCCTCAGTTTGCACGGCTCCCACAGCCCAAGCTTCAGAGTGCACATTGATGCAGAGGGCTTCACTTCCTCTTTTCCCTCCCCTGAGAAACCATTGAATGTGGTGGTTGCCAGAGGGGAGGGACAGGACGGAGGGGATGGGTGAAATAGATAAAGGGGATTAAGAGGTACAAATTTCCAGTTATAAAATAAATAAGTTACAGAGATGAAACATACAGCACAGGGCATATAGTCGATAATATTGCAATAACTTTTTATGGTGACATGCTAATTCTAATTACACTTATCATGGTAAGGATTTCATAGTGCATATACTTGTCGAATCACTATGCTTACACCTGAAACTAATATAATATTGCATGTCAGCTCTACTTCAATTAAAATGTAAAATAAAATAAAATAAAATAAAATACATGCTTTATAAAATAAAATAAAATAGGGATATATGTCACCTCTACTTCCTCCCAGATTTTTTGTATGTTTTAATTTTTTTTTTTTTTTGAGAGAGAGAGAGACAGAGCACAAGTGAGAAAGGGGCAGAGAGAGAGGGAACCACAGAATCCAAAGCAACTCCAGGCTCTGAGCTGGCAGCACAGAGCCTGATGCGGGGCTTGAACCCATAAACCATGAGATCATGACCTGAGTCGAAGTCGAACACTTAACTGACTGAGCCACCCAGGCTCCCCTCAGATTTCTAGACAGTTCTTCTCCTCACCACACAGCACTACACTCCATGGGTGCCTCCTGCTCCTTTACTATTAACCCCTTTTTTCTGTCTCCCCTCCCTTTGTTTTAGGGTGTTTTTCTTGTACCCTTCCATTAGCTCCTGCACCAACCATACCTGTGCTTCAGGCTCCCTTGTAGGCCCAGTAACCAGTGCCCTGGATAAGGTATCTAATATCCAGGGGCACCTGGATGGCTCAGTCGGTTAAGTATCTGACTTTGGCTTAGGGCATGACCTCACCATTCGCGAGTTCGAGCCCTAAGTCAGGTTCTGTGCTGACAGCTCAGAGCCTGAAGCCTCTTTCAGATTCTGTGCCTCCCTCTCTCTCTGCTCCTCCCCCACTTGCACTGTCTCTATCTCTCAAAAACAAGTAAACATGAAAAAAATTTAAAAAAAGATATTTGAGATCCATAAAGTTAGCATCCTTGAGGGATCAAGTCAATACATGTGATACGTATTTTATAAACATTTCTCTGCTCTGCACTACAAATGTCTCCCCAAAACTGGGTTACCAGATTTAAAAAATAAATATACAGAATGTCCAGTTAAACTTGAATTTCAGATAAATAATAATATTTTAGCATAGTGTGCCTGATGCGATCTTTAATCTGTATTTCATCTGCCAACAGTCTTTCAAAACCCAGTTGAGCAGTTAAGTTAAACAGTCTTTCTAATCTGCATGCCCTAAAACCAATTTCTAATCCCCCCTCCGGTAAAGGTGGCCTGTGCACAGAAAAACACCCCACCAATTTCAAAATTGGGCACTTTGAGTAGTCCTGAGCCAGCGCAGGAAGCATTTAAAGTGGTTGCTAGGTGGCGGATCTCAATTCTGGAAAGCATTTTTCAAATTCTATTAGTCCTGCTTGGTGAGAGCAGCTTGGTAATGAGCCCAAATGTGTTTGGTTTACCATTTTTCTTCCAATTGAAAATCTATGGCAAAACTGAGTTTAAATAACACTTCTAAAAAGCTTTGCCTTTTGAATCAAATGCCAGAATGTCTAGGTAAACACAGAATTTAGTAATCATGGGCTTAATTTATTTCAGCTATTTTTTCCTGCTGAATTTTTGAGATAGTAAGACTGGAATTCTTCCAAACAAATCTGGGCAGGAGAAAACTTGAAAGTATCGGCTAGTTTTAAGTGTCCCCACATGATTCCTGATACAGTTTTACCTGAAAAATGGAGTGTACCCAATAGATTTTGTTTTTTAATCTCAAGTTCTTTTGCAAACACCAAGCTCTTCACACAAAAGGAACAGCGTGGTCTATCCAGATCTCTCTTTGTTCAAATTACTTAACAAACTTCATGAAACAAGAGTTGTGATTATACATTCTGGTTGGTGATCCAGAGAAAGAGCAGGATCCCGGAAAGGACAGAAAAGAAGAGAAACAGACACTGGGAACTTGTCACCAAAGGAAATCATTGATAGGGATGATGGCAATCTTACTCCAGTTTCCTCAAAAAGGAGCAGAACTCTGCTTCGCCCATGTTCATCATATTTCACCATCGAGATGGTACTAAGAGTAGACCCCAAATTACACATAATGGAGTGAAACCATACCTGTATCATGTTCAATAAAGTGTTCCCTTTTACCACCCTACCTATCCAGGTGCTGAAGAATGGGAACAAAGCAAAGAATTATGGAGATTTGGAGCTGGAAAGAACCTTTTTTTCTTTATTGGTGCTCAGCTTTTGCAAAGAAATGATTTAAAGATTTATCAACAGGAAATTTGCTAATCAATTTCATAACATTAGGCGGAACCATATGAAATTGCCAGTATTTGACTGCTTTTGACTTACAGACACGACAATTCCATTTGATTCTACCTAAGGCTATGAAGTCATTAAGAAGTACATGGTAGTTCTAGAAGTAGTGGAACGATATGGTATCAAATGATATCCAAGGTAAATTATAAGGTACAGAATACTTTACAGGATATTTGTGTGTGTGTGTGTGTGTGTGTGTGTGTATGAGCGTGTGCGCACATGCGCATGGGTGTGTGTGTCTACCATATGTGAAGACTATTAGTTTGTTTAATCTTTATTTCTGAGAGAGAGCAAGAGAGAGAGGTGGAGGGGCAAAGAGAGAGGGAGACACAAAATCTGAAGCAGGCTCCAGACTCGCAGCTGTCAACATAGAGCCTGATGCAGGGCTTAAACTCATGAACTGTAAGATCATGACCTGGGCCAAAGTGGGATGCTTAACCCACTGAGCCACCCAGGCACCCCTATTATATGTTTATCTAGTCCCATCATAAATTTGAAAAGTTATAAACTATAAGCTGTTCACAGTGGGTGCATCTAGAAGGCCAAGTAGGAAACTTTTTGCTTTGTACAATTTTTACCATGTAAGTATATTCAAATTTTAAAGAAAAAAAAAAGGCAAAGAGCCAAACCACCAAGGAAAGTACTGTAATAAGGAGTGAAGAGTCTGTTCACGTCATGCAGTGACCTTAAGCTAGAACCCATAGAAGAAAGTGGCTGTCCAATCGCTTATCTCATTCCTACAATTCAAAGAATAAAACAATAGCACTTGGGACCTGACTGGTTCTGAGGTCACTCTCCACACTGCCCTTGTGGTTTACCTGGGATCCTAATCATAGACCGTAGTTAAGTGGAAAGCTTCCCATTGACCCTCGCGGGAGGTGCATATATGAAGAATGAATCATTCTCACTGCAGTTGTGGATTAGTGGACTGGACACTGAATACAAGGACTAGGAAAAAGAGGCCCTTTCTCTCTTGAGTGAGTCTTCCTACCATTTCCTTGAGGCCCATCAAGAAGAGTCCTCAGAGCCATTTTTGCCAACTTCTAAACTTGTGGATGCTGTGCCTGGGTGGCTCAGTCGGTTAAGCGTCTGACTTCGGCTCAGGGCATGATCTGACAGTTCGTGGGTTCGAGCCCCGCGTCGGGCTCTGTGCTGACAGCTAGCTCAGAGCCTGGAGCCTGCTTCAGATTCTGTGTCTCCCTCTCTCTCTGACCCTCCCCTGCTCACGCTGTCTCTCTCTCTCTTCCAGAAATAAATAAAACATTAAAAAAAATGAAAACTTGTAGAAACCCTTTTCTCATTATCTTTTTCTTAATTTAAAAAATGTTTCAACATTTATTTATTTTTTGAGAGACAGAGCATGAGTGGGGGAGGGGCAGAGAGAGAGGGAGACACAGACTCGAAAGCAGGCTCCAGGCTCTGAGCTGTCAGCACAGAGCCCAATGCAGGGCATGAACTCATGAACTGTGAGATTATGACCTGAGCCGAAGTCAGACACTTATTCCACTGAGCCCAGCATCTCTGATCTTTTCTTTTTCTTAAAACCTAGAAATGGAACAACAGAATTTTATTCTAATTAGTTGCCATTCAAGATAAGGGGAAAGTTTTTGTACAATGATCTGCCAGATCTCTCCGTAATCCCCACCCCTTCCCCCTGGCTGCCTTTCCCCCAACCATTACACTGGCCACATTTAAATTACTCTAATCTACACCAGTGTTTTCCAAACTGTGCTGAGGAGGAGGCACAACTTGATTTGACAGTGAAGAAACTGTGGTCTTAGAGATGAAGTGACTTGTCCTCATTCCCACAAGAAGAAAGTGGCAGGCACGGACTGAAACCCAGCTTTCTGACTTCCAGCCAAATGTCTTCAGTCTTGAAATAAAACTGCTTATTTCTCCTTTTCCCTCAAGTGACTGCCTTTTTTGCCTCCTCCCTCTAACTGTCACAATTCCCACACTTGCAGTTAAGTGCCTGCCCTGAGTTTTCACACCGGCTGCTTTCTGTACAAGCCCGGCGAGCTGGATTCCGTGCCCACCGAGCCTGAAAGTGTAGCTGAAAGGGCAGGAAGGGAGCAGCAGATTGGTGTTAGATGCCCTCAAGGACTGGCCTTTCCTCATTAGCAGGACCAGGCGGGGACTTTCTTTACCACTCCATCCGTGGCTAGCCTGGGGCCTGCCGCCAACCAGGGGCCAAGTAACTATTAATGACCAGGACTGTTGATCGACTTCCATTTCTGAAACTTTCCATTTGAGGGGCGCCTGGGTGGCTCAGGAGGTTGAACGTCTGACTTCTGCTCAGGTCATGATCTCACAGTTTGTGAGTTTGGACCCGCATTGGGCTCTGTGCTGACAGCTCAGAGCGTGGAGCTGCTTCGGATTCTGTGTCTCCCTCTCTCTCTGCCCCTCCCCCACCCGTGCTCTATCTTTCTCTCTCTCTTAAAAATAAACATTAAAAATAGACAAACTAAGGCATTTGAGTTTATCTTCCTCCCTGGATGCTCCCTCGGAGGGGTGCTGACAACACTGACTCCATCTTGGGTGCTCCATCACTGACTCCATCTTGGATGCTCCATCACGTCCGTGCCAGTGCAATGATCGCCCTCCGGGCCACGTGTTCCATGCCCCATGGAGGCTCAAGTGTGCCATGACTGGAATGCAGGAAGGCTGGTTCTGATCTTCCCTAAAGTGGCACACAGAAGACCCCACTTTGGGTAACTAGCAGAGAGGATGGCGCACACAAGGCTCCACTTGAGCTAACTAGCAGAGCCCTTCTGGAGCACAGATGGTGCCCCTTTAGGTAACTACACTTTGACCTCACCACCATGCCCCTTGCTCTATAAATCCTGTGGATTAAAGTCTGAATGGGGGAGGGGAATAGCTCTGTGGTGTCGTGGCTCGTCCGTCTGTGTGATCCTTCTGTCAGTAAGTTATCCTGACTGAAACTCTATAAATGGTATGGAGTGGCTTGCTTTGCTTCCCAGTCTCAGAGTGCCTTCTCAGTCTGGAGGATGCTTTATTGACCGTCCTTCACCTTCTAACAGCCCTTTTGCTTTATGTCCTTTTCTCGGGATATTATCCATCTCTTCATTACTGAAGAACTGGAAGAGATAGAGAAAGAACCAGTCTGACATTGGAGTACTTACGTCTTGTTTATGAAAAAATAGGAATATAAATGAATAACAGAGTCACGAACAGTATGACAATACTGTGATTGTTGTCCTCAGGGACAGTTTCCTCGAGATTATATCCTGCATAATGGAATTCCTGCAGCACACATTTGCCTGTTTTCAAGGTTCTGAGTATGTATCATCTAATTGGTCTCCAGAAAGGCTACACTGATTTACATTCTTACCATACATGAGTTGGGGCTCTCTTTTGCCTGCACTTTTGCCAATAGTGGGTTAAAAAAAGTTTTTTGTTGTTGAGTTAGTGGATGAAGACCTATGATCTCATGACTTTAAAAACTTTTTAAAAAATGTTTATTTCTGAGAGAGAGAGAGAGAGAGCACGAGGAAGGGGCAAAGAGAGAGGGAGGCACAGAATCAGAAGCAGGCTCCAGGCTCCAAGCTCTCAGCACAGAGCCAGACATGGGGCTTGAACTCATGAACCGTGAGATCATGACCAGAGCTCAAGTCAGATGCTTAACCGACTGAGCCACCCAGGTGCCCCTCTCTCATTAATTTAATTTTTTGTTGAGGCTGAATATATTTTCATATATAGTGGAAACTGGTGTCTTCTCTGAAACCTATATTCTTGCTCTGCTCCTTTGTCCATCGTTACCTTTTTCTTACTGATTTGTGAATGACATAGATATTAATGCTTTGTCTATTTTTATATATTTATAAATATTTTTCTTTATTTTTTCTCCAAGATTACCCTCAGATTTTACTGGCTTAGGTGGATTTATTTTTAATCTGCCAACAAAGCTGTTTATTTTTATTTCTGAGACCGATGTTGATAGATGTATTATTTTAAATGATAGAGAAGCTTAAGTACTTCTAGAAAGTGTCAGATGCTATCCAGGTAAAATTCAGCTCCCTTAGGTTAGGCTACACTTGGTTCTCACCATATTTAGTTAGCCGCATGAATCTCCTACAACTTCTAACTCCAAACTCTGCTCTTCTAAGTTTAGTTTCTGGTATATGGAGCTTGTGGGCTCTGAAGTCTGACTGTGACAGACTGAGTTAGGATTCTTTTTCTTTTTTTAAGTTTGTTTTGAGAGAGCAAGAAAGTACAAGTCAGGGAGGGGCAGAGAGAGAGGGAGACAGAGAATCCCAATCTCTGTGCAGATGGAGATTCCACACTGTCAGCACAGAGCCTGAGGTGGGGCTCGACCCACAGACTGTGAGATCATGACCTGAGCTGAAGTCAGTCACTTAAACAACTGATTCACCCAGGTGTTCCCTTCGAGTTAGGGTTCTTAACCACTACCCAATGGTATGAGAAGAGCACTGTGAGCCTCAGTACTTCATATTTAAGTGGAGAGAGGATTGAGAGATTGAATTCTATGTAATAATGACCATGTTTGACGCATAGTTGGCACTTAATATCTGTTTTCTAGCCATCCTTCCATGTCTTTGCTCGTGCTGGGACATGTTTCTGGAATACTCTTCTTTTGTTCTCCACCTTGCAATAGTGTACCTATTCTTTTGGGCTAGTTCTGTCCACACTTACTTACAAAGGTGTTCAGGAAACCGGGAGCTTCCCATGCATCTAACTCAGGTTGTGTATCTTCTGTTGTTTCTTCATGTTTCAGATATAGTTAGCTAACAAAGGACACTTAAATTAGCCTAATTATTATACCAGGTATATAATTAGTGATCAATGCAAATTGATTTAGGTCATATAACAATAATTGGTAACTCAGCCTCTGGTCTCTTATACCATTGAATATTTTAATATCATCAGGGATAAGGAGTGAAGGTGGTCAAGAGGTGTAAACTTGTACTTTTACCCCTAAAATTTACTTATGAAGGACACCATAATGATTATAGTTAATACTTGATTACATACTTGGAAGTTAAGAGCAAATTGAAAAAGTTCTCCTCACACAAAAATTAAAACAATGAGGTAATGCATGATCTCTAACTTGTGATCATTTTAAAATCTATACGTCTATCAAACATTATCCTGTGCACCTTAAACTAGTGCAATGTTATGTCAATGATAACTCAACAGAACTGGACAAATGAATTTTTAAAAATGAAGGGGCGCCTGGGTGGCTCAGTCGGTTAAGTGTCCAACTGCTGCTCAGGTCATGATTTCACAGTCTGTGCGTTCGAGCTCCCTGTCGGACTCTGTGCTGACAGCTCAGAGCCTGGAGCCTGTTTCAGATTCTGTGTCTCCCTCTCTCTCTGTCCCTTCTCCACTTGCTTTCTGTCTCTCAAAATAAAATAAAGACATAAAAAATTTAAAAAATGAAAAAATAATACATATACCACTGGAACATGCCATTGCTCATTAGCTCAATATATGCATTTTTCCATTCTAAGAAGCACTTTGGCCCCACATTTTAACATCTCTGGAACTAGTACATGTCTTCAGAAATAAGCAATGGCCAGATGGCAGTAATGATATAATTGGCATTGCCTCTTTATTTGTGAATATGGTCATAACTGCTCAAATTGTCACCATTTCATTGAGTTCTATACAATTTAATACTACATGTGTCAAAGTCATATGATGACAGATGCTACTGAAGGCGAGAGAAATGCCAAACTAGGTGAAGGAAATTCCAAAATGACAAGAAGCTGGTAAAAGCAATTCATGTATGATATAGGGCTATAATTAAGGCATGGAATTTAATTTGTCAGAAACTTTCTTGTGGCCATTAAAGGAGAAGTTGTAAAGGGGCATCTGGGTGGCTCATTTGGCTGAGTGTCTGACTCTTGATTTGGGCTCAGGTCATGATCTTTCGGTATGCGAGATCGAGCCCCACATTGGGTGCCACGCTGACAGCACAGAGCCTGCTTGGGATTTTCTGTCTCTCTCTTTCTCTACCCCGCTCATGCTTGCTCTCTCTTTCTCGAAATAAATAAACATAAAGCAAAAGTTGCAGAGCTTGTAATGGCATATGATTCAGTTGAATAAGAAAATGATGCTTTTAGTCAAATAAGATGGCCCCAGCACTAAAATTGCAGAATGACAGTTAGTGACTAGGAAGCAAATTCCAGAGACAAGACTAGGATACTCTTTTTTTTTTTTTTTTTAAATGTCTTATTTATTTCTGAGAGAGACAGAGACAGTGTGAGCAGGGGAGGGTCAGAGAGAGAGAGAGGGAAACACAGAATCTGAAACCAGTTCCGGGCTCTGAGCTGGCTGTCAGCACAGAGCCTGATGCGGGGCTTGAACCCCTGAACCGTGAGATCATGACCTAAGCTGAAGTCAGATGCTCAACTGACTGAGCCACCCAGGTGCCCCAACACTAGGATACTCTTTTAAGAAATGCTGCCCTATCACTAACAGTGTGTGGGAAAACCCACATATTGATGTTCGTATGAAGAGGGATTCAGAATTAGATTTAGTGTACAAAATTTTTAGAAATACTTTATTCAATTTATGTTGCTTAGACTTCTTTTTTATATACGCATCTTACTATAAAAAAAATCTATGTCCAAGTCTAAAAGTAGTAAAATAAAAATCCTATATGATTATATGCTGTGTAGTTTAACTGGCAACTCTTTCCTGGTGGTGCATACAATTGAAGTTCTCTTTGATTTGGATATGATAAATTGAATGGAGGCTAACACAGGCAGTATGTCTGTGAATTTCCAAATACCTCCGTTGAAGGAATGGAGTTTGGTGTCTTCTGTCGTTTCGGTGGGAATGAGGCTGTTGCCTGGAAATGAGATAGGAAGACCCTGTAATTTCTTCACAATTCACTGCTACACTTGTTTGCAGACACAGCATAGGTTGAAGGAGAGCTTGCTTCTCATACCATGATTTATAACTTGTTAACATAAATCACAGATTGCATTCTGAATTAGGTAACATTTTATCATTCGTTGAGCATTTTAAAATTATACTTTTCCAATATAAAAAGTAATATATGTTAGTATGGAAAATATTCCGCATTAAAAAGTGGGTATGTATGATTGTGTAATCAGCTGTATTTCTTCTTTAAATTTCTTAATTTTTATTTTTATTTTTATTTTTTTTTTTACTGGAACAAACAATCCTAAAACTTGTGTGGAGCCACAAAAGACCCTGAATAGACAAAGCAATTCTGAAGAAAGAAAAACTGGAGACCTCATGATTCTGGGTTTCAAGCTATATTATAAAATTGTAGTCATCAAGACAGCATGGTACTGGCACAAAAACAGACCCATAGATCAATGGAACAAAACAGAAAACCCAGGGGTAGACCCACAACTATATGGTCCGCTAATTTTGACAAAACAGGAAAGAATATCCAATGGAAAAATAAAATGGTCTCTTCAACAAATGGTGCCAGGTAAACTAGATGGTGACATACAGAAGAATGAAACTGGACCACTTTCTTACACCATACACACAAATAAGTTCAAAATGGATGAAAGGCTTCAATGTGAAACAGGAAACTATCAAAATCCTAGAGGAGAAAACAGGCAACAAACTCTTTGACCTTGGCTGCAGCAACTTCTTACTAGACACGTTGCCGTTGCCGAAGGCAAGGGAAATAAAAGCAAGCATGAGCTACAGGGACTTCATCAAGATAAAAAGGGGCTGCAGGGTGAAGGAAGCCATCAAATAGATTAAAAGGCTACCGACAGAATGGGAGAAGATATTGGCAAACAACATATCTGATAAAGGGTTAGTATCCAAAGTGTATAGAGAACTGACTAAACTCAATATCCAAAAAACAAATAGCCCAGTTAAGGAGTGGGCAGGAGTGCCTAGTTAGCTCAGTCGGTTAAGTGTCTGACTTTGGCTCAGGTCATGATTTCACAGTTCCTGAGTCTGAACCCTCTGTGCTGTCAGCACAGAGCCCCCTTCAGATCCTCTGTTCCCCTCTCTCTCTGCCCCTTCCCGGATCTCTCTGTTTCAAAAATAAACACTTAAAGAAATGGGCAGAAGACATGAATAAATGTTTCAGAAGATGACATCCAGATGGCTAAGAGATACTATGAAAAGACAGTCAACATCACTCCTTATTGGAGAAATACAAATCAAAACCACAATGAGTTACCACCTCACACCTGTCAAAGTGGCTAAGATTAACACAAACAACAGGTGTTGGCGAGGATGTGGAGAAAGGGGAGCCCTCTTATATGGCTGGTGAGAATGTAAACAGTGGCAGCCACCTTGGAGAACAGTCTGGAGGTTCCTTAAGAGACTAAAAATAGAAATATCCTTTGATCCAGCATTTGCACTATTAAGTATTTACCAAAAGGATACAAAAATAGAGATTCCAAGGGGTATATGCACCCCAATGTTTATAGCAGCATCATCAACAATAGCTAAACTATGGAATGAGCCCTAATGTCCATCAACTGATGAATGGACAAAGAAAATGTAGTGTGTGTGAGTGTGTGCACGTGCACGCGTGCACGCACGCACACACTGGAATATTACTCAGCCATCAAGAAGGACGAAATCTTGCCATTTGCAACAATGTGGATGGACTTAGAATGTATTCTGCTAAGTGAAATAAAACAAACAGACAAATACTGTATGATTTCACTCATGTGGAATTTAAGACACAAAAAGAAAATTTAACTAAAGTTTAAATAAAAACAAATTACAATTTTTTAAATTTCTTGATACCATTTCTTGTTTACAGAAATATCTCCAGTCAAAGGAATATATATTCAATATCTAGCATTTGGTAATACAGAATAGCATAGAACACGAAAAACATCCTGCTTCATCTCACAACCCAGAGCTTGCCTCTCAAGAGTTTTGGTCATCACATTCAATGGATCTAGGGCAAAAAGAAGGAACTTAACTCGCATACAGTGGATACTCTCCATATCCTGGCTGGATGCATGAATGCTGGAAGAGAACGTGGAGAGCAGCCCGTATGTCTTGCTGATAGACTTGATTATATAGATCTTATGGTCATTTGTCCTCTCAAGTTTGCCTTATTCTTCAGACATAGCAGAATCTTGGCCAGGTTACAACCAACTTTCTATTTGGCAAGGGAGCACTCTGGAGGGATGGCCACTGTCCTGCCTCCATTTCTCTGGCTCATTCATTTAGCAAATACTATGTGCCCATTATGTGCCTGGAATACAGAAGGACAAGTAACGTGGCTCCTGCCTTGTTAAAGCTTAATCTAAAGAAGACAAAACATAATAAACGTAAAGACAAAAATAAATGTATATATGCACCTTGTCATGAAGTGTAGAAGAGGAAGAGAACAGGTGGCTGGGAAAATAAGCAGGGCCGTGATCTGATTCAGGAGGGGTCAGTCAGGGAAGTCCTCTCTGACAGAAGTACAGGTCAGAAGGTCAAGGAAAAGCAAAAGGGCAGGTTCTTAGGCGGTCAAACTTGAAGAGGGTGTGGCCTACGAATAGTGAAGCAGACTGTTGAGAGAAAAGACTCGTAGCAGAGGTATGCAGGTCATGCAGGGCTCGTAGGTCATGGAGGATTTTAAATTTTTTATGTATGTTTGGAAACCAATATATTTTTTGTAATTTAAATCGCATTTATTTTTAATTGGTAAAATTCACGATTCAAAGCATAAAAGAACCAAGATTATTGAATGAAAACTCCCTCCAGCTTCCTAGCCACCCAGTTCCCCTCCCCCGAGCTGCTGGTACACATTCTTCCGTAAATAAGCAGAAGCAAGCATATCTATTAATCTATATTATATTTTAAGCAGGGGAGCGAGGCCATCAGATTTGTGTTTTAAGACCACCCGAATGCCGCGAGGGCACTGGCTCTCAGCGTTCAGAGCGGCACATCCCAGCACACGCATTTCACAAACCCTACTCTGCTGCGGAGGACCAGACCCCCTAAACCACCCCTCCCCCAAATCCTGCCCCAGGGCTTTCTAAATTGCAACTCCGTTTGGCTCCCACGCTCGTTCTCACGCTGTGTTCCTGGCAACAACCTAGCGCGCCCACAGCTCCTGGTCCGGAACCCTGGAGTTCGGCACCCAGCCCACGTGTGCTCATGTGTTTCAAACAGAGACGGGAGGGGAGCTAACAAACGCCAAGGCGGGAAGGCGGGCTTTGCTCTGGCTGACAGAGGCGGGTCTGAGAGTGGCTAAAAGTGGGGCGGGGCCAAGGCTGGGGGCGGGGCCAAGTTTGAGGGCGGAGCCGATGGCTCGCATCTGCTGCTGCGGTCTCCAGATCTCCCGCTGCTGTGATTCGATCTGAGACCCGGGCCACCCAAGGGGCAGTGGGCGCCCGTTGGCCCTGGGTTCTGTAAAGTCCCGAAGGTAAATCTGCCTAGGAGCCGGGCGGCTTGAGCCAGAGGGACCGACGACGGGGCTGGGCGGCTGGACGGCGGCAGAGGGGAGCGTCGCGCGGCGAGTTTCCCCAGAAAGCTGAACTCGTCGCAAAGTTTCCTGTGCATCAGCTTGCACCCTGCGTCTTGGTGGCGGGCTTTTTCCGTGCGGGTGGTCTCTGGGCGCTGGAGAGACGCGGAGGTAATTGGATTATTCCGCCTGGGCACAGCCCAGATTTCCGACTCGGACCACGCAGCGAGGTGGGCGCAGATTTTGCCCAAGAAAGGGTGGATAATTGACACGCAGTTGTGTCGCGCACAGCAGTCGGGTGACTGCCAGACTCGGAGCGCGTGTGTTTGCAAGGCGTGTCTGGTTGTCCGGAGGCAAAGTTCCATGACTTCTTTCCTCTTTAGGCAAAACTAACCGCGCGTGCTGTTCCGTCCTGGGCTGACCTCCGAGTCTCCGCTATGGACAGCGAGAGTGATGTGGATTTTTCTAGCAACGGCTTAACTCCTTTATGGCGGAGGCGGTCAACTCCGCAGCCTCAGTTGCTGGGCCGGAGCAAGCCGAGGCCCCAGTCCTACCAGAGCCCCAGCGGGTTGCTGATCACGGATTTCCCAGTGGAGGACCGAGGGACGCTCCCCGGCGTGCAGACTCCTACCCAGGTACCCACCGCTTCTGAGGGCAGGACAGTCCAGGGCACCCCCCTGTTGCTGTGTACTCATCGGAGGGTGGTGATCAATGGGAGGACCGTTTCCCCGGAATACAGAGCTGTCTCTCCGCGGCTCCGACGGCCCAAGTCTCCCCAGCCTCCCAAAGCGTTGTCAGGGGGCTCCCCGAAATCCCCAGCGAATGGCACGGTGACCTCGCCCATGCCGCAGCCGCTGCGCCCCCAGCGGACTCCTAACTCGCCCGCCTGCTGTGGCCGGGAGGGAGACCTGACCGGATTGACCACCAGCCCCCTGCTTTTGCCTGCTGCAAACGGGCTCATCCCTGACGTCGACTCCCCCGGCTCTGGTCCGCAATCCGGCCAGACGACTAAGGACCCTGAGCCGGGACCCTCAAAACTCTCTCCTGCGCCCCAGAAAAGATCTTTGGAACCAAAACTCCCCCTCCAAAGGCTGCCCTCACGGGAGAACGAGCTCCCAGAGAACCCTTCAGTGGTTTTGAGCACAAACAGCCCTGCCGCCCTCAAAGTGGGGAAGCAGCAAATCATTCCGAAGAACCTGGCCTCGGAAATTAAAATAAGTAAATCCAACAGTCAGAATGTGGAGCCCCACAGGAGACTCCTCAAGGTACGCAGCATGGTGGAGGGCCTCGGAGCGCCCCTGGGCCCCGCAGAGGATGAGGGCGAGGCGGAGAACGACGTGGACAGTCCTGGGTCTCTGCGGAGAGGCTTGCGGTCCACGTCCTATCGCCGGGCGGTGGTCAGTGGCTTTGATTTTGACAGTCCTACCACTTCAAAGAAGAAGAACAGAATGTCCCAGCCCGTTCTGAAAGCGGTGATGGAAGACAAGGAGAAGTTTTCCAGTCTGGGAAGGATAAAAGTAAGGGTGAGCAGGAGTGTCACTCACTAAGCCAGGCATTCACCAAGCCGAAAGCGAAGGTGTTGGGGGTAGGGAGGAGGGGCACAGAGGAAACCAGAAGTTATTGTTCTCTTTTAAAACTCTTGCTGATCAGATCTGTGGTGTTGAGGAGACATCTGTCTCTTGGCCATTCTGTTGCAGGCAGTCACAGCCAGGTTAATGCAGCTTTGTGGGAGGAAGTCAAGCTCTTATCACCGTTTTAACTTTCTAAACTCGGGCAGAATGGCAGAATGTGGGGGAGAAATGTGAAAAAGAAATGCAGCAAATTAGGTTTGGGCTGAGTGAGTCCTGAACACTTTGAATACAGGCAGCTGAACAGGGGGTGGAGAGCGGGCGTGGTACTCTTGACCGAATGGTCAAAATGTCTGGTGCTTGTTTACAGGTGTCTATTAGGGGTTGCTGATTCATCCCAGCTGATACAGGAAACTACCCATTTCTTTTGATCGTATTGATTATTTTAATTATTGAAAGTGATTTATGTTAATTACTGAGTTACTTTTGGAGAAGCGATAACGTACTAAATGCCATTCAGGTCAAATGTGAATTTTAAAGTTAATTGCCGGAATCACAAAAGATGCAAGTGTTTGTCATTTTGTTGTTGCTTGTCTCTCACCACTGTCTGTGGTTGTATTTTATTCCCATGTTGTGTCCATTTATTCTTGAGAGAATTTAACAAGTTAGCAGCTCAGAACTTCAGATTCAAGTGAACTCTGTAGTATTGCTCCCCGATAAAGGCCTAGAAATTGCATAGGTTAAAATACTGCCAAATGTGACATAAAGAGATAGGGCAAACTAAAGAAGGAAGTTTTGGAGTGTGTATGTGCTGCTCTCTCCAGAAACAAGACAGATTTCAGCAGAAATTCTTTTTGGCAGCTACAACTTTTCTTGATTAATGAGAGAAGTGGAACCAGTTCATACAAATGCCAATATGTAATAGACAAGTAAGGCCATTTTATTTTCGACCTCACGGCCTTAAAGAAATTACATAACATTTTAGGTGCTTTTTATCCCCCACCCCCAGCTCTGCAAGTATAGCACAATTCAGTTTAACAGTGATGGTGAATCACCAGTAGTGAAATGAGCTGCTTGCTGGTCATTTGAAGATTCTCAAGCTGCTTTGCTGGGGCCTGTGGGATGTTGTACATTTTATTTCACCATTTTACTGAATTGTAGTAGTCAGATGAGTGAGCTGCTCAAAGGATCATCTGCTGTATGCTCATGGAAATCTAATGAATTATAACAACAAAAGAAGTAATTTTCTTAAAATAGATGTATTTTCTGTTTGGCTCATTCATACATAGTATGCTTTGCTTTTTCCCTTTTTCGCTTTTCTTGTTTCTTAGAAAAAAATGCTGAAAGGACAAGGAACATTTGATGGGGAAGGTAAGCATTTGATTTTCCAGACTTTTATTGCTGTTTCAATGTGGAATATCAATTATAAGTTGAAATCCAACTGCAGTAACAAAAACACTTAAAATGAGAAAAATGTCCAGCTTCTTCCCAAATTATACAGTACAAATCTCTGCACTAAGCTAAATTTTCATCCAGTAATACCAGCAGTGAATGGAATTAACGGCATTCTTTGTAAGCTGATAACTTTGTTAGCCAATGTCCTGGATTTTTAATTCTTATCTACCTTGGCTCCATCTCCACCTCCCTCAAAAGATGGACAAAGACTAAGAGCTGGCTCTCGTTTTTTTAGTTAAAAATCCCGAGTTTGGCGTTTAAATCTTAAGTCCTATTTCCTTTGACTTAATATTCTTTCCCCCCATTTCCACATTTTAGTATATCATTACCGACTTCCTGTTTGCTTATCAAGTTTCAGCTTGGGGGAAATCTAACTCTCCTGGCTGCTACAAACCTATACCTAAGAATTTGTAACCCGTATAGTATTTTTGTGAAGGATCAAAAAAACAAAAGCTGCTTTAGCCAGGTGTTCAAACCCTAATCAGATTAGAGGACTTTGTATATACAGATGGGTCAAGTGTCAACCAAGTGGAAGAGCACAAAGCAAACAGCCCCCATCCCCCAGCTCTCTAGAGCTGGAGGAACATGGTGGAGGTAAAGGTAGTTGTTTTCTGTCATACTTTGAAATGTTAAGATTTTCTAATCTTTCAAGAGTAATGAAAAGGGGATGCCTCTCTATCAGTAAATCTAATGTAAAATATCACCCAGAGATATAAAATACATAATCTTAGGTGATTACAAAATATGTCCCTCTGTAATTCTTATAAAAACCCATTCCCTTAGAGCATTGAAACATGACCAGTTATGAAAATGTAATTCATTGCACCAGTCTTAGGTGCAACGAATATGTAAAATATATGATATTGTAGCTGGTTTGGACAAATTCATCTCCCTGATTCTATAATTGAGGAAACGGGGAGCTTGGAGAGGTTTAGTATCTTGCCCACCATCACATAGCCAGTACGAGGGCAGATAACTGGTCCTGAGTCCATTTTGCTTCCTCTTGAATCAGTTTATGACCATGAAGTAACTAAACAGCATCTACCCAATAGGCATTTGGAGAGATGGTTTGCATCTTTTAGAATTTGACATTGATTCTGGGACCTTTGTCTTAAAGGGTTAAAAATGTTGAGCTTTTGTTTTGTTTTTGTTTTTTTTTTTAAGTCCGAGGACAGAACCTTTTTATTTTTATTAATAGTTGTGTGTTGTTTCCTTTTATAAGGAGCTGTTTCTGTGCACTCTTTTATCTCTTCTCAAATATGATAGCCTAGGAATTTTTTTCACATATATGTATATGAGGATTACAGGATTCTTAGAGTTAATGACTAAGAAGAATGTAGCTTAGGATGAGGTGCAGAAGAGTGGTAAGAACCTCCCAGCCGGAGACCTGGGTTCCCATTCTATAGTTTTTGTTCATCAGTTGAGTGACGTTGAGCAAGCATTTTAACCTCAACAAGCCTCAGTGTCCTCATATGTGAAATGAGGCTGATAATACTATTGCCTTTGTTGTTGTGAGAACGAATGAGTCATCTTATCGACAGTGTACACATATATTTTGTGCCAGCCTCTAAATTCTTTAAAGAACACTACAGAGGTGTGGTGACCCAGTCTTTACCCTCATAATCTCTTTGACATATGCAAACCCATCAGAGAACAGTAAAACCTTGCATCGACTCCAGTGTGACTTTAGTCATGGTGCATATAGAACACGCAGTAGTTGATGAGGAGGCAGAATCTGCCTTCTTCGGACGTGGGAAAGGCATTTCAAACTCAGTAAGTGCCAAATCAAATTCATGATCTTTCTCTCTAAAGCGACATCTCTTCAGGTGTTCCCATCCCCTGCGGTGCAGCTGTTGGGACCTGCAGATGTAAGAAACATCCTTACTACCTCCCTCTCTCTGACCCCCATTTCCAGGCCATCCTCAATAGCCCGTCTCCATTCTTCCATAGCATCCTAATTAGTTCTCTATGCAGTCAGTAGTTCGCTCCAACAATATAATCAAATCTTTTCCTTTCCATGGATTCCCTTTGTAATCGGGCTAGAATACAGTCTTTGCAGTGTGGAAGAAGTTCAGTTGTTTTGTAGTTGGGAATAAATCCAGTTCTTTAACATTGCCTGCAAATCTTTGCTCGATTTAGACTATCTGGCTCATCTCCCTAAACCCACCTTGCCCCCTTTGCCCAGTAGACACCCATATTCTACACGTTGACTTTTCTGTTCTTCTACGGTATCATGTTTCTTTTTGCCTCAGGGCTTTTGCATATACCTTTTCCTTTAGCTCTGAAACTTCTCAGTTTTCAGATCTTAGATTTTTCCCACCTGTCTGACTGCCCCCCACAACCCCTGTGCAGGTCACACCCTGTTGAGGGTCTGTTCTTTGAGCATCCATCTAGAAATCGTTCAGTTTATAGGCCCGTATGTGTGCAAGATTATTTTGTCCTCAACCCTACAATGACTTGCCTTCTCCCTCAGAATGAAAACCAGAGTCCTTTCAATGGCTTTGAGGCAAGGGTCTACATGATCTACCCTCTCTTCATCCCCTACCGTCATCCCTTAAGCTTTCTCCCTTCTCTCACCCCATTCCAGTCATACAGGCCTGCTTGCTGGTCCCCACACATAGAGCCATCCCGAACAGACTCCTGTTCTAGGACCTTTGTACTTGCTCTTCCCTCTGATGGGGTGTTTTTTCACCAGCTGTAATGTGTCTTGCTTTCTCACCATTTTTAGATCTTTGCTTAAATGTCACCTTGGTGAAGTCTTCCTAAGTATGCTGTTTAAAATCTACATACCCTCCTCGTTAATGCTTCCTCCTTTCCCAGTTTTACTTTTCTCCATGACACTTAGCAGCATCTGACATACCATAAAAGGTACTTATTTATTTATTGTCATTCTCCGCTCACTCTGATGTCCGCTTACAAAGACTGAGATTTTTATCTTTTTTGTTCATGGTTGTATCCCTAGTGCCTCGCAGTTGTTGGCATCCAGGAGGCGTTTTCTAAATATTAGTTGAATGAATAAGTGAGCGAGTGACTTGGAATATTTTTCTCTAACTATTTTTAGCTCATGAGGACACAAGAAGTTTCTTTTATTTTCCATTTACTCCCAGCCCTTGACACATTGTAGATATACAATAAATGTTGGTTAAATAGGTAAACGAATGGTGATGGGCTTTGAAGGAAAGGTAGGATAAGAATTCAGTTTAACCTAAAAAACAGCACATTAACAGGCTTGGCTCTCCTCTAGGGGTGGTAGACAGAAACATGGGAAGTTTGCTTCCATTGGTATTTCACATACGGATCCCTCCCACTGTCCTGTAGATGAATTAGGGACAGAGCTGTTTGAGTGAGAAAATCACTTTTTGGTAACTATTCTTCTGTGATGAAATTCATTTGTTTCCTTGTTGCTTATTAAATGGGAGCCCAAACCTTGTATAAATATGGATGTTGGTTTAGAACAAGTAGCATAAAGACAGGGGCAATTCGTGACCTGTAGGGTTTGTATTTCTTCCAGAAAACGCTGTCCTGTATCAGAATTACAAAGAAAAGGCTCTTGACATTGACTCTGATGAAGAGTCGGAGCCCAAAGAACAGAAGTCAGATGAAAAAATTGTGATTCACCACAAGCCACTGAGATCCACATGGAGCCAGCTTTCTGCGGTGAGTGTTTACCTTTTTCTTTCCGATCTGTGGCATGAAAAAACCAAGTTGTGGAAATTAGGTCTGGATGCGGTTTTAACTTTTTCTGCCAGTGATCCTGTAACCCAAAAGAGAAAGACTCCTCTTCTCTTTAGATTGTGAAATGTTTCTTGAAACTCTTCAGGCACTGGTGAGAACATGGACTTTAACACTTTCAATCAGGAAAATCAGGTTTTGATAAAATAAAGTGCCTTGACGCTGATATATTATACTCTGGAAGCTATTCCTGCTCAGTATCTTTTCTTTTTCTTTTTCTTTATATAGTATATATGTAGAGGTAACTTAATCTATCTTGAACTTTATCCTAATTATGGCTATATATAGAGATACATGCATGTGTATCTCTGCACAATAGGGAGTTAATGACAATTCTTCCTTGGAAATTTCCTTTGATATAGACACACTTATATGTTCTTGCAGTTGATTAATGAATGGCATTCTGTTCCATATCCCTCTGTGCATCTTTTGTGTGAGCCTGTCTGACACTTATTTTGTGTCGATGAGTAATTTCTCCTCTCTGCATCAAACATCTTTTGTTTATAGCCATAATTTCTCTTCCTCCTGGCTTAACAAATGTCACAGTGTGCTGCTTAGTTTACTCGATATGAGTTTGGGTGCAGCATCTGTGGGCATCTGATGCATTACCAAGTAGAAAGGAATTCCCATGGCTGGCTTGAGTGGTGGGAGCATTGCATCAAAAAACAAGCCAGTACACCTCTGTGAGTCCCTTAGGCAGTGTGGGAGCAGAAGCGATTCCCTCTTAAGCTGAAATGAGCATTGTTCAGCATCGAGAATATCATGTATTTAGGGATCGCACCAGTATAAGAAAAGGAGTTGTAGAAGTTGGAGCTCATAAACATGGGAATGGATGTTTGGCAACGATTGAGGATGACTTCTGGTCGGGTTCTTCCTCCCCTCTTCTACTCTCTGTTGAAATTCAGAATTCTAGAAAACTAGCCCTTTCTCCCTAGCTTCCGCCCAGCCCCTAATTCTGTTCTAAGGAGAATTTATTCATTTCCAGTGCTTCCAAGGTGTGGCTCCCTTAGTATTATTCCACACACTGCAGTGTCTGTGGGGGCAGGGCAATTAGTGGTACAAGGGATGCTGGTGAGTGTGGAGGCTGAGACCCGATGGGGACTGTGGTGAACAGACTTGATAGAACCTGAGCAGCGGCCACTTAGCTCACGGCAGCCCTGGGTCGCCAGACCTTCTGAGGTTTCGAAAAGAGAATGAAGAAATTCAGAGTTTTTAAGTGAGTGTTATCCTAATTCAAGTTTTAGAAAAACGATGTGCGAAGCTAACAAAGTATTTTTGGGCCAATCTTGTCTCCTCTTGGAGACAGGAACTTTTGTGATATTTCTGTGATTTTCACATGTGGTCAGGTGGTCACACCCATCCACAGAACTGACATGTTGGCAGCCTTACACCCTAATCTAATGATCTCATGATATTAAATCCCCAAACACATATGTGGAGAAACTGGTGACAGGCCCGGAGAGGCCATGCTGACTCTAAATGGCTGTCATCCCACTGTTGGTGTGGACCATTTGGTCGAGGATCCTCAAAAAGAAAGCTGTGGATTTTTTGAGTTGTTCTTCTGTGGTGGCAGCTGCATTTGTTAGCATGGGCCTCAATCTTGCTGCTATTCTCTGCACGCCAAACAGAAATGTGTGTTTCCATATCACTCACACTCTGATCCAACCTAGCTTCAGTGCTGAAGATCAAGCTGCCGTACTTCCGCCCCCTGAAATTTGGCTTTCATCTAGATTTGCAGATGCATATTAAAGTAATACTCCAGTACATACTCTGTACAGCTTCAAATATAGGCATGCGTTTCATTTGGCCAAAAATAAATCGATGTGCCTTTTGTTAACAAGACCGATATCAAAAGACGACCTGGTGATAAAATGTTAAACTGTAAGGTGGGTTCTAACTTTAGTGTGTGTTATCTTGGATTTTAGTGTTTCCAAGAGGCTTGTGTCTATTTATTGTGTTGCTTGGCAATCACATTCAATCAAAGCAGAGTTGGACTTTGCCGCTTCCCATTCTTAGGCACCAGCCTGCATTTCCTTTATACTTTGTGTGTCTCCTTTTCACACTTAAAATGTTTTACTTTAGTTTTCTATTATAAAGTACTCGAAACATGCAGAAAAAACTTGAAAATAAGTATGTGTAATAGATTTCTGGGTACTTGCCACCCACACGGAACAAATGTTATCATTTTAACATCCAGATCTCTCTTTCTTAAGGCAGATCTAGTTAACTACTCTCATCTCCAGCACTTTTCTCCTTTCTGCCTTCCCAGAATAAGCGCGGCTCTGAAGTCCTCTTCTGTCCTTCCCACGTGGGTTTTCTACCCACTAAGGAGAGGCAAGCAGCTCTGGCTTTTAGCAAAGTAGATATTTCAGCAGCAGAAAGTAGACATTAATTTTTTAGAAGCCAAGCAGTTGGTATGTCCAAGTCACCGTTAGGACCCTAAAGAGAGGAAGCTTTGTGAATTATGAACAATGTCGGGATGTTTCCGTAAGAGATCAGCGCCTCCATTTCTGTTTGACCTCTTGCCCTAATCCTTCTAGAGGGGCTACAGTGCTTAGGGTGGATGTCAGAAAACATCTGCTCTTTCCATGCTTCCCTTTAATGTGCTAAATTAGTAGGATAACCCCCCCATTTTATTTTGCATATATCGCTTTATTTAAAAAAAGTTTTAATGTTTATTTTTAAGAGAGAGAGTGAGAGAAAGAGAGAGAGCAGGAAAGGTAGAGAGAGAAAGAGGGAGACACAGAATCCGAAGCAGGCTCCAGACTCTGAGCTGTCAGCACAGAGCCCAATGTGGGCCATGGGGTCATGACCTGAGCTGAGGTCGGATGCTTAACCAACCAACTGAGGCACCCAGGTGCCCCTTGCATATATCACTTCAATACAAACCTCTTCTTTGACTAAGGCCTTGACCCCAGAAAGAGAGTAGGACAAGGGGTTTTCTGGCAAAAGGTTAGGTCTCAGTTTGGCATCTACCTTGACTTTCTACTTGGGAGGGGTGTGGTGTGAGCTCCTGTGTGCATTGGCTGTTGTTAGTTGTTTTATTTTCTAAAAATTTCTTTGTTGCAAACACCAGCCTGCCTCCTGGGATGATGAAACTCTCCTTATCAGTTGACTGTAAGGAGCATTCAATATGCAAAGGCTCTTCGGAAGTGCAGCAGTTGGCAGTAATTTATGGTTACTGCATCGCTCTTGAAGCCTTCAGTCCATAGTGTAGTATCTTAGTGTGCTTGTTTATGTGTCTCCTTTGGTTCTATTGGACAATCACACAGGTGACAAGTGTCCCCATTTACATTGTTGGGGACAGGTTTAACAATTGGGTTGTGATTATCTAGCAATAAGGGAGAATTAGAACTGCGTAAGAGACATTTAATTGGACCTCAGTGGGATGGAGAGTGTAGCTGCCACTGACTTCTCTAGTCACGTTAACGTGACTTGATGGTGATGTGCTCAGCAACGGTGGCTCTGCCAGCAGGTTCTCCAGGCCGAGGTGGCCTTTCTCCTGTAGTCGGGAATATAACCTGGGCTCCTGAATTTCATAAGACAGTGACAGGCTTACTCTTCATTCACTTGGTTGTCAATGTAGGCAGATCTCTGAGTAGATACAAAGTAGGTGGATATAGAATGTCTGCATGTCAGGTAATATAACTTTGTGCTGCTCTTTGAGAACACTTCTATATGAGAAACAATTTTGAATCATTATGGTTCCCGGTTTTGAGGTGCAAAGGATTTGAGGTTTTGAGTGGGGGAAGTCATTTTTGACTTCTAGGGATCTGTGCCCAGGGACCAGATCTGCCAGGGATCTGCCACCCACAGTTGTGCTGCCCAGCGACTCCCCTAAAATGGCAGCATGAGGACTAAGCCAACAGTTCTAGGATCCCTGGGAAAAGCCTATGGGTTTGGAGAGAAATATTGATGATTAGTCTGGGGTGTTATTAATATTAGTCTGGGACTAATGTTATTAGTCTGGGATAGAACACTGAGTGCATGTTACGGTTAGTGCCAGGTGTGTAGCCAGCTGAGTCCTGGATGCAGTGTGAGGTTCAGGATTTCCCTAAAGCTCATCCTTTACTGGGATCCTGGAAGCATGTACAGTATTACCGGAAGTAAAAGGTAGATCTTGACTGGCGTCTTTTCGTTTTTCATCACAACCACCCCGCCCTTCCCCAGGATCACACAGTGTGCGTGTACTAAAAAACGATGGTTGTGAAATCATTGTTTGCTCTGTCAAGATCGGCGACAGCACCAAAGCCACCCTCGCCAGCTGTGCCCCGACCCTGTGTATTTGCCATGGGGCGTGTTTGTGTAACTTCCTTCACCTTGACATGCCAGGTACCTTTGAAAAGGGTGTTCAGACTCCACAGGCAAAAACAAGCACGCAGGCCGACTTTCTGCTGGAATCCAACACCTAATATAGTCATCCTCTGCTGTACTCTTCATTTGCACTTGCTGACATGGGGCTTTATCAGTAATCTTAAATCATTTTGAGTATCCCTTTAGGTTGTTCAAAAATGCTAAACTCTCTAGTGAGGAACTGGTTTTCTGTTTTCATCAGTGTTCCTTCAGCTGTGCGTAGTGTGGCTGATGGCTTAACGGGAGATCAGATGTTAGGACCTCTGTCTCTGAGTCCTGGCTCTGATCTTAAGGCACACAAAGTTTGCTGCTGGACGCCTTTTGGGAACTGCCAAATGAGAAAAGATGATTTGAAAAACGGTGATTTTATATACATATAATTTCATTCAGTTGGCTATATAACGGACACTTTGGAGACTTAGCAGTTTTATCTGACAGGACTTACTCTTTCGGACTTTATACTGTGTTCATGGTGAGAGACCTGTTTTCTCCTAAAAATCAGAGCTCAGTAGATGTGATAAACCTGAATATCATCCTGTTTGCAGAAATGCTTAATGCACTTAGAGGTCCTAGAAAATTGCATTCTTTTTCCTTACATTTTCACACTTCTCTGAATTAATTTTCAGTTCAGTGACTTGCTGCTTAAAATAATCTTCAGTCATATAATTTTCCATTTGCATTTTGCAACACAGCAGTCTCATAAAATTATTTTTTTACCTTAGATGATGACTGATGCCTTTTACCACACCTATCTTTTGTTTTAAACAAAAAATAGAACAACAACAACAAAAAAAAGGGCTCATTTTTCATGTCTGGCTTGCATTTAGTGCTCATAGTGGAAACAGTCCGGGCTTTACATATCTACTTGTCCACGCTTTTAAATTGGCAGTAGGTCTCCTGGAATGTTTGTATCTTTATAAACAGAAATAAAGGTCCATGTGCCTGGAACTGACACCCAAGCAGAGATCCTATTCTAGCTGGGGGGCCTGGAGCTGGGGGCCTGCGCTGAGCCAGGGACCAGGCTCTATATGCTCCTGCCATTTGACCACAATTAGATTATGGGGTTCTCTTAACATTTTTAAAAGTTAATTTTGACTTATATAAGCAACACACAATACATTCTTCACGCAAAAAAATTCAAACATTTCAGGTAAGACTAAAATCTCTTGTCCTATTCGCAATCCCAGTCTCTTTCCCCTTCTCTATTGGTAATGCTGTTCTTTTTTCTTTTTTAATGTTTGCAATGTTTATTTACTTTTGAGAGAAAGATAGAGAACAACTGGGGAGGGTCAGAGAGAGAGGGGAGACACAGAATTTGAAGCAGTCTCCGGTCTCTAAGCTGTCAGCACAGAGCCTGATGTGGGGCTCGAACCCACAAATTGTGAGATCATGGCTTGAGCCAAAGTTGGACGCTTAGCCCACTGAGCCACCCAGGTGCCCAGGCAGTGCTGTTCTTTTTTTTTTTTTTTTTTAATTTTTTTTTTTTTAATTTTTTATTTATTTCTAGGAGAGAGAGAGAGAGACAGCGTGAGCAGGGGAGGGTCAGAGAGAGAGGGAGTCACAGACTCTGAAACAGGCTCCAGGCTCTGAGCTGGCAGTCAGCACAGAGCCTGACGCGGGGCTCGAACCCCCGAACCGCGAAATCATGACCCAAGCGAAAGTCGGACGCTTAACGGACCAAGCCACCTGGGCGCCCCAGGCAGTGCTGTTCTTAATGTGGTAACATTCTTCTCAAAATCCACACATATACATTTAAGGGAAATATAAAGATCACATGTGTTTACTTAAATATATACTGCACAAAGTTCACAATTTTGCTTTTTTTCTGAATGACATTTTATAAATCATTTCGTGTGTATACATGATGATCTTCACTGTTATTTCTAGTTGCTGTGTTATTCTATACAATGGATATCTGTTTTTCCATCTTTCCTTTTGGGCGGTTATACATGCATTGAGAATATAATAAAACTTTGAGGCATGGATCTTTAGAAAAATGCATACACAAGTATACATGTAAATACTTGTTTATAATTTTTGTTTGTTTTTTTTTAAATTTCAGTTTGAGAATATTTTTTTCTTGACTTTAATCTCTAAATACTGGGAGTACCTTACTTGAGCTGTCTATATATTGAGTACAGTTTTCATGTTGTTCCTATCACCTTTAGAAGTTTTCCTTTTTCTGAATTATAGCAGAGTTGGAACTTGAGCTGTATAACTCTTTCTGAGGAATATATATGGCTGTATGAACGGCTCCAGCTGTAGCTGAGTAATGAAAGGGCAATTGAGTAGTAGATATGCCAGTGTTTATGTTCTTGATTCTCCTGAGAGAACAATGGGATGTGAAATGTGGGTGTGTGTGCACCGTGCCCCTAGGGAGGCAGAACACAAGAGACAGGTGCTCCAAGAAAGTGGGAGTTGATGAGCAGAGGGATATTAAATTTTGCTTGGCATAACTACAAAAAGGCATTTCAACCAGGAACCTAGACTTGGGACCCAGTACAAAGAAGGTCTTATTATTTCATTGAGCAGAAAACCAATGAGAGGGATTGATGAGTGATTCCTTCATTCATTTAGTCTTTATGGAGAGGCTGCTGTATTCCAGGCCCTGTGCTAGACCCTCGGAGTTAGAGCAAAACAGATTCTGCCTCGCATTCATGTCCTTACAGACACTTTTCATGGTGAGACAAATCTCAAATAATCCCACAGAGAAATGACAGAATTACAGCTGTATTAGTGTCATGAAGGACGAGTTCATGATGCTCTGAGGTCCTGTGGGGGAGGGCACTTGTCTGGGCAAGGTGCTGTCAGCCGATAGATAGTGGCAAAGGAAGGGAGCTGCCGTCAGTGACGTGTCCATGTAGGTGTCTGAGTGGAGTTGGTGGTGAGGGACAGGCATAAGATTGAGGTGTCTCAGGCGGAGAAATCGTCCTGTACAGGGACCCTCTGGGGTGGGTAAGAGGAGTTAAAATAAAATTGGTGCAGTTGGAGCCTCTTGCTTTGCTTGGAGGGCTCTTCCTCACTCCTCCCATCTCTAAATGTTGAAGGCTCCCTAGACCCCATCTTTGGGCCTCTTATCTGTACTCATTTGGTGATCTAATCTGATCTTGTAGATTTAAATACATCACATATTCTTTTTTTTTTTTTTTTTTTTTTNCGCCCCAATACATCACATGTTCTGATGACTACAAGTGTCTGTTTCTGGACTGGACCTTTCGCTGAATTTCAGAGAAGGTTATCCCACTTCCTTTCTGATATCAAATTGGCATCTCAAAGTTAACCTGTCCAAAAGTTCACTTCTGATTTATTTTTTTTATTCTTTTCTCATCAAACAGCAACTCCCTCTTTCTACTTGCCAGTGTCAAAAACCTTGCAATCATTGCTCATTCTTCTCTTTCTCCCATAACCTTCTTCAAATTTGTTGCAAAGCCCATTGCCTTTACCTTCAGAATAGAGCTACTCTGCCACTCTACCCTGTCCAGCGTAGAAGTAGATTATCCTCATTGCTTCCCAGCTCAACTCCTGCATCTACTGGGATATCTCTCCTCCATGTAGGAGTATATAATTATATTGTTTGTGATCCTGTTAAAATATGTTGAGATACTTTTTGTTCTGAACCCTGAAGTGTTCTCACCCAGAGTCTTACAGTAGCCAGTGAGGCTGTGTGATCTGGCCTACTTACCTTTCTGGACTCATCTCCTGCTTCCGCCACCTTGCTCATTGCTCAGTCTGCTGATGTTCCTCAAATAAAAGACATACTCTGACCCAGGGCCTTTGCATTTGTTGTCTGCCCAGCCGATAGTAACTTTCTTCCAGAGAGCCACAGGGCTTTCTCCCTTACCTTCTCCCTCCCTCTTAAAATTTCTTATCTTCTCTTTGACACTTACCCCTCTAACGTACTGTGTCATTTACTGTTTTGGTTATTGCCCATCTATTCTGCTAGAATAAAAGACACGTGATGGCAGAGGCTTTTGTCCCTTTTGTTTTCTGCTATATCACTAGCACATAAACCCACACATGACTTATAGTAGGCTTGTAGTCACTATTGGATAAACTTATGAATGAATGTATAAATGAAGGAATAAATGCAGAAAACTAACCCCAGAAGTGAAAATAGTAGAAGTTACTCAGCCATGAAAACAATGAGGAAGTCTCCTATTTAGGGACCGCTTGGAGGCTATATTTAATTTTTATTAAAAAAAATTATTGATGGTTGTTCGGCTACACCCTGGATTTAATACATGTCTTTGATGCATTGGGGAGACTTGGCTTCTTCCTGTTTAGAACTAAGTTAGCCCATGGTGGGTACTTGCATACTAGGAAATCAAATTCAATTGCAACCTAATTTTTCATTTGGTATTTTTTTGGGGAGGAAAATGGGGTGCATGCGAGAACAGTAGCATTCTGTAGAAATAATTAGTGCAACTAGGTAAAAGGAGGGAAGGCTCAGTTACTTTGAGGAGTTCTGAATACTGAGCCTTGGATTGTGGAAATTATCTATCAGAATCTTGCATTTACTGTCTCAATCTTAAGATGTGCCCTTGTGGTGTCTCTTCCTTTAGTCTATGATGGAACTCTTTCCTCAAGGCCACGTCTACTGAGTGCTTTGTCTCCGTGATGATGCAAGAAGTCATTACTTATAAAATTACTGTTGAATCTTTAGCTATGGAACTTGGGCTTAAAAATTTGTTTTCTCAGGTTTTATTGATTTTTCCAAACTACTGATAGTCTCTGGATTTTCTACTTTAGTCTGTACTCTGATGTTTTAGGATTATTCTGGTGCTCATTATCTGAATATCTATTATTTGAAGCGATGGAAGATTATAAAGCCAACGGACAGCCTCTACAAAAGTAGTGTTGGCAGTGAAAGGAAATTGCAGATTATTTTCCCTTTTGGTGTGGGAGAGAAACAGTGCCGCCCACCCAACTGCAATAACACAAAAACGGAGTGGTTCCCATTTTCAAGTGGCAGGAAACTCTCTTTCTGGTGGTGATAGGCAGAGGAGTGTGATTGTTGTTTGCTAAACTGAACAACCGGGAGCCCTTCTAGCCACACGGGCTCAAGGCCTCAGTGTGAGCAGGCAGTGCAGTGGCTGACTTGCAGCAGAGCTGTAGCTCTGGGACCTGCCTGCCATTTGACCATTAGGATATTAAGTTGTTTTTCATGCAGTTAAATTATTGACCAAATATTTGCAGAGGACTTACCATGCACTGGGGATTGTCCTGTGTCATTTCACTATAGTTGATGTAGTCCTTAGGACAATACCATGAGGGCAGTGCTGTCTCTCTACTTTGTTTCAAGGCGGCTGAGACTGTGAGATGTTAATATAGTTTCCTTCTATTTTTGTTAGGGTCTTGAGATTTCCTAGAACAGAGCCTCTCAGGGGCCCCGTTATCATGGATACATGTACGCAGGGCTCTGGAAGAGCAGGAACTATATTACTATATTTACCTCTGGTACTTGGCCGATAATGTGACTCAGCAACTATCTACCTGTCGACTCACTTCTTGTCAGGAACCTGCTGTCCCATTTTACTGTGCCTGTCTTTTCTCCCAAGAGTTTCTGCACACTCGGTGTCTGAGTTCTCCTAACTTAGACTTGAGGTCACCAGGGATGGGCCTCCCCCACCTGACGTTACCCTTTCAGCTTCCATGTATAACTACTCAGTTCAGTTTCTTGAGAGAGAATCCTATCGGATCATATCAGCTCAGCACTTTCCCCCGACTTAAACATTTATTGTTGTTTGGCCCAAGGTGCCTAATTAGATCTTTTCCAATCAGCTTTGGCCTCCACGATGCATGATGGTGCTAAATGTCGCCGCCTTGGGTCATTTATTTTGTGGAGGTTGTGAATGGAACAGCTTTCCCTGTAGGGGTCTGTGAGACTGCTCAGCAACATGGCTCACGTATCTACTGCAAATTTACCCATGGTGGAGTCGATGTTGCAAACATACTCCTGTCAGAGGCTGAGCCTAATGAGAAATCCGTTTTACTTTGTAATCGTGTGTGTGTGTGTATGTGCAAACTAAAGTTAGAAGTTATCCTCAATACTTGCATTACACAGTGGTATTTTCTGTCGCTTTCTGTTTTGTTCCATTGAAATAGATGTTGACCAGAAGTACATGAACTTTACCGTGTCATTCACTTGGAGTTTGGAAAACACTGGTTCTGAAATCCATTGCTATTAACACTGTATTGTAGTGGACGGAGCAAACAAAGCAAGCCTAGATCCCAGTACCTGCACTGCAGGAACTTAGAAGCCGGTTCAGAAGACAGTAGAAATGAAACATCTAAGGGATGTTTCTGAAAGAATGTAGGCCATGATGCCAAAAGGAATGACCCAGATAGATATTGTAGAGAGCCATAAAGGGCAGGGAAGTTTTCTCTAGAGAATATGACTAAAACTAGGTGGGCAGAAGAGTAGGAAAGAAGAGGAGCGGAAGTATGAAATACGGCTTGAATGGCGTTTGACATACGGGTAAGTGGAAGAACAGCAGTGGTAGTTCTGTGTCTGTGTCTCAGATCTCCTGCAAACAGTGAGACTGTCCCTGTCCGAGGAAACCACTGCGTGCTTTACATCGAATGTAAAACGTCAGTTACTCCACCTTCTTACCCAATTTTCCAGAACAGGTTTCGCTCCGGTTAGATTTTTATGGCAAGTCTAGGAAATTAACTTTATTGCCAGTGTTGTTTTAAGTAACTTACTGTTTTGGAGTTGATCGTTCCCCCTCCATCTGCCACTTGACAAAAACAACAGACAAAAGTGAAAGAGCCACTGAGATGTTGGCACTGCCTGCACACACGGCAGCTTTCCTGTCCTGTGAGAGGAGCCCCTCAGCCCTGTTCTGCCTTCGTCAGCCCTTGTTGACTCGCGCCTTCAGTATGAGTCAGAGGAGCTCGTGCTGTTACCACCTCGACCCAGTCCAGTTACTGCTGTCACACCTGCACACCTGCCTGTCCTCACTCACTTTCATCACTGCCTCAGAAGCCACTGTGTGGTTTGGTCCTGACTGAAATCTTGCTTTCTTGTTGCCTCCCTGTCCCTTAGCTACTTCACTTTTATCTGCTAGTGGTCACCTGCTGTGTCTCTAGCTTTCCTTGTGGGCGACAACAAAGAAATGCAGGTATTATTGGCACCTTTGAACAATTCCATTTGCCTGCCGTACTTTATTCTTTGCGAGAGAGGACTTTGAAACATATTTTAGCCTTCACTAAAAATGAAGCTTTAACTACAAAGCCAAAACATGTTATTTACTATACAGGAGTCAAAAAGTACCAGTAGACAAGAGGAAGAAAATAAAAATTAGTTGAAATCTCTCCCCTTCCCCATCACTATTGACATTTTGATATAGAACTTCACAGACCTTTTTAAAAAATGTTTATGTATAGAGTTTTTTCTTTTAAGCAAAAGCTCAATAGTTCAATATTGTCTTGTTACCCATATTTTCCCTCTAACAATATTATTATAAATATTGCTTCATGTCTTTAGACCTGCTGTTTTGTAACTCTTTTTTTTTTCTCTTAACCATGTTTTGAATGACTTTTCACGTCATTAAACTTTCTTCCACAAGAGCTATTTTTAAAGCCCATATTCTGTTTCATCAAATAAGTGGATGTTTGGTTCTGTTACCCAACTCACTGTTGTCAATCATTAGTTTGTCTTTGTTTTTCACTTTAAAACTTAAAATCTAAAGCTGAATAAGTTCTTTCAAACAATGTTTTGAATCACAGAAGTGGTCGGTTCTTTTTAAATTTTTTTTAATGTTCATTAAGAAAGAAATTTTTTTAATGTTTGTTTATTTTTGAGAGAGAGAGAGACAGAGCATGACCAGAGAGAGCTAAAGAGGGAGACACAGAATTTGAAGCAGGCTCCAGGCTTCGAGCTGTCAGCACAGAGTCTGAATGTGGGGCTTGAACACATGAACTGTGAGCCGAAGTTGGATGCTTAACCAACTGATCCACCCAGGCACCCCTAATGTTCATTTATTTTTTAAATTTTTAAAATTTTTTAAAACATTTATTATTAAGAAACAGAGGCAAAGCATGAGCAGGGGAGAGGCAGAGAGAGAGAGAGAGGGAGACATGGAATTTGAAGCAGGCTCCAGGCTCTGAGCTGTCAGCACAGAGCCCAATGTGGGGCTCGAACCCACAAATTGTGAGATCATGACCTAAGCTGAAGTCGGATGCTTAACCGACTGAGCCACCCAGGTGCCCCATGTTCATTTATTTTGGAGAGAGAGAGAGACAGACGGACAGACAGACCGAGTGTGAGCAGGGGAAGGACAAAGAGAGAGACAGAATCTGGAGCAGTCTCCAGGCTCTGAGCTGTCAGCACAGAGCCCTATATGGGGCTTGAACTCAAGAACCATGAGATCATGACCTGAGCCAAAGTAACTTAACTTACTTAGCTTAACTAACTGAGCCCCCCAGGTGCCCCCCCCAGGTAGGTTCTTCTTACAACATTCAACATGCCAGTTAAGGCTGAAATACATTTTGACTTTATCACCAATTCCAGGCCCTTTCCTGTTAACCACTGTTAACACTGCTTCTCGGGATTCTATTAAATGTTTTACTTTTTACAACAGCTCACCTTTTATTAAATAGTTTTAGATAATTGCCCTTCTCTTCTAAAGTCAGTTTCCTTTTCATCCTTTCTACTTTATGTCAGCTTTTCATGCCTTTCCTAACTTCTGCTCTTAATTATCGATAGATAAAGAGAGCTGCTGCTTCTCATCTGGGGGCTAGAGTTAGAGTCGGGGCTCAGCAGCCCACCGGAATGAGGCTAGTAAGAGCTGCAAGTGAAAGAGAGGAGTGTTTAGCAGGAGTCATGCGGGGATTAATGAAAGAGTTAAGTTGCCAGGTACCCCACTGACAGTGTAGTTTTCAACAGCAGCAGAAGCTGGGAACCCAGTGGGAGACGAGGTGTCTGGGGCATTCAGGAAGAGGACTGTGGTTTAGGGGAGGAACCGCTGCAGATCACAACTGTCAGGAATTCAAAAGTGTGTTAGAAGGCAGTGGGCCGTGCTGGTTAAGGATGGTTAAGAACATGCCGCAGCCCTGGGAGGGTGNGGGGGGGGGGGCCCTGGCTGGCAGGACTGGGTTTGCATCCTGGTTGTACTGCTTATTAGGGCTAATGATGTAACTTTTCTGTGATTCGGTGTTTCATTTGTAAAATAGGGATTGAGCCAGCCTCTTTGCACGATTGTGATAAGGTTTAGGTGTTACAAGTTCTGGTGCATGGTGAGCACTGGATGCAGCAGTAGTTTGAGAAATAAATGAAGGAGTTTGAGAATTAAAGACTGACAAGAATTCTGCATCATGAGTTGGTCAGACATGGGTAGATAGCTAGTGAGGGCTGGCTGGCCCACGATGAAATAATGCGTGCTTATCTCCTAAATTGTACAAAGGACAGCGGTTCATTCTTGTACATGTTATTACCTATCTGCTTGTGGTTTGTACTCTCAGCCTCCTGTCTGTATTGAAATAATTTGGGTTCATTCAGGAATCCTGACTCTGCCTGTAGAAGGTGACACAGGCCATAGAGGAGAAGAAGCCTCGAGCCCTGGCCTGCCTTATCTGAATTTGCTTTTGACTTAGCTGACCTGAGCTTACCTCCAGGAGGCTGTTTGCTGCTTCTTAAGTTCCAAGAATTTTGCTGAGTAGTACAGGATTATTATTACAGTAGATCCAAGAGGAGATCAGTTTTTTGAACAAATGAATTAGGAGGCCCCTGGCTCGTTAGTTGACGTATTTTTAAAATTAAGCCTATGATTTTATTAGACGGGCCATTGTCTTCTACCTCTTCATTTTTTAAAATAGTGTTTTATCTATTTACCCACCCCTCCCAAAAAATGTGACACTGTCTTCCTCTTGATCTGATCTTTGGCTACACAGATGTTTGGCACTTTGTTTTTTAGTTTTTATTTATTTATTTTTAGATCTCTGACCCTTTAGACTTATGTTCTGTGGCAGCTCATAGTTTAGGTAGAGTGATCTCTCAGGGTCTTTCTGATGTGGATGAGGTGGCCCTGGAGAGAGCCTACGGGCCTGGTTATAAGGACACTATTTCTGGATTCGGGCAGATTTTTCATTTTAGGGACTGTAGACATACTCTTGGGGGAGCGGCCGTTCCTGTTATTTACAGTGAAAGAACTCTAGCTCATTTGTAATTCAGGGGCTGTAGGGGTTGTGTTAAGTCTGTGGAAAGGACCTGAGAGTGATTGTGTCCCATGGTATAATTTTACTTGGCAATTCTTTCCCTTCCCACTCTTGAACTCTTGATAACAAAAGCCTGTGAATAGGAAATCACCAAAAGGCGTGAACAACCAGCCGATTTTCAGCAAGTGGGTAAACTCCAGCAAGTTTAAAGGTCTTAGCTCAAAATGAGTATTCAATGTACATTAATGCTTTATGGAGCCAGAGTGATCTTGGATTATAAATACCTGATCTAATTTTTCACTAGCTGTATTTCTGAGCCTTTTTGGATAGTCAGTCTTTCAGGGCCCTCCCATTCTGGTTTCCCTGGCTGGTGGGGAAACAGAGAAAGAATGTGCCCCCATCTTATCTAGAAATAGTATCAACTCGTGGAGGGCCTGAGAATATACCCCATGGAAAATGGTCATCTAGTCAACTGAGAAACTGGTGTTACTAATGTTGGCTCCCTCCACAGATATAGGGCCGGCTCTGTTCTGTAGATAGGTTCTGTATAAATGGCAATACCAGAGCTGTTTGGGACTTAGAGAACATGGCTCATAACCTATATCAGTCAGTGAAGTCAAAAGCCAAAGAATAATTGTACAAAGTTTATGGATGTCTGGACAAAATTCTCTGCAAGGTGAAGACTCCTGTAACTATGGTGAGTGCAGGCCTGGAATTAAGTGCTAAAAGCCTGCCTGTTCCCTCTTAGGGTAGTCATCTAAGAAGCTCAGACCTGCAAGGTATTGACAAGGATCCAGGCATGAATTTTAGATGGAGTATCTACTAATTAACTTTTGTTATTATACTTTATGAAGTTTACCTTTTTATCAATTTCAAAAACTACATTTTAGGGGTGCCTGGGTGGCTTAGTTGGTTAAGCGTCCGACTTTCGCTTAGGTCATGATCTCACAGTTCGTGGGTTCGAGCCCCGCGTCGGGCTCTGTGCTGACTGCCAGCTCAGAGCCTGGAGCCTGTTTCAGTCTGTGACTCCCTCTCTCTCTGACCCTCCCCTGCTCACACTGTCTCTCTCTCTGTCTCCTAGAAATAAATAAAACATTAAAAAAAATATATTAAAAAAAAAACTACATTTTAGGTCTAACTAGACAATATCATTTCCATAGATGTAGTCTCTTGTACTGTTCTTTATTAGTTTTAGCCAATTGTCAATTCCATCGCATTTGAATATGCAGACTATATGCATTAGAAAGATCACGAGTGAAGAGTTTCAGTACTGATTACAGCAGTAAATACACATATATAAATAGAATCTATAAGGATGGATGTAAAACTGTTATAACATTAATGAATTCTCTGCATTCACCATTTGATAAGCTACATACATATTTATATTTTTTAACTTATGTTAAGATTATAGATTTGGGGAGCCACCACCTGGGTGGCTCAGTCTGTTAAGCATCGGAGGTCTTAGGTCATGATCTCACGGTTCATGAGTTTGAGCCAAGCGTCGGGCTCTGTGCTGACAGCTCAGAGCCTGGGCCTGCTTCAGATTCTGTGTCTCCTTCTCTCTGCTCCTTCCCCACTCATGCTTTGTCTCTCTCTCAAAAATAAATGAACATTAAAAAAATAGATTTCAGCTCAGTTCTGTTATTTAATTTGATGTAATTTTTATATACTTAAAATACTGAAGATCATAGCATGCATCATACTTCTTAGAGTCTAGAATCTGCCGTGGCAGACTTGAACACTTCTGTGAACTGGTTAGATTATAGAAATCAAGCACCCCAAGTTGAATCCAGTTCTTAGTTTTTCATTAAACTACTTTTGCAGTTCTACTTACTGCCAACATAGTTGAATAAAAAATTTAAATCCGTGAGGAAGAAGAAAGCTCAAGTGAAGTCAGAAGAGACATGTGGAGGAGGGTTGCTCTGATGTGTTCCCAGTTGTCCTCAGCCAGAGCTACCAGTATGAGATACGGGTTACAATATAGAAGAGGCCTGTACCATTTTAATTCTTTTTTCATTTAGGATAGCACGTAGGAACCAGGTGTTAGAGGCTGCTATACTATTTTCTTTTTGTTTTCTACACATAGAAGCAAGAGGAACACTTGAAGGGACATGATAAACTCGATAATATTTCAGATTCTCTTAGCATAAATGTGCAAACTGCAAAAAGCAGGTCTGTTTTTAAAACTATAGGTATAAATATATGCTTTCCATGCATTTTTTTCCTCCCTTCCGGGGGCGGGGGAGGGTGAGCGTTTCAGTGGGTTTACTTAAGTTTACTGATAAGGTTGCTGTTTGAATTAGAAAATTTATTTACTATTAATATCCTCCGTATTTCCTTTCCTTTCCCACCCTCAACCTCTCCTTTCCTTTCTTGTTTCTTTCTGTGTGATCTTTTGCTCTGGTGTGTTTATTCTACCCTAATATTCTGTACTCTGCCCTTTGCTGGTCTCCATGGGGCCTCCTTTGATATCATTCTCTCCCTCTCTTTCTCTGGTTACATCTCTCCACACTCCTTAGTCTCTGAAAGCCCCTGGCCTGGTCATGACCTTCTATATCCAAGTAGCCACTCTCAGGTACTACTTAATTTAGCCTTGAATGTGGAAAGACGTCTCAGGTGGATGAAAAGATTCCTTTTGGCTCTGGAGGGAGAAGGCGTCCAGCCTGCCCTGGAGCAGGGGCCTGGCAGCCAGCCAGAGGGCTTGGTTTCTCATTGCC
>NW_027551565.1:2116306-2281687 GCF_008692635.1 Crocuta crocuta
AGGGCTTGGTTTGTCATTGCCATAACTCTCTGGAGCAAACTTTCAGGCGTCTCCAATGAGCTGCACTACGGGTTTCTTAATTATGATCCAAGAACACTCCCGAGAATCTTAAAACAATTTTTTTAATATTTATTTTATTTTATTTTTTTTAATTTTTTTTAATGTTTTATTTATTTCTAGGAGAGAGAGAGNGAGCGCGAGCAAGAGAACAAGGGAGGGGCAGAGAGAGGGAGACATACAGAATCTGAAGCAGGCTCCAGGCTCTGAACTGTCAGCACAGAGTCCCATGTGGGGCTTGAACCCACGAACTACAAGATTGTGACCTGAGCCAAAGTTGGACACCTAACCGACTGAGCCATCCAGGTGCCCCTAGAATTTTTTTTTTCTTTCTTCTTTCTTTTCTGTCTCAATGCTTTTATATCTGTTGCTGGTTTCTTACTGATGACTTTTTGGTCAAAGGAGTATTTTATTATTGTTTGTATTAGTATTAATGAAATATGATAATTCTGGGAGTTGCAGTTGCCTTTTCAAAACTACCTTTCTTCCCTCTCAAAAGAAAAACTATTTTAGCTGGGGATTTTTTTTTTTTTCTTTTTGATAGGATGAAGTACTGTTAATCCCTCAGTAAACTAGCTGTCATCAGTATGGGTCTCAACACCCAGATGGTTCGCTCTCTTTCTCTTAAGATTTCTCGGTCTGGACTCATTAGTAATTTTGGACGGGGATGCCAGTGCATGGAAATTCCTGCTGGTGATCTCACCTGCAGAGATTGTGGGCATGGCGCCTGGCTATCGATCTGCCAGGACTGTGTGTCAGGAAGGAAGTCCTGTGAAATTCCTGCTCAGGGTTAACCAAACGGGAGCAGGGCTGAACGGTTTCATTCTTCTGGCCAGACTCCTCCCTTATTAAAATGGATGAAGAAGCCTTTTTAGCCATGAATTCTTGCTGACAGGCTGACCCAGGGTCAGGATGGTGGGTAAGGCTGAGAACATTCCACAGAATGGGTGGATGAAAAAGAACATATGGAGACTTGCTACAGACCTGGCATTAGAAGGAATCTTAGTAATGATTGCCCAGCACTAGAAAAGGGGTGCCTCTCGCTCACAGAACTGGAGTCTCTCAGCCATATAATATCATGATGGAGAGCATGGATTCTGAGGTTAGAGAGGCATGAAGGCAGATCCTGGCCTTGCTACCCGTCGGCTGTGTGATCTCAGATCTTAAACCTCACTTGTTATCCCCAATTCAGGTGGGGATAACACCCCAAGAAGAGTATTGACTTTCTTGGGTTTTTATGAGGATTCAGTGGGAAAAAAGTATAAAATGCCTATTTCCACAGTTCCAGGCACACAGTAGGTGTTGAATAAATGATTGTTAACTTTACCATGATTGATTTAGGACTCTTCCTATGCGACTCTACTGCTCTCTGTCCTTTTCCAAAAGTCAGGTTAGAGACTGTGACATGGGATTGTCTTCATGTCCCTGGCCGCACCATGTAGGGCGCTGTGTAGCAGTGGTCTTCACACCAGGGCTTGCCCCACCAGGGATTCGCGAAGACTGCAGAGTGGATGGGGATAGTTCTAAAGATACTGTTTTTCAGATGTTTAAGTTCCAGGGATCCTCCTTTCCATCACTGAGACTGCATGTGCACAGTGATACCCCAGGGTTTTTTTCCGGTCTCCCCTCTTACAGTTGCCCTTTGGGTTGTTTTACTAAGGAAAGGCATCTCTTTTATCCATCTCAAATCTTTGGGTGGTGCCTTGTTCCATGGTGTCAGAGCACTGGGGCCCAAGATACGGGGGCGGGGGAATGAGTTTAGAATTTTGGTTTTAGGGGCACCTGGGTAGCTCAGTCGGTTAAGCCTCTGACTTAGGCTCAGGTCATGATCTCACGGTTTATGAGGTCGAGCCTCATGTCGGGCTCTGTGCTGACAGCTCAGAGCCTGGAGCCTGCTTCAGATTCTGTGTCTCCCGAGAAGCTATTGCTACAAAGACTATGGACCTTAAAAATAGTTAAGAAGCTATTGCTACAGAGTCTGTGTCTCCCTTTCTCTCTGGCCCTCCTCCACCCACGTTCTGTCTCTCTCTCAAAAATAAACATTAAAAACTTTTTTTTATTACCATACTGCTTTTAGTGCCTCTTTTCTGGAAGCCACCATAAAGTCCCCACCTTACTAAGAGTTGTAGTCTCAGTAAAAATCATTTTTAGGGCTTAATGCGTTAAAATTGGGTTATTGTATTGTTTTGTTCATAGGTTATGAATGATAAGTGTGGTGATTATATAATCCAGGAGAGGGTCTTTTATACTTAAAACTCAGTGGCCACAGGACATTTTAGAAAATTCAATTTAAAAAGGTACTTTTGCATCAAAGTATAGTAGTGTAATTCATCAGCTACCCTAACACATAGAATTACATTAGGAAATTTGGGAGGGAAATTGACATAGAAATGTGATTTTTATGGAGAAACAAGAATAATTTTCAACCGTTATGGAAAGCATATTTATTTTCATGTGGATGGTGGTGGATATCACATCATTATGTTTTTTGTATTCCACTGGATACATTGAACACAGTATAAGCAACACGTTTTAGAATGTCTAGATTTACAGTGAGAAGAAAAATACATCTTTTTAATTCTTCTTTTTTAAATGTTTGTTTATTTTGAGACCGAGAGAGAGAGCATGTGAGTGAGTGAGGGGCAGAGAGAAAGAGAGGGAGAGAGAGAATCCTAAGCAGGCTCCGTACTGTCAGCACAGAGCCCAATGTGGGACTTGATCTCATGAACCTGAACCTAAATCAGGAGTTGGATGCTTAATCAACTGAGCTACCCAGGTGCCCCATCTTTTACATTCTTTTTTTTTTTTAATAGTTCATTGTCAAATTAGTTTCCAATTACATTCTTTAAATGTACAATGAAAATTTTGAGATGTCAACTTAAAAATGATCGAGGTTATGAGCATGGTTAAGAAAACTTGTTTTAGGAAGCATGAAAACAAAATGTTTGAAGACCTGTGTTCTATTCTATCGCCATTAGTTTCTCAGAAAAGGGGAGGGCACTCACGTTTCTTGCTGTCCTTCTTTATGTTAAGCCCAGACTTTAATTAGTCAATATCGTATGTGTGCCTGACCTTTTGCTAATTTAATCCTCAGCTGAAAAAACACGAGTGTTTTTCCTGTGCCAGACTCAGGGGCAGGTGTAGCAGAAGGCGCACCAGGCCCTGCCTTCATGCAGTTCTTAGAAACAGGTTTGGTTTCTACTACTCTTTGGTTTAGAAACTGAATTATGATAGAAACTGCAGTAATCAAATAAAAATGGGATGTAATTGAGGTAGGGGTCATAGTGATTCAACTAACACTGCAACCACGTTACTCCCAGGACGATACTGGCGGTCATGGTTCTTGTGGGTACTGTTGCTTCTCCAAAGAACATCAGACTGACATTCTTATTTGTCAAATTTAAATATGTGAAATTGGGGCAGACAGGACATTGTTTTCTTGTTTGATCGGGTCTCTATGAAGAGCACAGGTATTCTGCAGAGTCTTGGTGAAATACAGTATGAAAGTTACTTTTTCAGTGAGCGCTCTTGGGCAGTGAACTCTTGAGAGATGGCTTCACTTTCTTTATTGTTAGGTTTCTTATGATTTGCAAAATTAATTTGGTAAGTATTTTAGGAATATCTAGACCTAAGACTAGAGCAGATTAACGCAACCTGACATGAGAGTGTTCTGGACCCTTTGCAGTTCTTTTTTATTAATGCTAATTTATTAATGTGATTCAGTATTACACAAGGGACCCAGAAATTAACATGTGCTTAATTCACACGTTTTGCATAATTTCTTATAATTCATTTCTCAAAGGGTATGGAATTATGCCTTTCATGATAAATTGTTTGTTAAAGTAAATGAGCCCAACTTTCTTTTGCTTTTTCCTCCAGGTGAAAAGAAATGGATTATCGCAGACAGTTAGCCAGGAGGAAAGAAAGAGACAGGAGGTATGTTTTCTATTGGCAGATACTTTTATTTATATATTTTATATATTTTTTAAGTTTATTTATTCATTTTAGAGAGACAGAGACCACATGAGTTGGGGAGGGAGGGATAGAGAGAGAGAGAGAAAGAGAGAGTAAATCCCAAGCAGGCCTCACACTGTCAGTGCAAAGCCGGATGCAGGGCTCAATCTCATGAACAGTGAGATCCTGACCTGAGCCAAAATCAAGAGCTGGACACTTAACTGACTGAGCCACCCAGGCACCCCAAGCAGATACTTTTAGAGCTCCAAGTTATGTGTGTGCTTTCACCTGCTGTGTGCACTGGTTCAGTGTTTTCCTTTGAAAATGTATTCATTTTGTTCTTAATAAGGGGTATGTGATCATTGTCAAATAAAGCTACACATAAGCACCCAGAAAAGAAAACTTTAAAGTTCCTTAATGTCATTTTAACTTAAACAACAAAACAGCTAGGAGAAGTATTTGAGCTGGAAGAAATATGTTGAAAAATGAAAGAGATGTTAGATCCTGGACTTGAAAAAGGATGTTAGTGGGAAAACTGGTGAAATCTGAGTGAGGTACATACATTTGTCTACAGATAAAATGTAACGTACCCTGGCTAGGGGGACTGGATGAAGGAAACGCACGAACTCTGAACCCTCTTTGCAATAGCTCTAAAAATTAATTTTATACCGAAATAAAAGTTTGCTTAATAAAAAATAAAACTGATAGTAATAGGATTTTATAACTTGAAGTTTAAATAAATGTAGTTTATTTAATACAGTTTACGGAAAAAATATTGTAAAATTCTCAAAACACTTACCTCCTGTTATATGCATATTAATATGTAAATAAATTTCTATAAGTGTATATAACATGTGTGTGTGTACACATATATATATACATACACAAAACTCTTGCACAAAGGACATGCACTATATTTTTATTTCATTGGCATAAATAACACAAAAATACAAAGGCACATTATAATTTCATTTTTTTTAAGTTTAAAAAAACAGAGCAGTATATAACATTGGTATACCCATCACTGAGAATTAACAAACATATTAAATTTATACTTTTTTCCTTATATTTTTTAAAGAAAACAAGACTTTTCAATATAGTAGATGTCCTATGTTATCCTCAGTTTTCATTTTCTTCCTCTCCTGCCGAGAGGCAACTGTAATTATGAAATGATGTGTATCTATCCAAACTGTGTTTTTAAATCATGTATTGCATATATTTATGTACATATATTTGTGTGCATGTGTGTGTGTTAAAATGTAGATACATGATCGTTCTGAACATGTTTTTTGTTTCCTTTTGACATTCAGCCCTATATTTGGGATTTATCTAAGTTAATATATATTAATCTAGATCATGTATTCAGAGCAGAATGTAGTATTCCATTCTCTGAATTCCACCTTTTAAAAAAAGCTGTTGTCCAAATTTTGGGCAGCAGGTGATGTGGGTTTGTTTTCTTTATTGCAAAATAAATAGTGTTTCTTTGTGGACAAATTCAAGAGCTACTCTAGGGTCCTAACCCCATTTGAACATTTGTGTTCTTTGAAACTTTTCGTATTTGAGCCTATTTCTTTCCCCTGTATGTTGAAAATATTCAGATTTATGATATAAAAAAAAAACTAGTGATGGCAGCAAATCTGACTTTAGGGGTCCTTTCTATTCCTATATAGCTATTTTTAGAAAGCTTAGCCCAATTTACTTTTAAGTAGTTGATGGTTCCATTGCAGGATGTTTCGGCAGTTATTATATTAAATCTATTCTATTAAACTACCACTTATTCATCTTTTCATGTGATCTATATCGTTCATGTGATCTTTTTGTTCATTTGCATTTGATTACAAAAGGTTTTGCTTTTGAAAATATTTTGTCATTCCAAGTTACCATATCCATCAGCAACCTGAAATCCATTATTTTTGGTCAGGAAGTGACTATTTTCTTCAGTTTACATTGCATTTCCTAGGGATAATTGTATTGCCTGAAGAGAATTATACAAGATTCAGGTCAGGTGAGACTCTTCATGTCCTCACTCTTTACTCGTTAGATGATTATATCGCTTAAGTCCCTGGAGCACAACTGAGGCTAGACCAGCACATTAAGTAAGATGTCCTTTAAAGCTTACCAATGCTGAAAAGGGAGGTGAACATTGAAACTAGCATTAAGCTGACTTACGAAATATGGTCCACTCACTGGCAGCTGGACTTCCATGTGCCTGTGCCTGTCTGCTCCCGCCTAGTCTCGGCCACCACACAGGGCCTTAGGGGAAGAATCCCTTGTGCTTTTTGGGTCAAGGGCTTGAGGAGAGGGGACCTGGAGGTCAAGGCGATCGTGGGATAATGGCATTGTTACCAGGGAGATCTCCAGGAAGAATGCGAATCTCAAGCCTGCAAAGATGTTTCCCACCCCACCTCAGGAGGAATCCCTGTGTTGCGATTCTTGGAGGATCTGAAGTGTTAATGAACTAGATGAATTCCTTACACCGGGTGTAGGTGCCTATTCACATATGTGGGCTGAATTTCATCATTAATGAACACTTATCAGGTAACTATTATGTGCCTGACACCAACCATTTCTGCAGAGGGTCCTTCGCTCCTTCTTGAGATACCGATGAGAGCAGAGAGGATGGCTTGTTGAAAAAACAGAATTACTTTCAGTTATATCAGTTTAATATAAAAGATTTCCTGTGGCTGATAAAAACCTTTTAAGGGTAGATACAGGCATGCTCTTTTCATATACCCAGACTCTTTGGTCTTATTGGCTGCAAATATGGGGAGAGAAAAGGCCCACACAGGAGGAGAGCAAAGAAATGTATTTGTGAGACCTTTTCTCTGAATCCCAAGTGATGTCTATAAATCCTTACTGTCCCAGAGCAGCATACTTTGAAAACAGGGCTGTAGGAGATGACCCCAAGGGTTAATTAATGTCACACTGAGATTTTATGACAGGCCCTAGCTTTCTTCCATAGATTCCACCCCTTGGCAAAGCATGACCTCAGGATGCAATCTTAAGTCATCCAAGTGCTTTCACTTTTTCAGTTTTACACAGTCGGCAGTGACCGTATTTCTTGAGGTTTGGATGTTCATGCTTTACATAAAGACAATAGTTCAGTGATATGTTTTCCTTAGGGCTTATCTTTTTGTGCTTTTCAAGATATGTCTTTTTTGTAGGATGATTATGAGAGCTTATTTTAGTTCTTCAGTTACAAGAATTAATATCTTTCTTTTTCCTCTTTACTAGGCTATCTTTGAAGTCATATCCTCTGAACATTCATATTTACTCAGTTTGGAGATCTTGATACGGATGTTTAAAAATTCTAAAGAACTGAGCGATACTATGACCAAAACAGAGAGTCACCATCTTTTCTCTAACATTACGGATGTCTGTGAGGCAAGCAAAAAGTAAGTTCACCTTAGTTGTCTTTTGGTGAGGCCAAGACATTCCTTACTAACGAACATCTGCGTTACCTCAAACAAGACCTTTAGAAGTATGAGGCCTCTTATGGATTTAATCGGCTTTTATCTTTACTCCTTAAAATAAATTTTAAGGTTTTAGGTTGTTGATGTCTAGATGGATGCCAAATGCATACTGAATTGTCACCACAGACAGTTATATCTGAGGTCTCTCCCTCCTCTGTTCCTCCCTCTTCTCACACTTGTCCTTTTATCCTTCCTTTTAAATTATTTAAATTAAACACCTTTTAGTTGTGTGGGAGAAAATAACTCATACTAGTCAAACACAAACCTTATTTTTGTTTACATTTTTGTATTTTTTGTAATTGTATTGTTCTGTAATTATTATTTTGAAAATGTAGTTGCAGTGACCATACTGGTTTCTTCAGGTTTTCCCTATTTAACATTCCATAAATACTATTAGAGGAGTTTCTATTGGTTTTAATGAGTGTAGGAGCCTCGGCTTGTATGTCAGTGGTGAGCTCTTACATTCTTCTGAGGGAACTGCAGAGCCTGGACTGGAGCCAAGTACCAGCAGTGTGCTAAGCTGAACCGTCCTTAGCTGCTATTTTGGTAGGTCAAAATGGTTGAATATTGGTAGTTTTACATAGTTGGGTCAATGGTGGCTTTAAGCTTAAGCCTCATTAATTATTTGCTTTGTGCCTGTTTTTTTTCCTTTTTTAAAGTTTATTTATTTATTTATTTATTTTTTTTGAGAGAAAGCATGAATGGGAGAAGGGCAGAGAGAGAGAGAGAGAGAGAGAATCTTAAGCAGGCTCTGCAGTGTCAGAGGATAGGGGCTTGACATGGGGCTCGATCCCATGAGCCATGAGATCATGACCTGAGCCGAAATCAAGAGTCAGATGCCTAACCAATTGAGCCACTCAGGTGCCGCTGTGCCTCAGTTTTTCCTAATTTTTGTGCCTGCATATTGGACAAGCTTTAGGACCCACAAAAACTGGATCTGTCTTAGGTAGGGAGTATTCTTGTGCATCCTGACATTGCTTATTTGTCATGTTAGGGCAAAGTCAAGCGGACAGTAATGATAACATGCTCATGCCCACTGGCGCCAGGTGAATCTGTGTGCAGGTGAATCTTCCTCTTGAACTTTCAAGATTGAATATTCATGTAGAACATGTAGGCCTGTGACTTGAAGCTACTTCCGAGAGTTGGAGTTTGTGGTCTAATCCATGAGATCTTCAAATTTTTAGAGAAGTGGCACAACTTCAGACGGCAGATTCTGCCACAGGAAAAGATCCTGGCAATCTTGATACTGACATGGATACTCAAAGAGAACATGTTCCGGGACCCAGTGGGCCTTAGGGAGCAGTGGGCCCGTAGTGTGCGGGTGGTGGATGCACCTCAGCTTGGAAATCCTTGTTGAGAAGCTGGGTTGTTGCTTGTGTTCAGTCCCTTGATCCTTTTGATGCCATCTTACCGGTTTGGTAAGAGAAATGAGCATCTCTTTTCTCCTTCAGTGAAGAGTCAGAACAAGAGCCTTAGATGGTATGTCTGTATTTGAAAGTGAGTCTCTTTCATTTTAACATGTACTTTGGTTGATCTATAAAACCAGAGCCCTGTTTTAGATACATAGCTATCAAGAATCAATACTGTTTTGATAACTACAAAATGTAAGTCATGATTTGAATGAGAATATGTTTTCTGAAAACCACAGTGGCATGTTTTTCTTCTAAGGAGTTGTGCTTTGAATTGTGTGGTCATCAGTCAGCTTCTTGTAGTGTACAATGACTCCAGAGAAAGCCTTTAGTAAATTCTGTTGTAGAGTAGCAACAGTTCTTGAGCAGAGGATGTTTTGGGTCCTGACATTCTTTGGGTACCCAGAGCACTGCTTGCTTATCAGGGTAGTCCACCAGGGGCCTGGGCTCCAATAGTTGCCTTTCCTTTTGGGAGCTGGTTAACCTTGAGCAGATTGCTAAACCTCTCCCCCTCATTTCTTATTTATTAAATGTGGATTTAAAAAATCTACATGGCTGGTTAACCCTGAAATAAGTCATTTTGTTTAAGTCTTTTATGATTTCATTAAAAAGTTTTCATTTCTGGGGTACCTGGGTGGCTCAGTCTGTTATAAATATTCGACTTTGGCTCAGGTCATGATCTCACGGTTCATGAGTTTGAGCCCCATGTCGGGCTCTGTGCTAACAGCTCAGAGCCTAGAGCCTGCTTTGGATTCTGTGTCTTGCTCTCTGTCTGCCCTTCCCTCACTCACGCTCTGTCTATCTCTGTCTCTTAAAAATGAATAAATGTTAAAAAAAAGATAAACATCTTTTATATTTTTATTTTGTTTTTACTTAAAACGTAGCATTTTAATTTGGAAAGCTGCCTATGTGATATTTGATCTTTATTATAATATATTTTAACTAAGGTTTAGGAATGTTCAGCTTCTGCATGATAATCCTCTGTCTGTATCAAAAAAAGTTTGATTTAGTTTGAAATCCCATTTCAGATACAGTCTTTTAAAAATTCAGAAGGCTCAGAAGACTTGCAAAGCCCATCTCATTATATAATGCCTACTTGCTGAATGAACTTTCAGCATTTGGTCTCTCAAGTGATAACTACTTGATGTGCTACCCATGGAAGAGTTGCCAATCTTAAAGGAAATGCTATATAAAATGTTGAATAAAGCAAAGGACTGGTGTTCAAATTAGTGATTGCTGATGAAGCACAGGATTGCTCAGTGTGGCATAATCAAGACTGTCTTCATCGCTGTACTTTCATGGAAAAATTGTATCTAGAGGTGATGGGATATTAGCAGAGGGTGAGGTCAGAACAAGCTTTGTGGATTCAACAATATGATGTCTGGTCCCCTTTATAGTGACTCAGGTTCTTCACCACTTGCCGATGAATTGCACTAGTAAGCCTTTCTGTGTAAGAAGACATTATATGAAAACAGGGACAAGATCATTCTCATTCTGGGTGGGAGTGCTTATCAGTGGCATGTCCCTACTAAGTTTTTGGCTTTATAAAGAATTGCTCAGGATGCCTGGGTGGCTCAGTCGGTTAAGTGTCCGACTTCGGCTCAGGTCATGATCTCGTAGTTCGTGGGTTTGAGCCCCGCATTGAGTTCTGTGCAAGCAGCTTGGAGCCTGAAACAGAAGCCTGTTTCAGCTTCTGTGTCTCCCTCTCTCTCTGCCCCTCCCCTGCTCATGCTTTGTCTCTCTCTGTTTCAAAAAATAAATAACAGCTATAAAAAAAATAAAAAAAAAGAATTGCTCATTTCAGTCAACACTTATAGATCCACCTATTTTGCAACATGCCTGGGTTCTAGAGCATTTCTGCTGGCATCCACCCGGTGGGTCTTGGTCCCCAAGGATCAGCCGCAGCTGGTGGAACATCTGTAGTTTGTGTGTAGGGGAATCATAGAGCATGGCACTGCCCCTGAAATGCATAGGCCTGGGTCACGCTGGAGGTTATGGGCTGAAGGTTCCCCGGTGAAGGTGAGAGGGTACAGGCCTTTGTGTGCCCTGCTGAGGAGTTTTCATGGTTTTTGAAGGCTGTGTGGAAACATGGAGCGATCCAGTAGGGCATGGCCATGGTGGCCCAGGAGATGACAGCGTGGTGTTTGTGTTAGAGAGGATATAAAGTTGGTGGAAGATTTGAGGCCACTGCAGTAATACAGCTGGACATGATGGGAAAAAGAGGGGTCCTATGAAGAAGGAAGGACTTGAGAGATACTTGGAACATGGAGTCTTGAGGACTTGGTAAGAAAGAGGAGTTCTGTTTGCCTCCCAGGTGTCTGCCCAGTTGACTGTGGACAGTGGTTGGATTAGCTAGCTTATAAGGGAAACAGGTTAGGGCTTAGTGGGGGAGATAAGGAATTCATTTGGGACCAGTTTTGAAGTGACAGTGGAGAATGAGGGGAGAATGTCAACTTGAAAGGAGAAAAATGGATTAGAACTCCAGAAAAGCCTTGACTAGAGGCGTAGATTTGAGTCCTGTGGGTTTAAATGAGATACTGGTGCTTGTAACCATGTTTTTTTTAAGTGGTGGTGGTGGTTGCCTCCTATGGGCATTTGGAAATGTATTTTTGATTGCCCCAGTGACTTGGGGACTCTCCTGCCATTTGAAGGTGGGGACGGAAGTGCTGGGCACCCTACAGTTGGTAGGACACACATGGATTGTCCCATCCAGATGCCAGGTGTGCCCTCCTTGAGATACATGGGTAAAAGGAAATGGAAAAGAAAGCGAGTGTCAGAATTCTGACACGGAAACATTTAAAGAGCCTGTGGTTTGGGACAGAAATGAAGTAAATAGGATAAGAAGAATGACACTGATCTTTGTCAGGCTCCATGACTTTCTCTTTAATGCCTTCCTGTGACCCTTTCCGTCCTGGCAGCTGTTTGCACCGTGTGTGTGAGGCGGCACTGGACTCCCGCTGGTCCTATATTTGTCCCCTCCTAGGAAGAGGCCTCTTTTCTTTTCCTTCAGTGATGATTCGAGCCGAATCTTTTAAGTTTATGCCTTTCGGTCTGTGCCAGTGCAGAGCCTTTGACCTCCCAACTCTGGACCTACTTCCTTTTACCTTAACTGTGTTGACTTCCTTCTGATTCATTTTCATGAAACCCCTCTGGATTCCTGGTCCTCCAGTCTTTTAAGGACCAAAGATGCTTTCATTCATGTATCTATGTTCATTTACAATAATTTATTGGTAACTTCTGCATTAATAGGGAAAGACCTGGAAGTATGATTAATTTACATAAATTTGCAGCAGAATGTGATCTTATTCCAGTTATTTTTACGTTTAAGATCTACTGATGGTAAAAGACATACTGTCAGGAAAAGAAATTGCCTTTGGTCTAAGACTAAATGTCGACCCTATGACTGTCTTTAGAAATGCTGTGCTCTAAGTAAGGTGTTTTGGGTTAAAAGGATTTCTGCAGAATGAAACTAGATGAGGCTTTGTTTTGATGTTTTATAAAATTGATGTGTTTTTACTTCCAATGCTGAGTTTTCATGATAAATTTCTAGGTGATGCATTTAAATTTTTTTCAATCATAAACTATACTATTATTTGTAACCTATTCTTTTTCCTATTCCAAAATTAAGAGATCGGTATTTGTTTAGGAAGTAATTTAAAGCTAAAACTATGCCATCTTCAATTTTACAGAGTAAAATCAAAATATCCAGCAATGTGTTTTCATGTCCCAAGGAACTGAATTTGTTCCCAAGATATGATGAGCAGCTAATGCCAAACTCTTCACTTTCTGCCTTGTGTGGAAGAGTAAATTACAAAAATAATAAACATACAAAATGGTACTTACCCAGCACTTGCTTCTCCAGAAGATTCTTTTTCCTGATTTTAATCAGATTATGTGAAAATTGAAATATCATGGGACACTGAGTGCTGTTCTAAATACATATGCTTTAATATTAGTTTATGAAATGACTTTATGTTTCAAAAATTGGCATTTTACTCAATGGTGCAGCATATCTGTGTTGTAAAGTGGGTTTCCTATTTGGTAATTAAAAACTCTAAACTTTAATGCATTAACAATAAACCTTAAAAAGTTTCATAGTATTGATATTTCATCGTTCCTAATTTTTAAAGCTAAATTTTACTATTTATTTATTTATCTTTAAAGTTTATTTATTTTTGAGCGAGAAGGAGAGGCAGAGAGAGATGGGGACAGAGAACCCCGAAGTGTGGAGCTTGAACCCATGAACCATGAGATCATGACCTGAGCTGAAGTTGGACGTTTAACCACCCAGGCACCCCTAAAGCTAAATCCTAAAAGAAAACATGATTAAATTTAACTAGGCCAGAGAATATGGATCTCCTTATGTTGTAGAACCTGAAGTATTGGCTGTTGGCATTGTTTTTTGTTAGTAAATGTTCTTTTTTCTTTACTCCATATAAGTCTACCACAGAATCTTTGGTAAATAAAGAGACTGCCCTATCTATCTTCATGGAACAGAAAATCTTTCTTTTTAAAATCCAACTTCATCAGCTGATAGTTGAAAGACAGTGACACTCAGAAGCTACTTTTTATGATGTGCTTTGACTTTTCCTATGTCCCAAGATAAATAAGCAAAGACATTGATTTGAAATTCACCTCAAGTACTCTACAATAGCGTGGATATTTTAGTCCACACTGTTCAGCTCTTATCAATAACCGGTATCTGAAGTAAGAGTAAAAGAAATAAGTAGTTATTTAAGTATCATTTCAAGTAGAGGAAGAAGGTGTGGGAATAACAGCCCCAGTCCTTTCAGGGAAGGCTGTGGAAAGCAGTGGGAGGTCTGAAGAGTTTGTAAAAGTCTTTGTAACTGAAGCCACCTACTTAAAGGTGACTGAGGAGACACAAGCCCTTAAATTCGTTCCCTTCTGAAATCCCATTAAAAATGGTAGGATAGTCAATAACACAAACCCCCAAGGATTAAAAACAAGGAAATAAAACAAGCAGACCAAAAAACAAAAACAAAAACAAAAACCCGAAAAATGAAAAAGAAGAGACAACAGCAGCAATATTTTGGAACCTGAAAACAGATGGATGGACTCTCAGGGAACTATTTCAGGCAATCTGAACAGGTTAACTCTAAACTAGTAGTGAGGAAAGCCAAGAAAAACCCGATTTAACCCCAAGAACCTCTGACTGGCTTATTTTACTTAGCATAATACCCTCCAGTTTCATCCGTGTTGTTGCAAATGGCATGATTTCATTCTTTTCCATTCCCGAGTAATACTCCCAAGTATACTCCGAGTACACACACACACACACACACACACACACACACCCCCCACATCTTCTTTACCCATTCATCAGTTGATGGACATTGGGCTCTTTCATAATCTGGCTACTGTTGATAGCACTGCTATAAACTTTGGGGTACGTGTGTCCCTATGAATCAGCACTCCTGTATTCTTTGGATAAATACCTACTAGTGCAGTTGCTGACTTACAGTTCTATTTTTAGTTTTTGGAGGAACCTCCAGACTGTTTTTCCAGAGTGGCTGTGCCAGTTTGCATTCCCACCAACAGTGCAAGAGGGTTCCCCTTTCTCCACATCCTCACAAACATCTGTTGTTTCCTGAGTTGTTCATTTTAGCCACTCTGACTGGTGTGAGGTGGTATCTCAGTGTGGTTTTGATTTGTATTTCCCTGATGATGAGCAATGTTGAGCATCTTTTCATGTGTCTGTTGGCCATCTGGAAGTCTTTTCTGGAAAAGTGTCCATTCATGTCTTCTGCCCATTTCTGCATGGGTGTTGAGTTTGGTAAGTTCTTTATAGATTTTGGATACTAACCCTTTATCAGATATGTCACTGGAAAATATCTTCTCCCATTCTATTAGTTGCCTTTTAGTTTTGTTGATTGTTTCCTTTGCTGTGCAGAAGTTTTTTATCCTGATGAGGTCCCAGTAGTTCATTTTTGCTTTTACTTCCCTAGGCAAATACGTATTATCTTTACATCTCAGTTCTCCCTCTGTCCAATGGAGACCATAGCTTCTGTAACCTCATAGGCGTTGTATGAGAATTAAAGGGGATCACACTTAGTGAGATACTAGGTAAAATCAAGTAGCAGTGATTTTGTTGATATTAGAATTGTATTTTGATCATCTCTATCTGGTATTTTGAAACGTCTCTGAATTATTTATTTAGTGACTTTTGTATGATATTCTCTCTATATTTGCCTCTGCTGTCATTGTTTAAGGACATTGTTTAATTAGGTTAAAGAACAGGTCTTGTGGACTGTACCACAATGGTTTGCATGAGTTTCTTAAAAATGTTTTTTAATGTTTTATTTATTTTTGAGAGAGAGAGATAGAGAGCGTGAGCAGGGGAGGGTCAGAGAGAAAGGGAGACACAGAATTAGAAGCAGGCTCCAGGCTCTGAGCTGTCAGCACAGAGCCCAATGCAGGGCTCAAACCCACAAACCGTGAGATCATGACCTGAGCTGAAGTCGGATGCTTAACCGACTGAGCCACCCAGGCGCCCCTGCGTGAGTTTCTTTTTAAAGATGACTGTGGGATGTTTTACAACATTATAACAATCACCTTCATTCTGATATTGAATGAAGTAAAAATAAATGGATTCTTCCCAAGTCATAAAGCATATTAGTTCTGCCTTAGGTTAGGACTAAAATCTAAGGTTTTTGCTTCCTCTCGGCATGGTGTTTGTCTTGTAAGCAGTGGATTCCTTGGACCATCGCTTCAAAACACACCCTGACATGCTCTGGCTGCCAATTAGGCGATTCTCCTGATTAGTTTTTGCAGATGGTTGGGACTACTACATGCTTTTTTTGCCTTTTTGCATTGCGTTTGCAAGGTCTGAGAGTCTGCGGATTCAGAGTTGTCACACGGAGATTTAAACTTGGACAAGGATCTTGGTTGGGACAGATGGAAGTGTTACCAAGCTCAGTCATTAGCTGCTATCAATCTTAAACTGGAGTAGAATTTTTGGAAAAAGAAACAATGGCTGGGGTTTAGTTGCAGTATTTCATCTGCATTGCATTTACAGCTGTAGATTTTGAACCATTACATGGATTTTTGACTCTGCCAGTTTTGAGTTAAACAAGCAGGACCACACAGTTCTTCTGGCCGATGGAAAAGATTTTAATGTAAACTTTGTGATCTCGCCAAGTTAAATCTAGCACTTGATTTAAGCACGAGGAAGACGGTTGATGAATTAAATTTCAAAAGCAAACTCCTGTAAGCTTGCTTATTGCTCATGTATGGTTGGATGTTGCCTCTAAATGCTGTGCATCAATTATTATCACCTGGGCATCAATTTTATTTTTTTCCCAATGCTTTTCTTATTTCATCTGATTTTATTCTTTAGAGAATCTGGTGGAGTACTGTCATTTCTGTACTGCAGGTAAGGAGCTTGAGACCCAAATTATGTGAATTGGTTTAAGATCATTCACTTAAAAGAAATTGAAACTAGTGAGTTTTTTTTTTTTTCTTTTGATTCTTTAGCCTGCATTCCCTTGGNTCCATGTTTTAGCTACTGTGGAGAGTGCTGCTATGATCAGTTAGGACTTCTGATAGGATTGCCCATCCGGAAAAGAATTAGGATTTGCTCTTTCTGGCGCACATCACCGTTGGCGCCAGTCGCAGAGAGCGATTAGGTTCTTAAACTCGTATTTGCATGTCTTTGACCTCTTAGAATGTGGAGACACAAAAACAAAGAGCATCTAGTTTTTTGACACTGCTCCATGCTTAGCACATCATAGGCATCATCTTGTTATTTATTTCCCTGTGGTCATCGTTCCCCGAGGGATACCAGCCAGGAGCTTTACCTTCAGCAGTCTCTGAATGTGGCTGCACGGTTGAAGTGTAGACCGTGTTCTCTAGAAATAGGCTAATTAATTATGAAAGTCTTATAATTTATATCTTATCAGAAGCCCTAATATGCAGCTATTCAATAAAATTAAAAAGTATCCAAGTTATTTTTGTTGAAGTCCTTCAACTACTTTCACAATGAATTGGGGAAGAAGAGGAAAATGCATGTTTGGAAAGTGCCGTCTAAATTCGGATTATTTGCTGCTGCTTTGTGAAAAGTCTGATGTTTTCAAAGTAAACCTTCACAGAAAATGAGTTTGCAAGTCTTTCTTAGGACTTAAATGAAAGAATTCTTTGTCCCTTAGGTGGTAATGTAAATACTGAGCCACCTTGCAGGAAAATAGCTTAAATTTTAAAATGTTAGCTTTGTGTAAAAGCTGTGAAAATATGATTTTATTAAAAAATCTGAAATCACTTTCTATATGCTAAGAAGACAGGTGAATACTGTTTTAAATATTAATGCAGTATATTATTACCATATTCTTAGTCTGTTTTTTAAAGGATGTGGATTAAATCACACAAGTCCTGCGATTTTAGATTTTATAAGTCTATTTGTAGAAAAATATCTTGAGGAAAATGTGTATCATGAAAGGAATTTGTTAAAGAACCTAAATGATACTTTATCTATACAGTGTTTTCTTTGGATTTCAAAAAGGTTTCAGGAAATGATTTGAGTTCAGAAAAAAATGTGGTGGAAAGGTTCCATAGAAACGTCAAGATTGGCTAAGATTGACCTTGTCACTTGTGGGGGTTTCAAACAAAGGTCTCTTTGTCACAGGAAAACTGTCTCTGTATCGAGAGTTCATTGGAATTTCTTTTCTAGCAGAGAAGAGTGATATGAACACCCAGAATGGGGCACAATAGCAGTGTTTGTGTTTATCTGCTGAAGTTGTCCTGTTCTGGAACTCCTATTTCTGATTCTGTTGCATCTTGTGTGCATATGATGCACAACACTTCGTTACACATATTTGTGTGTGTGTGTGTGTGTGTATGTGTGTAGATATCTTTGAAACATCTGCTAGGAATAAAATGTTTTCCAGAATGTCTTTTTTTTTTTAATGTTTTCATTAATTTTTTGAGAAGAGAGTATGAGAAGGGGAGAGGCAGAGTAGGGGGGTGGATGGAGGATCTGAAGTGGACTCTGCATTGACAGCAGTGAGCCCGATACGGGGCTCAAACTCACAGACTGTGAGATCATGACTGGAGCTGAAAGCAGACGCTCAACCAACTGAGCCAGCTAGGTGCCCCGCCAGGACATCTTTGACAGCCACTTTCACAAGTTAAAATTTCTATTTTGAGTCTATTCTATTGAAAAGAGAGCAGAAATGAGTAAGCCATGAAATTATTCTCTCAGATTTCAGTGAGTAGCATTAAGTTAAAGATCATCAGGAAGACTTTTTTTTTTTTTTAAATCTATTATCACGGATTTAGCTGCTTTATCTCTAATTTGCAGAACATCTGGTGGAGTCATTTGGGAATTTATGTTTTGCAGGTTTTAAACCACATTAAATATCAGTGAAGAGTTGGTTTGCCTTGTTTGTGTTTCTGCCAGCCGTAGGGATCGCTGTATTAAAATGCCTTGATTTGGACCCTTGCTTATCCCTTTATTTTTCTTTTTCAGTCTTCCTGGCCAATATCCAGTTTACTAACACAAAACTACTTTTGTGATCAGAATATAGTTTTACTAATTTAGAATGTCAGTTAACCAATTTACTAATAACTCTAGAGGTCAGGATGTCATCTTATGTACATTTCTGCACATTTCTGTACATTAAGGGTGCTTCTGCTTTTTTGCACATTAAGTGTCTTTCCAACTGTTAGAGAAGGGGGAATGTTTAATGATTTAAACTCAAAACACTCTTCCTCCACCTAATGTTGAATAAAACATATCCTGTGGACTCTTTGAAGACCCCCGTGTTTGGAGGCTCAGGTGTTCAGACCGGAGAAACTCTGGCTTGCTTTTATCTGTTTTATTGCCATCTTTCTTGACATGAACTGATTCCTAATTTTGAAGTCTAGTTCTCACTGATCACACTTGTCTGTCCTGAGACTGGAGCAAAGAATCCTAATCTCATCTGTAAGCGGATCGCTTCATCCTTCCACATGTTAGCCTCGAAGTGAGTTTTCCGTCAGCATGGAGTTAATGGTTATCAGACTAAGGAATCTACACGTGGGGCCTTGAAGTCTTTGTCTGCTTGGGAGTGTTCTCACCAACTCACACTGGAGAATTACTTCTACTAGTGCTTTTGCTAGACAGCATATTCTCCCCATGGTATATGAATTCGGGAAAGTTGGTCTCATGAGGCTCATGAGGGTGGGCTTTGCAAACATTACCTTGGGCTCAAAGTCTGACTTATATTAGGGCCTGGATGTGGTAAGTGGTAAAAAGCCTTTTGGGGATGGTATGAGAAAATGTAACTGTACACATTGCCAGGTTTGTTTTTTTTTTTAATGTGGGAAAGATTGGCTGGAAGAAGTAAAGATGTGAATAACCTGCTAATAAGATAATATATGAAAACGGTTTTCTGAGAGTCAACATCCAAGCTATGAAGAACAGATGGAGGCAGAGGGCTTCAAGAGCATAACTGCATGTTTCTTTCCTCTGCAAACTGTTGAACACCGTGTTTGAGGACAATGTGGCGTAACATTTTGATTATCTTCGTGGCTGTATTTCTTTTAATGAGCCTGGAATTCAATTAGGCAAAGCGTGACAAGGTAAAACTTTAATTTGGCTAGAACTGCTTTGATCCGTTTGAAATGCCTGCTTTTTCCTTCTTGAGGCTGGTGGGGTATTGATCCATCTGGGGGAGGTTACTCGGTGACAAGAAACCATGGGCAAGAGGTCCTGCCCACCGTCACCCCCCCCCCCAAATAATACATATATGTGGTAAAAAATTCAAATTCTCCCAAAGGGTCTGCAGTGAGAAGTCAGTCCCCCGGTATACCTGGTTTGTTGTATAGCTTCAAGCGATGTTCTCTGAACGTACAAGTATGATATATTTTATGTGACCATAGCTTACTATACACTGTTCTGCACTGGTACCTATTTACTTTCCTTTTAGTTGGTCAAATAGCCAGATTTTCAAATGAAGAATAATATTATGTTTTTTTCTCTTCCTGTACTCTCCAGTAAGCCAGGGTTTCCTCTGTTTTTTTCTACTTTAAATGAATGGTTCCACATGAGTTATGGAATTAATTTTTTTTTGAAAATTGTCATTTCTGTGACTATGTGATTTTTGAGCATTAAGTCTTCTTCTTTGATAAAATATTTTAGAGTGAGGGCTTTTTCATTTTTAGCATAATTTATAGAGCACCTACTATGTACCAGGCAGTGTGCTAGGCATTGGAAATATAGTACTGAATAGGACAGACACAGTTTCTGTCTTGGCAGTCTGGTGGGGTGAGCACACAGGGTAAGGTACCCGAGAAATGGGGTACCCCTCAAAGCAGGACCTCAGCACAGCCTGGGGAACTAGGGAAGTCACTCTTAACCCTTAATCTTGCTTCCTTATGCTCCATTATTAGATTGATCTCCTAAGGTTACTGGTATTTAATAGTTTAGAATAACAGACATTTTAATTTCAGTATAATTTCACTTAGTCTTGAACTATATGTAGGAATACTATACTAGTAGTCGTATGTTAATTATCTTATATTTGCAACTAACTATTAAATGGGCAACTGGTATACATAGAATAGGGCTTAGTAAACCAACATTTTGTAATGTAATAAGTTGATCATTTATAGTATGAAGATTTTTGTTTAAAGAAAAAGAGAGCCTGGGTTGTATCTGTCACAGTTCAAAATACTAAATATGCTTCTAGTTTGAATACATAATTCTTTGCTTTCCCTACCTCTGAATGATTTATGAATCTGGAGGATTTGGATACTGTCAGTTTATGTAGCTTAAGGAAAAGTCATCTGATTTATGTTTTACTAGAAATTCCTTTTATGTCATGTTTTTTGATAATGTTTAGTTTTGTTACAATTCTTGTAACTCATGATTACAGTTTTGTTTTTTAAACTTTCAGATAATTTATTTGAAATAGGAAATAGAAATTGTAAAACTGACCCATCTTGTTAGATAATTAGCTTGACTAAGAGCTAGCCCACTTTCTTTTAATTTGTTTTTCTTGTGGTACAGCCGAGCTTAGTTAACACTTGTACTTTGTTTGGTGATGAATAAACTATTTCCATGAACATGTGGGATAGAGGGGGAACTTAGAGGCCATCTACCCCCTTCTGTAACTTCCAGTCCCTCAGGTCCCACAGCTGATTAGAATCAGAGCTAAGTCTGACCCGTACTTGGTTCCTAATTTTCAAGAAAGGATATTTCATTGTGTTCTTAGTAAGTTATGTACTTACATGGCTTCAAGTGCAAACATTACCAATGGTATAGATTTATACTTATATGAGATGCCTTGCTCACCCTCCTGCCCCCATTGACCCTGTTACCCCTCACCCTCCCTTACCATGAAAGATGTCTTGTTTCTCCTACCAGCATTTCTTTTTAAAGTTTATTTATTTTAAGAGAGAGAGAGAGAGAGAGAGTGCGAGCGCCAGAGTGAGCAAGGGAGGGGCAGAGAGAGGGAGAGGGAGAATGAATCTCCAGCAGGCTTCACACCATCAGAGTGGACCTGGATACGGGGCTCAATCCCACCAACCTGTGAGATCGTGACCTGAATTGAGATCAAGAGTTGGATGCTTAACCGACTGAGCCACCGAGGCGCCCTTTCTGCCAGCATTTCTTTATGCAAGTCTAGGCAGATATGAATGGTTCTTGTCCCTTTTAAGAAGTAGCATACTGACTATATACATTACTCTACATCCTTTTTTCTCTCATTGGAGTTTAAATTTAAGCTCCCCGAGAAGAGTCAATATGCCTATCAATCCCACTTCCTTTGCTGCAGTTAGATTAGAACGAGGTTCTTCTATTTAGTTTGACTCCATAGCATATGAGAAATATGGGGCCTTGGCTCTGTAAAGACTGTAGGAAAAAACAATTAGAAATATAAAATAAAACTCAAGATAAAAAGTTATTAAAATTGCTATGATTTGACCCAAAGAAGAGAAGGTTTGGGCATGATCACTTTATAGATAAGAAAAAGGCAGCTCAGAGGGAGATGAGTTACCCAGTCACCCAACCAGCGGGTACCTGAGTGGGGACTTGCCCTCAGGTTTGCCCATCAGTGTTGAAGTCTCTGTATTTCTGCTGCCACAGGAACTTGAGTCCTTGTGAGTGACTGTTGATACTGTGTACGTACAGTTGATACTCTTCATTTGTGGATTCCATATTTGCCAACTGCCTACTCACTCAAATTTATTTGTAACCCAGAATTAATACTTGCTGTGCTTTTGCAGTCATCCAGACATACAATCTATTTAATGCCACATTTTTCACATTTTTGTGGGCTTTTTGGTTGGTGATCTTGCCCTTTAAAATGGTCCCTGAGAAATACAGTGCTGACGTGCTCTCTGGAGTTTCTAGGTTCAAGAAGGCTGTGCTATGCCTGATGGAGAAAATGTCTGTTGGATAAGCTTTGTCAGCCATGAGTTGTACTGTTGTTGGCTACAAGTTCAATGCTAGGGAATTAGTAATATGAAAGGAAACGTACTTAAACAGAAGCATACATAAAACAAGATTATGTATTGATCAACTGATGAAAATGCTATGATGAGAGGCTCATAGGAAGCCAACCCCGTATTTCCATTAGGCGCCCTGGTTCAGTATTCGCTAATTCAATGTTCATAGTAACTTTATAGAACATAACTACCATGAGAATCACCAGTATATGCATAGCTTAAGTGGCCAGCTCCTTGCTCGCTGTAGTTGGGTTTATCTTTTCTCATTCTAACCTAAGGTATATCGGTTGGATGTAATTTCAGTTGGATGTAAGAGAAAGAAAATTGCCCAGTAATGAAATAATTGAGGACTGTGAACAACTGTAATTAAGATTTAATTGCTTGTTCTAAAATGCTGTAAAAGTGGAGACTTCTAGAATGTTGCTAATGTAATGTTACAGAACGGCATGGCGACTAACCAAGGGTGTCATCAGTCTGCCTGGGATCTAATCCCTGTTCTCCCACGTGTCCTGTGTGAGCCTGGGCAAGCTTTTTAACATCTTTTTGCCTCAGTATGCACGTACATAAAATGGAGATAACAGTACCTACTTCCTTGGGTTGTTGTGGAAATTAAATTAGTCAATACATGAAAATCAGTTGGAATAGTTGCCCTTTAAATTATTAGGGTAGTTTCACATTCGCATCTGTCCAGGAGAATTTCATTTTTCCAGGTGTAGTTATTAATTGCCCCATTTCACTCTCAAAAGGTATCCCAATTTGGGGAATAAATTAGGCGTTGGTGCCTGCCAGCTGTGAAGATGATGCTTCATTATCCGACAATACCCTGCAAATACAGGTTGGGATGATTATCTGTTTCCTCTTCAAGAGCTAAGTTGAAAACTCCCTTCCCCTGGTTTTGGGGGACTGCTAAGAAATGATGAAATGAAAAGGAACAGGTTGAATACTCAGATGTGGCTGGTGTGTGACTTCTATTCATTTTGCTTCCTGCCCTATGCAAAAGGGTAGTCTGGAGTGGGGTTCTGGTTAGAGTTATGTCTTCCCCACTGGTCAGCTCTTTCTCCAGTAGTCAGGAAGGACTTGTGGAAACCACTACTGTTCAGGGGATCTAAGAGATCAGGGTTGGTAAAGAAGCTCCCATAAAACTCATCTTAATTTCTAACCAGGTGAGAAGAGACAGAGTGTCTGTGGTCTCCACTGGTGAAAGTAAGTATAAACTGTTGGCTGATGTAAAANTACAGAAACCGAGATTAAGTGATACATTTTTAGGTGTCTCTGCATTTAGCTCACTCACTGATGTTGTTTTAATATACTTTATTTTTTAGAACAATTTTAGATTACAGCAAAATTGAGTGCAAAATACAGAGATTTCTCATATATTCCTTGACCTCCCACAAGTACAGCCTCCCTTGTTATCAGCACCTTCCATTAGAGTGGTACACTTGTGATTGTCAGACCCATGCTGACACATCATTTCACCAAAAATCCTAGTTTACATTAGAGTTCATTCTTGGTGCTGTGCAATCTGTGGGTTTTGACAAATGTATAATAATGACACACATCCACCGTGATATGTCATACAGGTTAGTTTCACTGGCCCAGAAATCCTCTGTGTGCTGTCTATTCATCCCTCCCTCTGCCCAAGTCCCTGGCAACCACTGATCTTTATTGTCTCCACAGTTCTGCCATTAACTGTAGTGTTGAGTTTTTAGGTGGTTATTTTCCCCACATGCCCTAGTGAGGCAGTGCTGAGCAGGCTGTTAGGTATCGAAGTCTGGATTTGGCAGTTTGATGGCTGGAAACATGTTTGGGAGTGGTTGGTATTTAGATGGAATTTCAGGCAAGGGTGCTGGGTGAGGTTTCTACAGAAAGGATGGAGATGGAGGAGTGAATGCCAAGCATGAAGTCCTGGGACTTTCCAACACTAAGAGACTGGGAATATGGGAGAGGGGCCAACAAAGGAGACTGAGAAGGAGCAGCTGGTACTGGGTGNCTTTGGCTCAGGTCATGATGTGGTGCTTTGTGAGTTCAAGCCCTGCATCAGGCTTAGCGCTGACAGCACAGAGCCTCCTTCAGATCCTCCCTCTCTCTCTCTCTCTCCCTCCCCTGTGGTGTCTCTCGCTCGCTCGCTCTCTGTCTCTCTCTCTCAAAAATAAACATATAAAAAAAACCCTAAAAAACAAAAAGCCTTTAATCTTGTGGAATCCTTTAGAGGATCCCTATTTTGTACTTTGTGAGTTGCAAAGTTCTGCACCAGAAGCAGTTGCTGTAGTTTCACTTCACTATGTGATCCCTGTATAAAGGTTGCACCGTCAGAACCCTTTAGTCTTGGCATGGCTTTTGAGCCTTCAAAGGATTATCGGAGTAATTGGTATTCCTGCCAAATGGAGAAAGGAAGGATTGAGTGCTTCATTCAAATGGCAAGATGCTTTTGTTGACGTTTCACCGGGACAGTCAGACACAGGTGTTTCTTCCTGGTTTCATTTGTTTGCTGAAGGCAGAGACAGGTGTTTAAAGAATGGTTGGCCTAAGATCTAGACTTAATAGAACAGAAAACTTCTAAGTGGGAGCATTTCCATCCCCAGATTGCCTTTTTACAGAATGAACCATCCAGGGTGTTTTGTTCGTTTGGTCATTTGTTCGTGATTTGATTTACAAAAATATTAGCTTTATAACAACATCTACTTCATAAATGAGGTACCTGGTTTTATAGCTTTAAGTGTTGGCATATTGTGTAATGGATGGGCTGTGCTTTACTACTATTGACTTTGAAGCAAAGTGCTCTTAAGGATCCTGATTCAGCCCTTGTTTGTACCAATTTTCAGATACACAGTAGCCAAAATCAACATTTGAGAAATTGTTAAGTCTTTACAGCACAGTTTACTTATCAGAAAGTCATGTGTTCAGCCAGGTGCTATTAATACCTACGTACGCCATTGCAAGAGAATTTATTAGCAAAATTTTCATGGATTCATTTTCCCTTCTTCCCCCGCCCCTCTTACAATTAACTATGGTCCTGCCTTGGATTTTTGCCAGCATGTTGTAAATAATTGGACTCAGCTTCTCATCTACTTTCTTCTGGTGCAGATTATGAATATAAGTTGACAGGACTTTTCTACCAATTTTTGCTCTCCAAGATTGCATTAGATTATGAAGAAATGATTGAGTGTAATTTGTCTTCCTTCAGTCTTTCTATAACCGAAGTGTAAAAGTTCCCAATTAATTATAGTTCTTACGGAGATATCAGTTATAGCAATTTGCAAACTCCAGAGCCTTGATAATGAAGGACATTTTACAACCATATACTTATTAAAATTTGATGTTAATTACAGCAATTAATTCTTCCTCAGAGTTTAAATAAATTTTACAGGTTGATAAAAGCTTGTTTTGTTTCTTTTTATGTTAATGAGGAACCACTGATGCATGTATAAAACTATTTCTGATGAACAATATGTTGCTTTTCTTCGGAACTGAATGGAAACCAGAGGTTGCAGAGGTTGGTCTTTTTTTTTTTTTTCCCTACCTCTGTGGGGTTTGGTCTTACAGGTTCCTAACAAATGGAAGCAGAAGTTTAATGAGTCCCTAAAAACTCAGTTAGCTTGTAACCATACATACATTTGAGGAGGTGGAAATAGTAATTTCAGAAACCTTTCTGACTTGGATGGAAATTACATCTTGTCAATATCCTTTGGATGTTTGTCATTTGGTGATGATAACACCTGCTACCATCTTTGCAGCTCCGTGTGCCAGGTGCTGTGCTAAATCCTTTCCGTATTTTGTGTTGTTAAGCCCTTGCCACAATCTTTGCAGGAGATTGTATTATATCCTTTTTAGCAGATGACAGATTGCTAGAGTGGTAAATACTAAGTGATAAGCCAGAATTCAGCCCCAAATCTGATCTCAGAGCCCTCTCTAAAGGGGGACAAATTCAAATCCCTGCCTTGGGTGGGGGCTGGCTAGGTCACATAGCTGAGTGAAGCAGGATGGTTCTGGGGGTGGGGGGTGGGGGTGGACACTGCAGAGANTGAGTACAGCTCCAGCCACTGTGGCTGCTGGGGTAGCGCTTGAGCTTCGTGTTGTGATTTGATATTTCAAGAAAAGTGGGAAATCGAAATGTGTGGGTACAGTGTCTTGATTTTTGAATGTTGGGAGCTAATTCATATTTTTAAAATACACATGTGTAGGGCAGTTTCAGCCCATCAGCCACCCATTTGGGAGCTTTAATGCACATTTTGTTAATCATCTGGCTTAAATTAGCCTGATAAGATCAATTGGCCTTGTGCTCGTGCCCAAAGTAACACTCCTGCAGTTCCTCAGAGACCTCTATAAATTTAGTGGTGTTGGAGGACAGAGGAAGGGAAAATATGGTTTAATGTATTAGGGTGTCTGCTGTCACTAGGACTTGGGCAAAGTAAACATAAAGAATTTCAGGTACATTTCTGACTAATAGTTAATAGTGTGTAATTGGAGGCATTAATAAAATACACTTGTGTAATTTTCAATAACACATGCTTATCTTTATTTTTTCAGTCTGTTAAAATTAAATGGGCACTCTGTCCATTTTTTTGATAATAGAGCAGCTAAAGCATCAGATAGATTTGCCTTTTTTATGGTATTAACATAGAAGTAAAAACAGTGCCTTTTTCCTTTCCTGTGTATTTTCAATACACAATCGAGTTTTGTTTGTCTGATTTAAAAAGTTAAACTTGAGTTGATTCCCAGGTGTTCGTCTGGTAAGGAGGTAAGACAACTACAGACAACTGAGAAATACTTAAAATTAGAAAGTACGTAGTTAAGAGAAATATACCTTGTATAAACACAGAGAAAATAACGAAGGGGACTCTTGTTATATTTTGCTGAATCCCTGGAGGTCCTGGATGTAGGGAAAATACCCTCTGCATGGAAATCACACTATGCCAGTGAAGGGGCTCCTACCTAGAATGCTTTCAGTGTCTGCTTTTTCAAAATCTGAATTTTACTACCTTGTATCATAAAGCCAGGGGTAAAGTTCAGGTTTTGAACGTCCAAGAAACCATGATGGCATCCCTTTCATCTTGTTTAAAAGACCTCTATAAAAGGTGGTGGTTAGATTTTTGGCCTCTGTCCCCGCACCTGCAGCTACACTTAAATCAAGCCATTTGAGCCTGTGTTGGCTGTCACCAAGAGCTTGCAGGGAGAAAGCTGTGGATCGTAAGGCTGTTTCGACTGTTGGAGAAGGGCAGGCATTGATTCATGTGTCTGTTAACTTTCCATGGCAATAAAATATTTTCATCTTCCTTTCCTCTTATCTTGAAGCTAACCTTTTTTTTTTTTATTTATTTGTTTTTGAAAGATAGGGATAGAGAGCAGATAGATAGAAGCAGGGGAGGAGCAGAAAGAGAGAGGGAGACAGAATCCCAAGCAGGCTCCATGCTGTCAGTGTAAAGCCCAATGAGGGGCTTGAACTCACAAACTGTAAGATCATGACCTGAGCCGAAAGCAAGAGTCGGACGCTTAACCAGCTGAGCCACCCAGACAGCCCTCTTCAAGCTAACCTTAAACTACAAGAACAAAAAGGTATAAGGAATTAATAGAGACCTGATAATTTGTGAAAGTAAAGCAAGTTTTAATGAAACTATATTTTTCAGAAGTCTTGAGTTCTTTGTAAATTTCTAGTGCTAACATAGTCAATTCGGTATGGTTTATTTAGTGTATTACTGATTGATAACCATCATAAAACCTCCAAATGATTTTTTGTTTTAGGGACCACCTTTCATGGAACAATTCTCTATAGATTAAAATTATGGTTTTTTAGTTTACCAAAAAACATTTTTTTCTACTGTATGTTTTGTTTTAGAAAGAGGCCAACAGGTATTTATTTTGTATAGCTATAATGAGTTCTAAGGAAAGCCCTTGGAAAAAGTACGACCATTGAATGGAAAGTATAAAAGCACTTGGAAACTGTAAAGCACTATACGAGGTCTAGCAGATGATAATTCTGTGGTCGAAATTCACGTTGGCCTTGCTGGCACTAGTCCAAGACATGTGCGGTTTCAGATGCGCTACAGAAACTAGAGAAGCTGCTGACAAGCTGAGTGATGGATCGGTCGTGTGCCGCAGCAGGACCTGGACCGTGCAGCCCTGCTGGTCGGTAGCACCTCCCGTCCCTCCTGCGCGGGTAGCCTCTTGTGTTCCTTCGAAGTGGAGACCATCACCCTACAAAGGGATCACAGTGCACTCTCCCTTGAGCAGACTACAGGTAGGCAGTCTCTTTAGTCTTTCTCAAATGCCCACGACTAGCTGAGAGCTGGCTCCGCTTTTGTGGTGGAAAGCGAGGATGGAGAGTATGGTTGGGAGCTACTCTTTGATGGTAAATTGACCAATGCAAGTGCATGTGTATATTGGCCAGAGTCCAATTAAGCTTTATGCAGGAGTCTCCACTACAGCTATGAAGATGGCAATAAAGAAAAAAGATGACCAGCGCATGACAAGCTCCCTGCAGACTTGAGTGGTTACCTCTCTGCAGTCTAGCCACAGTGTATTCTGGCGAATGACATAGTTGTGGTGATCTTGTGTGAGCATACTTTTAATTTTTTTAATGTTTTTATATATTTTTGAGAGAGAGAGAGAGAGAGAGAGAGAGACAGAGCATGAGTGGGGGAGGGGCAGAGAGAGAGGAAGACACAGAATTGGAAATGGGTTCCAGGCTCAGAGCTCTTAGCACAGAGCCCGACACAGGGCTTGACTTCACAAATGGAGAGATCATGACCTGAGCTGAAGTTGGACGCCCAACCGACTAAGCCATCCAGGTGCCCGACTTCCATGAGTATGCTTAGTAAGCAATGAAAGATTCTGCCATGACTCTGCTTTTCCACAGTAGGTGGGTGCATGCAAGCATATAAGCTGGCTTTGTAAAGTGGCTCAGAGAGCTGGATGAGAAGGAACCAAGAAGAGGTATGCATCCATGGACTTTCCTTAGAAGTTTTGTGGTCAGAAGCCAACAGTTATTAACTTGATTTGGACCACTGGGTCCCATTGATGGTTTAGAAGAAGGGGGTGATGGGGCTATATTTTCTAGAAGGGACTTTGGTAGGTTCTTATAAGTGGATTGAAGTGGGGCATCTGGGTGACTCAGTCGGTTAAGCATCTGACTTCAGCTCAGGTCATGATCTCATAGTCTCTGGGTTCGAGCCCCATGTTGGGCTCTGTGCTGACTGCTTTGGATTCTGTGTCTCCCTCTCTCTCTGCCCCTCCCCTGCTCTCGCTCTGTCTCTGTCTCTCAAAATAAAGACATTAAGAAAATAATAAAGTGGATTGAAGCAGGGTAAAAAAAAAAAAAAAGGGAGGGGATGGTTGGCGGAGGGGCATCATGAAGAGGAAAATACCATTGCAGAAGATGTGTGTTTTGGGGCCAAAGTTTTGGTAGGGAAATAAGAGAAAGGAGGGGGTGCATGTATAAAAGAGAACACAAACTGGGGAAATGTGACTGCATATGGTTTATAAAATCCTTACTGGCAGCAGCAAATGTGGATTTGAGAGGTACACATACTATAGAAATTTCCCTAAAAGAATAGATAATGTGTTTTACAATCCTAAATTTATCATTATTAAAGACTAATGCACATCTTGGTTGTGGTGAAATGCCACGTAAAATTTTTGGAACATTTTGACTCTTCTGGACTAAATTGCCATCATTGGACCCCTCTTGAAAGTCTTACGGGAGGTTGTAAAAGCAAACCTTTGTTAGCTTTCTATAAATGAGAGCTTTATTCCCTCTCACTAGGGGCTCTTGTATGGTAAGGGAGCAAAAGGTTAACAGTTGTTCCTTGGGTCAGAGGCTGGTGCAGGGGGCAGGGCCGATTTGGTGTGCCCGTACTGTCTCCAGTTCCCTGGTGTGGCTGGGGAGGTTTTGGCTAGATTTGCTCTCCCTGAGCCTACAAAGATGTTTGATATTCCCACATCTCTCAGCCCTTTGGGTCTGCGGCGTGGTTTCAGATTGTGTTCCGTAGGGCCTGGAATTTCCGGAAGGCACTTGAGGTTGGCCAGTTTGGGTGTCATGGAAGCCAAACAACTGGCCTCTGGGCCTTCTGGCCCTGCCTCAGCCAGGACAGCTTGTGTACATTGTTTAAGTCCTGGAACTTTTTGTAAGAGTCACTTGAAAAGAGACGAAACACATACACCACCAGTGTCTGGGAAAGCAGGAAGAGGGAGCGCTCTGTGCGTGAACGCAATTCACGGATATCAGCTTTGACCCCTTCTGTCCATTTCCCAGCTGCTGTCCTTTTTATTGAAAGAATAATAATTCATACACCATACAAATAATCTTTAAGTGGTATTGTTTGGTGGTTTTAGTGTATTCACAGGCTGAGCCAAGCTCTTTTTGAGAAAAGCTCAAAAAGAAAGGCTGCATCCATTAGTGCTCTTTCTCCATTTCCCCCCAAACTTTCCCGTCTCCAGAACAACCATCAATCCACTTTCTGTTCCTATGAATTTGACTCTTCTGGACAATTCACATTAATGGCCTCACGTAATATATGATCTTCTGTGGCTGGCTTCTTTCGCCTGGCGTAACATGGTCAAGGTTCATCCCTGTTGTCGCACATGTCAGTACTTTCCTGTTGCAGACTAATACTCCGTCCCATGGATATACCAGATGTTATTGTGCCATTTGTTAGTGGACATTGGGCTGCTTCTCCTATTTGCCATTATAAATGATGCTGCCATGAGCATTTGTGTGCAGGTTTTTGCGTGAACACATGTTTTCCTTTCTCGGGTGTATAACGAGGAGGGGATTGCCAGGTCATATGGGAGCTCTCTGCTTGACGTTTTGAGGAACGGCCAGACTTCTCTTCTCCTAAGTGGATTATGTGTATAGACTGTGAATGGCCTCCTTGCTTTCTTCTTTACACCACAGTTCAGTCTTCAGCCCTACATCCTGTTCTTTACCCTGCTACCTCCTGGTTACTCGCCTGAAATATAAGAAATCTCCAGAGTCCTCTTACTTAAGGAAGGTATTGAAACTGCTTACCAAGGACTCCAAGTTCTTTACAGCCTAGGCTTGGACTATATCTATAATTTCAGCTTCTAGTGATTTCCCAATTTCTGCATATCTTTCTATGTTAGTTGTTTTTACTGTATACAGCCAGTGGCTCCTATACTCCTTTGTGTCATTGACTCCTTTGAAAGTCTACCATCAACGAACCCTGAGGTCCACCACCACCTCCCCTGGGCACAAGCTGTGAGTTCCCACCTCTGCTCATACCATTCCCCACTTTTCTGTCTCCCTCCTTCTTTCTGGTGGTTACCTAAAATGAAAGTCTCTTACCTTTTGAAGTGTCTTTTGGAGGGCCTCAAAGAGAAAGTGTTTTGTTCTGTTTTTCACTAGTGGTGCTAACAGTTGTTTGTATAGTCCTCCAGGAGGGTCCTGAAGCAGCAGAGCACATTGCCCTGGGCTGTGTGTTCTATGTGCTTGGTACATAGTAGGTGTTCATAAATAGTCATGGAATGAGTGAATAGGAGAGGGAGCTGGGTCTTGAACCTTCTGCTTTCTGCAGTCGACGAACCTCTAGAGTAAGGTTCATGAGTAATCGAGAGGCCTCTGTATAGATATTGGATAGTAGATACTAGAGAAGGAACAGAGCTTAGAACACAGAGATTGCAAAAAGGATTAAGGGGATATATTTAATTTCCTATTGCTGCTGTAGCAAATTACTGCAAACTTAGTGGTTTAAAACAACACTTATTTTTTCTCACAATTCTGAAGGTCAAAGTCTGAAGTCCATTTCACTGGGCTGAAGTTGAGGGATCACCAGGGATAGTTCCTTCTGGAGGCCCTAGAGGATAATCTGTTCCTGAGCCTTTCCCAGCTCCTGGGGGTCACCTGGATTCCTTGGCATATGCCCCTTTCTTCCATCTCTAAAGCCAAGTGCGTTGTGGGTTTTTTGTTGTTGTTTTTTTTTGTTTTGTTTTGTTCTGATTTCTGTTTCCATCCTTACATCTAATCCTGATCTTCCTGTCTCTGCGTAGAGGGACCCTTCTTAATATATTGGATCTACCTGGATAATCCGGGATGACTTCCACTCAAGCCTTTATGACATCTGCAAAGTCATTTTTACCATGTCAGAGAGCATATTCATAGGACGCGGACATCTTTGGGAGCCATGATTCAGCCTGCCACAGGGCGCTCTACAAATAAACACAATGCCTTTTGTGTGTTTGCCGAGTGTGTCTGTGCCTTACCTAGCTTAATGCCTCGTAATTGTGACATGACTTCTTCCTCACAGTATAAAGAAATGTTCTATTACTTCTCAGCAGAAGGTTGTTAATTTGCCTTGGTTTGTTGCTTTCCCATTCGTAACTCACTGAAGAGGTATGAAAACATAGGTCCTAAAAAGGGCCAAATTAGATCCTCCTCTAATTTTTTTTTTTTTTTTAGCGAGTGAGTGAGCACACATGTGCAAGAGAGCTTGTGTGTGAGTGGGGGAGTGGCAGAGGGCAAGGGAGAGTGAGAATCCTAAGCAGGCTCTGTGTATGCCCAGCACAGAGCCTGATGCAGGGCTCAGTGCCATGACGGTAAGATCATGACCTGAACTTAAACAAGAGTCAGATGCTTAACCTAGTGAGCACTCAGGCACCCCTAGTTTTGTCACTGATAAGTATTTATTAAAACTTTTTAGGGGAGCCTGGGTGGCTCAGTGGGTTAAGCGTCTGACTTTGGGTCAGGTTGTGATCTCACGGTTAATGAGTTCGAGCCTCACATTGCGCTTTGTGGTGACAGCTCAGAGCTTGAAGCCTGCTTCGGATTCTGTATCTCCTTCTCTCTCTGACCTTCCCCTGCTCAAATTCTTTCTCTCTCTCTCAAGAATAAATTAAACATGAAAAAATTACTTTTAATTAAAAATAATTTAAAGTTGTTAAGAACATGCATATCTGTGATTTTAAGCTTATTTGGTGTATAGCAGGATTATATTATACCCACCCACTGGAACTTAATTGATGGAAATATAGGAGATGGATTTGCTGTCTTTGAACAGAGTGTACTGGAAAAGCAAGGCAGCCTACTAGCATTATTTAAAAGATATGTGAATTCTTAGAATTCATACAGGAGGGAAAAGCATTTATTATACTTTAAATGATAATAATAATTAATGTTAATGAGCATGCACCATGTGCCAGACCATATTCTAACCACTTAACATGTTTTAATTCATTCAGTCATCATGAGAACCACATGAGGTCATACTATAATTATTCCCATTTTACAAATGAGGAACTAGGACTTGCTGATGTTAAGCAAGTCGCCTAAGGTTACACAGCTAGTAAAAGAGGGGCCCGGGACTTGAACCTAGGGCACCTGGCTCCTGAGCCTGCACTCATTTTCCAGAGGTGCAATGTAATGACACGCAATTAGCCTTGCTACAGTAGGTAATGTGTGAAATTGACCTTATCTGGAAGTCTAGTCACCTACAGGTATTATTATCTAATAGCATTTACGTGTGAAATAAGAGATCACATATCCCTAATATTGGGAAAGAGACAAAGCAGGAACCCAAGCCTTTGGTATCCAGGAGGTGATTTGGAGGCTTAATCATCTCATGTTCCCTCTTTTTGTTCCTTTATGCTCTCCTAACATTGGACTGTGGGCTCCTTTCCCTACTTTCTGGCATGTTTCCCTCTTTGCTGTGTTGCTTGCTGGTGGTCTTCCGTGGGCCCATTACGGAGTGTGGTGGGACAGATGGCTGACCTGATCTCCATCATTTGTTCATTTTGTTTTACTAAATGAAGAAACAGAAAGTTATCATTATCTCAAATCCACTTAAGAACCAGAATGAGAATTTGTTTATCCCATAGACCCTTTTCTTTGGATACTTTGCTAGCCAGTGCTAATAACTGTCTACAAGGAAAGCATTTAAAAAATCCTTGCCGAAAGTCGGAGAGGGCTGTCAGAAGAGGGAGGATAGGAGCCAGCTGCTCTGTAAGCTGGAACAGGTTTGAAAAATGTCAGAGAGGACGTGAAATTCTCTTTCTCTTGCGTAGGCAAGCATCATTTTTCTTAGGGTATTATGCCTTAGGAAACTGACCTTTATAGTTTTTCTAAATTGTGTCCTGGTCTCTCTCTCTCTCTCTTTTTTTTTTTTTTCTTAAAGTGAATTGATGGGAGCTTAGGAAGCATTTCTTTCTTTAGGAAGACAACTTTTAGGGCATGATGAATAAAGAAAAACAGAGATGCAAAGATTTGGGGCTTAATTCAAATGTTATTCTTTGTGGATTGAATTCTGACTTGAAATACCGTGGGCACCACGTAAAACGATCTGGAAATAGGGCCTGAAGAGAAATATGTTCTTTCGTGTGCTGATTTTATTCCAGAATGACCACCCCCCAATAGGAAAGGGGGCTTCGGCATGAAGACTGTTTTGTTTTACTTGACTTTCTTCCAGTGTTCTATAAATTCATTCTTGGTGGCTGTTTCCCAGCAGCCTCCAAGAATCCACATTTTCCTGGTTTGTTTATAATTGATAATTTATATTCCCAACTGCATCCACAAAAGGCTCAAGGCAACTTACAGTAAATGACATGTTTGAGTGGGAGATGAATGCGCGGGAAGTAGAAAACAAGGCAGCGATGACGATAGCCAAGGTGCTCAGCCGCCTCTCCTGCCTAGCGTCACTAGGAGTGAGGGTTAAACACAGCATTATCCTTCCAGGCAGCCAAGGTAAAAGAGTCACAGGATCGGTTATGTAACTGTCATCTAATGAAAGGAAACAGTTCCTCAGAAGTCATAAATCTTTCCTAGGTTTTGAGTTTTCAAAGGATTTTTGCCAGGCAATGGATTAGCAAAATTATTCTTGAGGTTAGAAGCCCGGTATCTTAGATGCTACGTAAGAAGCCTAAACAGCCATGTGTTTACCATGGTTATTTGCCGACCAGTAGAGCCGTTCAGAACCATCTCACCCCAGCCTACGCATGCCACGAGGACCCTGGTAATTTAATGTAGTTATTAAATCATACCCAGTGCATACTTGCTTTATCACTCCCTGTTGCTCTCCTTAGAAGATGGCACATTAACAATGGGACAAGGAGGAATAGCAGATACCTGGTTTTGATTCATTCAGCACATTTACCGAGTGCTTATTCTTTGCCAGCTTGTGGAAGGCCAATGGTGAGCCAGGCACACTTGGTCTCAGTCTCCGTGGTTGTATGTAAACTTTGGGGACGATTTTCCATTGTGTGGAAATTAATAGTTGTACTCAAATTAAAAAAAAATTAAAAAGTGTAAAACTGTCCATAATAACCCAGGACATCACAGGCCATCCGTACAGCAGCTTTGATCTCTTCTAAGGACGTTTTGATAAGAACTTGTTCTGTCATTCATTAGCATATTAACCCTCATTCCAGGAGAAATTACAATATGGATGAATGCATGTGAGTAGCCCTGAAACAAAAGAATCAAGTATGCAGTAAGTTACCATGGGAACAGACCCTTTTTCCTCCAATATGTTTTTGTGAAACAGATTCAGATGATGAAGACTTCAAAGTCTCATTTTTAAGTGAAAACGGCCTAATGGCATTAAAATTGCAAGAACTTTTAAAGCGCTGTTTTCCTATCTTGGTATGGTCCAGTTTACATTCCTTCAAGCGTGTACATTATCAGTAGCAGGAAAAACTAATTAAAGGGGAGCCTTAACTGATACGGAGTAGTCTTGGGTGGGGGGCCCTTAGCTCTGCAGTCTCTCTTTGCCTCTCTCTTCCCTGGCCCCATCTCCACCTTCCTGTTTTGGGATTGCTAGATGCCTTGAACTGAAGGTGCCTGGGGGTGCTGGATTTATTTATTTATTTAAAAAAATTTTTTTGTGTCTTTATTTTATTTTGAGAGACAGAGAGTAAGCAGGAGAGGGCAGAGAGAGAGAGGGAGATGTAGAATCTGAAGCAGGCTCCAGGCTCTGAACTGTCAGCACAGAGCCCGATGTCAGGGTCAAACCCATGGACTGTGAGATCAGGACCTGAGCCGAAGTCAGACACTTAACTGACTGAGCCACCCAGGCGCCCCATGGGGGTGCTGGATTTAAACCCAAGCAAGCTGTGTCTGTGTTGTGTGGTATTGAGGGTAAGAAAATCCTTAGTTTGTCTCTTTCACCCCAGTCTCTTCAGCTCTCTGCCTACATTGATCTCAGAGGTTTTCACAGGATGATAAGAATCTCTTAACAAAAACCATCCTAGAGATTTTAAGGACCAAGCAGCAGCTATCAGAATGAGAGTTAGAGTGACTAGAACAGTTTTGTTTTGGATTTTTTTTTTTTTTTTTTTTTTTTTTTTTNTTAATTTCAACCCTATATTCCTTATCAGTCCAGGGATAACATTTCAGGAAAAAATAAATAAAATAGACCATGACAAGATATATAGTCTGCTAAGGAGGAAACCTCATGAGACCTTTACCGGATCAGGCTGTAGGGTAGTCTGATTGAGAAGCATCAGCCCTATATTTTGTCAAATGAACATACTTTGCCATCATTGCCAGACTGGTGAAGGATTCGTGGATGGGCTTCAGCTTACTCATCAGTTTGGATTGATCGATAATGGCTGCCTGGAGTGCAGATTCTGTGTCTGGGCAGAGTGCCACGATTGGTTGGTGACATCTGCCATGGGTTAGTGGTGATGCTCTTGTCATGCACTGCCATCCCCAACCTGGTGTAGTATTAAAGGAAATTGACACTGATCTTTAGTGTCAACATGACCACCGCCAAAAAGCCCCAAGTGAACAAGCTCCAATGCTCACTTGTCTACAGCAGGATATAAACTCACTTTTGGTCGAGTACAGGATGTTCTGTTGGTGCTCTGTTAGGAAAGTGTTTCCAGCAGCGAATAGTTTGCTGCCACTTATCTGGAATACTTCTTTGTTTAGTGAAGATATTTTATTATATAACAGCAACTTAGACATGCGAAACCTGCCTGGTATGCTACATGTCTCCAGCATAAGTGAATATGACCCTCTCTGGTGGGGGACTGTAGCTCTTTAGATTGACAGCTCATTCAAGTGAGGAAGAAGTCCAAGAATGGTTTGAGTCTGCGTGAGGCAGATGGATATTAATGAAGGAAAAGTACCTTGAAAGGATGCCATTCCAGGAAGGGCACAGGACAGCACTGATTATAACCAGAGCCCTGCTTCTGAGCTTCTCCGGCTAAAGCCCTGAGTGCTGAGCCTCTCAGCCTAGCTAGAATCCTCCCTGAACTGGGTGGCGGAGAGGCTGCTCCAGGCAGGTGTTTGCGAGAATGCAGCTCGCAGCGACGAAGCCGGGGTTGGACTGGGTCTCATTTGGGTGATCCTACCCAACAGGACCGTAAAAGCTTGTGCAGGGAGTTGGTGTCCTCATTGGTTGGGGGCCCGCACTGTAGCTTGGGGAACCCGGGGTGTGGTCCAAAAATACATGTTCGCTTGATGCATCGGTGAGTAAAGCAAGTGTAGAGACTGACCAGTTTGTGGGTGTTAAATTTTTTGGTAAAACAAAATTACTCAAACGTGTTTCTTCCTTAAGTTCCTATTGAGGGGCGCCTGGGTGGCTTAGTCGGTTAAGCGTCTGACTTTCGCTTAGGTCATGATCTCACGGTTCATGGGTTCGAGCCCCGTGTTGGGCTCTGTGCTGACTGCCAGCTCAGAGCCTGGAGCCTATTTCAGAGTCTGTATCTCCCTCTCTCTCTGACCCTCCCCTGCTCACACTGTCTCTCTCTCTCTCTCTCTCTCCTAGAAATAAATAAAAATATAAAAAAAAATTTCCTATTGAAAACACAAATTTGATTTATTCAAACCAATATTGCACTGTATGTTAACTAGAATTTAAATAGAAATTTGAAAAGAAATTGATTTATTCACATCAAATATTTGACTGTGTTTCGGGTACTGATGCCAGGTTGTTTGGTCCTACCACGGTTAGAGTCAGGTACTTGAACAGACGAGATCTGGCCCCTTTCTTCTACACCTTGCTAAGAGAGGCAAATGTAAACACAATCATAATATAGTTAATTGGGATCATCGTACGGATACCAAAGGAGAAGTATAGGGGTTTATAAAGACATGAAATAACATAGCCCAGAGGGTCAGGGAAGGCTTCCATGAAATTTAATTTGAGACTTGAAAGATGAGTGGGAGTTTGCTAGGCAAAGTGGAAGGCAGCAGGGTACGTGGAGGGGAAAAACAAATGGCTCTGCATTCACAGGGCTCCTGTGAAGCCAGCATTGGCTTATGCTGTGTCAGCAGGGACCAGAATCCGTCACTAGCCGTGGCCTTCGTGTAGGTCTTCGCTGGAGGCTGCGCCTGGGGTGGTCGACAGTTTTCCCACTGCCCTGCACATCTTGCCACACCATCAATCCACTGTGAAAGTCTTTACTGTGTTGATTTGTGTGATTTACGTGCTGAGATGATTCGACAGCTGGTCTTCCTGAAAAATAATATAGTTCTTTCTTAGCTCCGGCTGTTAGTCTTTTTGCTGGACGTCTGGATTGAAGGACGGCCAGTAGGCGCAGGCAAGCTCAGCAGGCATCTGTGAGCAGAAGCCGTAGGTGTGCTTTGAGCACGGGCACTGGACTTGGAAAGGTTGCAGCTCTGGTTCAAACAGAGGCTTTGTTGTTTTGAGTTTTGTCTTGAGCTCTCTTAGCCTTGGTTTTCCCATCTCTAAAATGGGTGTGATAGGCATCTCATAAAGTAGGCTTGAAGATTAAATTAAATGAGGCAGTATACGGAAAGCATGTAGCACTGGGCTTGGTGATCGTAAATATCAATTGTTTGCCCCTTGACATCTACCAAAGCCTTTCACATTGAGCTGGACAGATGGGAGGAGATTTGGTGGTGACTGCTTGAATCAGATTTCTTGTCTGTATTAAATAAATCTTCATCTACTGTATAGATTGGTGGATTTGCTGTACAGTCCTCAAGAGCTGTCAGGAACACTCAGGTCTGACGGGCTAATTACATTTCCAAATGAATATTTTTTAATTATTTATTTTTAAGAGAGAAAGAGTGCAAGCAGGGGAGGGCAAGAGACAGAGGGAGAGAGAATCCTAGGCAGGCTCTGTGCTGTCAGTGCAGAACCAGATATGGGGCTTGATCCCATGAACAGTGAGATCATGACCTTAGCCAAAATCAAGAATCAGACACTTAACCGACTGAGCCACCCAGGTGCCCCACCAATTGAGTATTAAGAAGGTTGTCAGTATGGTATACGTTTATACTTCCCACTAGTGTATTTTCTGCCCACTACAGAAGGGAGAAAGTGAAGCTAATAAAAGTACATGTGCTGCGTATATCAGAAACACCTACTTCATTGTTGAATTTTTTAGCCCACAATGCAGGGCCACATTTAAGAGCATCACTTAATAGAGCAACCACATAAATCCTAGAGAATATGCAATCCTGGCAGTTCTAGAAAATACTAGAGGAAGGATATAGGCCATGATTAAGCTTTTTTGACATAGACTTATTGTTAAGTCATTTTGAAGTTCCTGAGAGGCCACCGTGGTGTTCTTGGTGGGCTGACCATTCTCTGCACAGCTAGGGAGCTAACTTGGGCAGTTTGCAATTATTTGAAGCATGAGTGTGGTTGTGCTGGTGTTCATGAGTCAAGAAACAAGGCTTCTGGGTTTCTGGTTAGGAGGCACTATCTCCAAGAAGCCTTTTCTGGTCCATCAGAGGTTTCTTAAAGTCTACACTTTAGTGATGACATTAGAATTTTTGTTGAAGGGGAAAACAGAGAGAGAGATTTTGTAATATGATTGCCTATAAAACGTGATCATCTTGGTAATGCAACAAAGAGGAAATACTGTCCAGAAAAAAACAATTCATAGATTTGGAATATATTTCCATTAAAATGTTGTCCTTCAAATAAGCCAAATTACTTCACGAATTCGTTTAAATTTCACTGAGGAGCCAGCATGCTTTTACTTTGGCTTCAGGTTTGATTTGGATCTCTGGCATCCTTGGTTATTGAAATAATACCTCATTCTTCAGTAATAACTTGCTTGGTCTTTTTGTAGCCCAGCTCACTTAGTAAAATATGCAAATTTGCCAAAATAACCAATAGATAATTTAACATAGGAAGCTTTAAATTATGTGTTAATTATGCTACTGTCAAAATAAAAGATGGGTGGCTTGGTTTATATTAGAGTGAGTAGCATAAACAGATATTTCATTAGTGCTTTGTTTTTAATCTTGTACTTTGGCAAGGTTTTTACTGTGATAAATGAATTTTCCTTTTCATTTGGAAAAGCCAAGTGACTGTTGTTTTTGGTTATGTAGTTGCATTCCTTCAGACTATAATAGCTAGTTAAAGACAAGAAACTGTAAGGGATCTTTGCCTCTAAGACATTTATTTCTTAGATTTGCATGATAATGACCTTATGAGTGGTTTCTTATTTTTTCAACTGTCATTGAACATTTTCCTCAAAGATACTTGGATTTAAAATAATTATCAAATATTTTGCATTTATAGGAAAACCATCTAAAAGTGAACTAACTAGTCTTGACTACACACGACCTAGAATTACTGTGGCTCTGAATTCTCACAGACCTGTATTTTCAGCTCTCCTTTTGACATGTCCAAGGCAAAATTAAACTGCTTCCTTCTTGCTTCTCATCACTCCTTCTAAATCCCTGTCTTTGTGAATGGTTTAACGGGCCACACTCTTGCCCAGGTGGAAACCTTGAGTAGAAACCCTTGTGTCTTCCTTGACTTCCCATCTAATGAGTATCTTCATTATGTGAATTTTCCCCTCACGTTGTTACCCTAATCAGTGTCCTCTCTTTTTGATGTCCCACTGCCAGGTTTTATGCCCACGTTGGCCATTTCACTGGTCTGCTTGTGGTCTGTTCTCTCCCCACCTGTAATCGATCCTTCTCTGCCCCAATTTCTTCTGGTTGGATGATTTATTACTGCCTTCATCACCTCCAGTATTCTCGCTGTCCACAGATGAAGCTTCATTCTCTGTCATTGGCCCTCCTGTGGTCAAAACCTCAGCCTCAATCAACTCCAGTTTCCCAATTCGTGCCTGTATCTACGTTGTGTCCCCTGCCCGCTCTGCTTCCAGTAATGTCATCTTCATTAATGATGACCCTCCCCACACTTTTCCTCACCTGAGTTTACCATGCTCTCAGTCACCCTGACCTCTATTTACAGGTCATGTGTTGTAGTTAATTGGCACTGTGCAGCCCAAGGACCACTCATCTGTGAGTGTTGGAAAGAAAAGGATCATTTCCTATTGAAACAATCTCTCCTTGGCATATAACTCAGCTTCTTCTGTAGTGGTTCTTGGTATTATACGATCACTTTTTGATATATGTGATTATTGGCAGAGTAAGTGAGATCGAAGGTTCCACTTCTAGATATATAGCCCCAAAGACAAGGACTCCCATAGATGTCTGCGTGCAAATGTTCATGAAGGTAGAAACAGCTTAAATGTCCATCAACAGATGGATGGATAAACATAAAATGATATATATACACAATAGAATATTATTCATCCATAAAGAGGAATAAAGTTCTGTTACATGTGTCAGCAGAGATTAACCAGAAAACATTACACTAAGTCTAATAAGCCAGATAAAAAGCACAACCATTTCATGATTACACTTATATGAGATATCTAGAATAGGCAAATTCATAGGGTTAGGAAGTAGATTAGAAGTGCTCAGGGGCTGGGGAGAGGGTGAATGGAGCATTATTAGGTAATGGGTACAGCATTTCTGTTGGAGGTGATGAGAATATTTTGGAAATAGTGATGATAGTTGTACAACATCATGATTGTGAATAATGCCATTGAATTGTACACTTAAAAATGGTTAAAATGGCAAATTTTATGTTGCATATATTTTACCCCAATAAGAAAATATATAGTTCATGTAATTAAAGAAACAGATAGTGACACCACCCCTGTCAGGCACATATGTTCCACAAGTTGTTCTTTGCAAGCATGTTGTCTTTCTCTATCATTTATGTTTATCAGGTTTCCCTTCCCAATGTAGCATAGATTTCTTTTTTCTTTTTTTTAATGTTTTATTTATTTCTGAGAGAGAGAGAGAGAGAGACAGCGTGAGTAGGAGAGGGCAGAGAGAGAGGGAGACACAGAATCTGAAACAGGCTCCAGGCTCTGAGCCAGCTGTCAGCACAGAGCCTGACGCGGGGCTTGAACACACGAACCGTGAGGTCATGACCTGAGCCGAAGCTGGACGTTTAACCGCCTGAGCCACCCAGGCGCCCCTATAATGTAGATTTCTTGAAGTCAGGGACCAGTCTCTATAGAAAATTGCTTTTAAGAAACATAGTTTTTAAATATCCTTTAATAAACATGTGAATTTGGAGTTGGTTGTTTTTGCAATTGCTGAAACTTTTAGGAGAGAGTTTGATATTTTCCTTGAATGCCAATAGAGTCAGTCTTGCCAAAGCGGTATGAAGCTGTTTTGGAACATACGGGTATATTTTCTGACCTACTATGTAAGAATTGTGCATATTAACCCTGATACCTTTGGAAGGAAAGCCAAATAGCCCAGCCAAGTGTGGTTTAAGTTTTTTCTCTTGCTGTGTTAAACAAAGGGCTTGGGGGACTGGGCTGATTACATACAGTCTGTGAATGGGAACCATACTGATTATTTTCCCTAAGTCCTTCTCAAAGGAAATAAAAATACAGGTGCTTTCTCAGGGTGTACATAATTTTACTCTTCTGTGAGTTAAGGTATATTTCTTCATCTTTTAAGCCTCTATGGAAACATTACAAAATAAAATAGGAAATGATGACAAGTACCGTTTATACTACAATGATATTAATGTACATGTAAATATATGAAATCAAGACTTCTTAAAATCTTGTTTCATTGCTGAGTGCCAGGATTTTCTTTAACAATAACTGAGATGTAAATGTGAGAAGATGTCAGCCTATATTTACTATTAATCATCTTGTGTAAATTTTTGTTGACTCATTCACCGTCAGCCTTAAATTTTGTGTTTGGAGTTTACCCAGCAAACTGGGGGGAGGAATGGTATGAGGAATGCTAAAGACCTTATTGGGAACGAAATTCCCTTGTGTTACTCCTCCAGAGGTCAGCGTTAGAAACTACTGTTAATTTCCCCTTCCTGACACTTTCTTTGGACGATGCTTTGGTCACACAGTGGTAGTTGTGTCTAATAGATTTTCCTATCCCTACAAACTTGAATAGTAAGTGTGCTCTATGGCGGTTCAGCTCCGTTTTTTGAATCACCTGAAGATCTTGATGAAATGCAGATTCACACTGGGAAAGGTAGGTGGTGAGATTCTCTTATTTGCCTGGTCTGTGGACTATGTTTTGAGCAGCAATGCTCTGGGTAGAAACCTCTTAAATAATCTGATTTTGATGTGCTCTAAAAAGTGGATGCCCTCTAGAGTTGCCAGATAAGATACAGGATGCTCAAGATGTCCCATACACTAATTTTGTACATACCTGTACTAAAAAATTGCTTCTTTATCTGAAATGTAATTTTCACTGGATTGGACACCAGATAGATAGGTAGATATACCCGCCAAATCTAGCAACCCTAAAATGCAATCTGAATAATTTGAGTACATTTAAATGTCATGTATATTATTAGAGTTAAAATATTATGATTATTTGAGAAAGGACACAGAATTAGGTTAATTTTAGACTTGTTTTTTAAGTACTTATTTAGATGTTTTGCTCATAGACTTTTCAGTACTATAAAATGTGGAAACATGAACCTCCTCCTGTCCCAGTATCTAGGGAATTCTTAGAAAAGAAAAAGTAGTGAAGGGACCCCTGGGTGGCTCAGTCACTTAAGCATCTGACTTTGGCTCAGGTCATGATCTTTCAGTTCATGGGTTCAAGCCCTGCGTCAGGCTCTGTGCTGACAGCTCAGAGCCTGGAGCCTACTTTGGATTCCAGATCTTCCTCTCTCTCTGCCCCTCCCCTGCTCATGCTTTCTCTCTCTAAGTCAGACGCCTGACTGACTGAGCCACCCAGGCGCCCTGAGTTTTTTTTAAGTATATGGAAGAAAATGTAAATGCTTTTCTTTGTTGGGTNAAAGCACAAAAATGCCCTGTGTTTTCAATTGAACGCTTGAAGTAATAAGATATTAATGTGATAGATTTAAGTTTAGGCAATTTTTTATAGTTTTTTTCTTGCATCTCTTTGAGATGGTATTGTGCACTGTTGATATTTTCAAGCCNTTTAAATGTTTATTTTTTAGAGAGAGTGAGAGAGACAGAGTGAGAGCGGGGGAGGGGTGTGGGGGTGAGGGAGACACAGTAATGGAAGCAGGCTCCAGGCTCCAAGCTGTCAGCACAGAGCCTGACATGGGGCTCAAACTCAGGAACCACGAGATCATAACCTGAGCTGAAGTCAGACGCCTGACTGACTGAGCCACCCAGGCGCCCTGAGTTTTTTTTAAGTATATGGAAGAAAATGTAAATGCTTTTCTTTGTTGGGGTTTTTTTTTTTTCAGATTCTTTACGGAGTTGGAAGCAAGACATCAGAATAATATCTTCATAGATGACATAAGTGACATTGTGGAAAAGCACACAGCGTCCACATTTGACCCGTATGTGAAATACTGCACAAATGAAGTCTACCAACAACGGACACTGCAGAAATTGTTGTAAGAGATGTTGAATAGCCTCGCCTCGTTTTAATTAGGTCATGTTGGTGGAAATTAATTGATCTCTAAATTATATTTAGAAGTGCCTCCTGATGGGCTATTTCCCATGATTGCTTTCAGCGTGAGGGTGTTTGAATACAAAAATCTAGTCTGTGGAACACTTTCTTTCTAAAGCAATTATGAAATTACAGGTTTCTGTTATTGTTTTCCTTGCTGTTGTTGTTTTAAATTGCTGCAAGACACAGGAGTGATCATGATGCGAAACTCCCTGATTTTCTAAGCCATTACCTGGTCATGAAGTAGTTTGCTTCAGGCCAGTAGAGTTCTGGAGTTGAACTCCTATGTGCCTTGGATCCTGAGTTTCTCTGTTTTTCTAATCTTCCTCCATTCAAATGACAACTCTATTAAGTGTTTTATAGGGATGGCTGATTTGCCCCTTCTGGGTAGTTAGAGGTGAGGCAAGAAGGGAAAGTCTGAAGAAAAACAATAGAAAAAAATGTTCTTAAAGACTTTAATTGTGTAACAACAAAAAATTAGGCTTTAAATTTGCCTCCTACCTTTTTCCTTTGTCCTATTTAGGTTACTGTGAGTTTTGATGTGATTTATTCCTTTACCCTTAAAAGTCAGCCATTGTTCAGTAATGTCTCATTTTCTTTTAAGGGGACCCTGTTTCTCTCTAGCAGCTCTCTGTTTCACAGCACAGTTGTGCATTGCCATAAACCCAGTTTGGGGGCTGACAGCTGTTATCACTCTTATCCCCTCTGTGGGTTGTGGCATTTATGACCGCAGCATGGAGCTCTGGTCAGCTTCTGTGGGACATGCGAGCCCCTGTGGATGGATTTGGGCTGGTGATGATTACCTCATAGCTGCTGGGAGAAGCAGTTCATGGAAGCTCCCAAGTTGGTGGGAAGGGCTGATTGTGCCCCTTCTCCCTCCACAGCCTCACGAACTCTTACATGGGCAGGGTGGAAAACCAACAGCTCGCAACCCCAAATGAGACTTTTTAAGGACAAAGCCAGGTTTGCCGGCACTATTGACATTTTGGTCTGGATAAGTCTTTGCCATGGGTACTATTCAGTGCATTGTAGCATGTGTGTTTTTTTCTTTGTCTTTTAAATAGATTTTTAAAAATATTTATTTATTTTTGAGAGAGAGAAAGAGCATGTGCAATGGAGGGATAGAGAGAGAGGGCGGAGACAGAAGATCTGAAGCAGGCTCTGTGCTGACAGCAGAGAGCCAGATGCGGGGTTTGAACTCACAGATCGTGAGCTCATGACCTGAGCTGAAGTCAGATGCTTAAACCAACTGAGCCACCCAGGCGCCCCTGTAACATGTTTTATAGCATCCCTGGCCTCCATGCACTAGATGCCCCTCTCTCCATTTGTGGCCACCAAAAATGTTTCTAGACATTGACAAATGTTCTTGGGGACATAATCTCACCCCTTGCTTTTCTTAATCCTCTTACTGCTGGTATAGAGGTCGATGTGTAACTATCTGAGAATCCAAGTTACGTGTTTGAAAAAAAAAAAAGCCTTGAATTAGAGCTAAACTTAATTCTCTTTTCATTTTGTTTTGCAGGATTTAAAAAATGGAATAGGTACAGCTGTACATTATGTAACTCTTAAAAAATAAAAGTTCTAGGGGCACCTGGCTGGCTCAGTGGGGAGAGCATGTGACTCCTGATCTTGGGGTCGTAAGTTTGAACCCCACACTGGGTATGGAAGTCACTTAAAAATAAAGTATTATTCAATAGGATAATAATATTCTATATAAATTAGCTTAATGATAACCATCATTTGAAGTTTTGCATGGAAAGTAGTTGAGTTCTCCGCTGTGTGTTTCAGTAGTTGGGTTTTGTTGCAATGTTGTGAATTTAGGGCAGTGGCTGGCTGCACATTGGAAATGCTTAAGAATCTTTGAAAACAGACAAACATGCAATGAATGCCTAGTGTCCGTCCCAGACTGTTTAATCAGAATCTTTGGGGGTGGGAGTCCTGTGGCCTGAGTGATTTAAATATGCAACTGGATTAGAGTTTTATTTATTTATTTTTTTGACTTTCCAAGAATCTTTCTAAAGCTAGCAGGAAAGGAAACGTAAAACTCCTTAGTTTGAGAAAATGAAAAGAAAACATTTCTGTAAAATTTCTTTTAGTTTGCTATTCTAGGTGTTTACTAATTTATGAACCAAAACATTTAATTTTCAAGATACTTTAACAAAATGGGGAGTCACAATTGCCACTGCCCTGCTTCTTGGCCTCCTCCATCCCCCAACACGGGATTACAGTATCCAATGCCATCCCCCCTCCCCTCCCTGTTGTAAGTCACAAGGGAATTCCTCAGAGCGCCTCTGGGGTAACTCAAGGTAAGAGAGTGAGCCATCTGGGAGTAAGGGCACCCACTGAAGTCAGATGGCCTTAGTTTGACTTCTGTCTTCACCAGGTAATAGGTCTGTTACTCGGCAAGTGGACGATCTTCCTGAGACTCCATTCTTCCTGTAACCACATTGTATGGCTGTTTCCATGTGATATCACATATGTCCGCGTATCTTGCTAAGTTCCGTAAAAATGTTGTGGCTGCATTCTCACTGCTCTTATGTTACTGGAGAGGACAAATATTCTGGATGACCCAGTCACAAAATTTTCTGTTTTAGAAGTTTTGAAAAAGGTTAGAAGCCTCCTAGTAAAGAAATCCAGTCTGATATTTCTTACATTAGTATCTGGGGCTAGAGAAGTGACTTAAAAGGTTATCATTTGTTATCTTTTCAATGGACTGTGTGTAGATTATGAATGAATGAGATCTAATCTGTATGCTAGTTATAACTGCCTTTACCATTGCAATTATAATGAGATCTAGTCTGTATGCTAGTTATAATTGCAATTACCATTGCCTTGTCATTTGTTTACTTTCTACTTTATATAAATTTCTAGCTCATACATATTGTTCATATTCTTATCTTAAACTCATATCCAGTCTTCATTATAAAAGGCAGACAAGCCATCTGTGTCTATTTATGTAACCGTTTTATGTATTAAAAAATCCTCGTATATGGGTTTATCACATTTTATAGAGGCATACAAGTTTTATTGTGCTTTATTTTATTACACTTCACAGATACTGCATTCTTTACAAATTGAAGGTTGCTGGCAACCCTGCATGGAGCAGGTCTGTGAATGCCATTTCTCCACAGCATTTGCTCACTTGATGTCTCTGTTACATTTTGATAATTCTCAGGATATTTCAAACATTTTCATTATTATTACGTTTGTTATGGTGATCAGTGGTCAGCAATTGTGACTCTCTGAGAGCTCAGATGATAGCATTTTTTAGCCCCAAAGCATGATTTAATTAAGGTATGTACATCATTTTTCAAAGAGATAATGCCATTGCTCACTTCACAGAGTACAGTGTAGTGCAAAGCTAACTTTTATAGACCCTGGGAAACCCAAAAGTCATGTGGCTTGCTAGATTGCTGTATTTGCTTTATCGTAATGGCCTGAAAAAAGATCCACAAGATCTTTGAGGTATGCCTGTAATATGTTTTTACTTCTTAATTTGAAGAGGAAATATTTTGAAGTTGCTTCTTTCTTTTCTTTTTCTCAGAGCCACCAACCCATCTTTTAAAGAAGTACTGTCACGAATTGAGTCCCACGAAGACTGTAGGAACTTACCCATGATCTCCTTCCTCATTCTCCCCATGCAGAGGGTGACTCGCCTGCCCCTGCTGATGGACGTAAGACATGCCCTAGTGGCCGTTTCCTCTGTGGGTAGTGGTGCTGTTATAAATCTGATCAAGAGGAGTATGCTGATTTCATGTAAATCAATGTACTATATAGCCCTTCTATAAAATCCTCCAACTAAAGTCAGAAGGGGCCGTTCAGTTGGAAAGTCTCACTTGCATCTAATTTTGTTGGAAATTATCTTCCATTTAGGCTTGGGTAGTCCCTCTGAGGAATTCAGATTACATCACTAACTCAACATTTTTTGAAATGGAAAAAAATACTGGTTTATTGATGACAAGGGGCTTGGATTCCATTTCCAGCTGAGCCATTAGGCCTGTGACCTTGGGGAAGTCACTTAATGTCTTCTTCAGGCCTCAGTTTCCTCAGCTTAATCACTATGATCCCTTCCCTGTAGTGTTTCAAGATGCTGAGGCACTTCCGCTTTACACGGGAAGGAGACACACTCTATGGCACTAGAAGGCACGAACTTGCTCCCATTTTGTATTGCAAAAAAACGGGTGAGGAAGGTCAGCATCCTTTTTATTTTAGGGGACATTCATGAAGAAAACAAGGATTTAATTTTGAATGGTGGCAAGAAGTGGCTGGGAGAAGCAGTCGAGGTTATCTGGTAGGAGGTGCAGGGAGGAGGACAGCGAGGTGTCCAGTAGGGGGCGCCCCCGCACGCTGGCCGAGGCGGAACCACAGCGATGACAGAAGAACCAGGTGGCCCCACCCAGCTCCCAACCCGCTAGTGGACCAAATAGCGTCTTTGTGATCCAATTAAAATATTTTGGTGTAGTTTTGCCTTAAAATTGGATCATAACATTCCTGTGAGTTTTAAAACCCTTGATTTTTTGACACGTCAAAACACAGGATAGAAACGTCGCCCAAAACTATGATTGAGTCAGGTAACAAAATAAATTACATTTTCCGTATTCCGTCCCAAATTCAAAGAGATACTCTAAAAGCACAGACGTTTTTCAGTGAGTCAAAGCATGTGATCAGTCACTTCGTGGGCTGCGCTGCATTGTTGGGGGAGGGTTTTGGTAGTTGTTTCCCAATTCTTCAACACCTTACTGCTCTCCAGCTTCACCTTGGTTGACTACCTTCCTATACCCTTCCCTTAGGATTTAGGAACTTTTCTCCTTGTAAATATCTGGAGCCTTGCAGAACTCAAAAATGTAGCGCTCTCTCTCTTTCTCTTTCTCTCTCTCTGTCTCTCTTTGAGATCAATATTTCAGTATTTATCACATCTAAGGATAGAATGCAGCCAGGTTATCAGAACCAAATTTCGCTTAAAAAAGACTTATTTTTAGATTCCATCCACACTTGTTCCCTGACTTTTCTGCTCTGCGTCTTTGTTCACGTGGCTATTGGCTGCCACTTCTCAGCCTCCCAACACCAGCCAGCCTATCTTCCAAGCACTGGCTCCAGTGCTCCTCACTAAAGCCCTTTGGAGCAGATCTGTCTTGCTCCCCATGAGCACCCACAGCACTTTGAGAGAAGGGACTCTGACGTGTAAACTTGGGGTCTTAGGAGTCCTGCGTAAGGACAGGACTAAGAAAGATCTGGACACAGAATCTGGCCCTTCTGCTTACTGTGTGATCCCAGGCCAACTGTCTAATTTCATCTGAAGCATTAAGAATAATATGTACTTGGAGGATTGGCATGAAAACAAATGAAGAAATAAGTGTTAAGCCTGACAATAATAAGGCTTAATAATAATAATAATAATAATAATAATAAACACTAACAGTTTCTTAATTTTTTTTTAATGCTTATATTTTGAGAGAGAGGGACAGAGAGAGACAGAGAGAAAGAGACAGAATCTGAAGTAGGCTCCAGGCTCTGAGAGGTCTGCACAGTGTCTGACACAGGGCTTGAACCCACGAACTGTGAGATCATGACCTGAGCTGAAGTCAGTCGTTCAACCAACTGNTCAAGGAGCAGCTATTGTACTTTGTTCTATAGGATTTTTTCAGAAGTAAAAAGTCATTTAAAAAGAATTTATTTCATATGATTTCTCACTCTTTCATAACCATTTGAAACTTTGATCCATCTAGAGAAATATTTCAAATTTTGCTATTGTATAAAATGAGAAATGGGTGCTTTTAAATGCAATGTTTCCTGCAGTGCTATAAATTTTCAGAGTTCTTTTTCTTCTGAAAATGTCTTTTAGCCATATTTCTTTAGATTCTGTATATGGCATGATCTCCCAGCCTTCTATGTTTTCTCTGTTTAATTGTGAGAAAATTGACTGAGTAGATGAGGATTCAGAATCTAACATGCCGTATTGTACCATGTTGGAGGGTAATGCCATTGATTGTCCAGTGAGCCCAAAACTTTTTGTGTCATAGACCTTTTGAGATTATGCGTAAAGCTATAGTCCTTCTCCCTAGAAAATTCAGTAGTCACAAAATTTTACATAAAGTTCAAGTGTGCAGAGATACTTCAAGACTCAGGATGCCTGCTTTCGGGGCGGTATTTTATTACTGCTTCTGTACACGTTAGTGGGTCATGAAGTTGATTTTTGAATCACGAGTTGTGTTTATTTTTAAAAAAATGAAATGGAATAGAATGCGTGGTACGTGATATACACGGATCATAATGTCATTATATGTTATTTCAAATAAAACCTTTCTTCATCTTTGTGTATGTGTGTACTGGTTGCTAATGTATAAATGTATTCATTACAGTGGGTCACAGTCAAAAACAATTGAGAACCATTAACATAAACCCACAGATGGCGCACCCCCTGCTTCTCACATAGGCACAGACAACAATCCTGACACCTGACTTTCGGATTTGTAAGCCTAGCACTCCCCCACTTTCCAGGGACCAGTGGGTTGCTAGTTTCCAACTTACCGTCTGCTTCTGTTTGGTGCCTCTTGCCCTAATAGTTTCCTACATGTGAAAATCTGGCCACCCTGGCAGAATCTAAATCTTAAAGCATTGTCCCTTCCATTTTACTTCATTAGGAGTGTTAAACTTGTTAATTGAGATGAACATTTTTAACAATTAAAAGGGTTTCATTGGCTTTGAATGGATATGATCTCAAAACCATTTGTAATTCTGTTTACCTTGAAATGGGCCTCCTTGAAGTCAATTGTAGCATCACAAAAACAACATGTGAATGCATCAAGAGAAAATCCAGCAGCTTGTTTTTCTTGATCTTTTTATTCAATTGTATCATCTGCATAGTTACCGTAATGATGATGATGACGTTAATAACTAGCGTGATTTTATCATTCACTGAGGGCCTACCATATGCCAGGTGCTCATAAAGAACTTTACATATATTAGCATTTAATCCTGGCAACAGCTTTGCAATGTATTTGGCATTATCCCCATTTTACAGATGAGCAAATTGAAGCTTATAGAGACCAGGTAGGTGAATTGTCCAAAGTCAAATAACTAGTAAGGGACAGAACTTGTATTTGAAACTCGGTTCATCTGCCTCTGGAGTCTGTTTTCATATTGAATCATTCCCTGGATTTACTTGGATCCTGTGCATCTAACGACTATTTCCTAGTTTTGTAAGTGGATTGTAACTTCCTTTTCATATTCACCCATAATGTTGTGGTTCAGCATTGTTAAGTTTGCTATGAGTAAGAAGATGTCGCTGGGCTTTGATTTTGTTTTTCTTTTACTTCACTGCAGACTATCTGTCAGAAAACACCTAAGGACTCTCCGAAGTATGAAGTCTGCAAAAGAGCCTTAAAGGAAGTGAGCAAGGTAACTGTGGAACAGCTCGCTCGTCACACAGTAAACCATTCAACACCTTGGAGGAGTTTGTGTCAGGTTTTGATGCTGAATACTGGTAGAGGCTCGAAGCCATTTGCACAGCATTCTCTAGGTAGCTGAAAAATGAAATGAAATTAGTATTTTGACTGTTTCAGACAGTCTTGCCAGTAGTCTTTCAGTGTCTGAATAGTTGTTGATTCAGTCTCTCATTAAATAGCTATTTCCCGAGTATCAGCTATGGTGCCCCTGAAAATATGGTGATGCATACGTTAGACAGTTGTGGTTGATGCCATCATGGAATGTGCTGTGTAAAGGGGAAGGCGGATGTTAAATAAGAATTTTAATAAAGGATGGTGAGTGGCACGATAGGGAAGAACATAGTGATGTTTAAGCTGAAACCTAAAGCAAGCTTAAATCTGAACCAGGGCTTGGAGGGAAAGAGAATGTCTTGGGTATGTATAGAGACCCAACAGCAAGAAAGTTTTTGGAGGATTTTAAGAACTGGAATGTTCTTTGTGTGGCTATGAAGGCCAATCTAGGAAAGAATACCGAGGAGCCTTGTTAGGGAAGTGTGGACCTTCTCTTTAGATGATACAGAAGCTATAAATTCATGCATTGTGGAGGTGATAATGGGGATGGGACAGTTTTGAGGCTTTTGTATTTGAGTAGGCTAGAGGTGACAGTGGGCTTCATGGATATGATAGGAAGGTGGAGAGAAGCAGTATGTAATAGAATAGTGGGAAGGTAGCACAGAGATGGATTGGGTGAGTGTATTTGGAATCAGAAGTCAAGGAGTATGGTCCCTGGCTTGAGCAACTCCAAGGTGCTCTTAATTACCTTTACAATAGAAACATGGGGAGAAGCTGATGACTTCCATTTTGGACAGTTTAGAGGCTCTTACAGAATATCCAAGTTGGCTTGAATAGTTGGAGAGACTGGAAGTCTCCCAGGTTTGGGAATCATGGGCATAGGATGCGTTCCGAAGCTGGGAGAGAGGATGAGATTACCCAGGAAGAGTGTGTAGAGTAAGAAGAGTAGTGAGTTTGAGGCACAACCACGAAGGACTCCACCATTCATCTTGTTGAGGGAAAAGTTACCCGCAGAGGATACTTAAAAAATAAACCATACCAAAGAAGCAGGAAAACCAGAATGGCCTGGCAAATGGCAGATGATTTGGTAGAAGGAAGGTGAGCACTTCTGAATGCTCCTGAAGGATACAGTGAATAATGAGTGAGGCTTCATGGGTTTACCATCAGGTGGGTTGTGTCCTCGCAGTGGTGGGTGTGGAGGCCGGATTGCAGTACGTTGAGGAATGAGGGGAGGCATGGCTACATGGCCAGCCAGCAAGTGTAGCAGACTGTTTCAACACTGCGGCTGCCAGTGGAAAGAGATCTGTAGCTGAAAGAGAAGTGTGGGAAGTGTCTCAGTTTGTTTGCTTAAAGATTAAAAAATCTGTGGGTACATTTAAATGCCTATAGGAATGTCTAGCTGAGAGAAAGCTGTAGAAGGTATAAGAGTCAATGAGGATACCGTATGAGGTAGGCAGAGGGGCAGAGATCATGGTGGCGTCAGAAGCTTCCTGAACCATTGCAGCTACCATATCACCTTAGAGTCTGGTACACTTTTGCACTATGTTACTGTGAGGTAAACTTCATGGTTTCTTTTAATCAGGTTTAAGCTGGCTCATGACTGTAGTACCTACAAAATCATGGGCTTGGTGAGCTAACTTATTTTTCTAACATCCATTTTTTATTTTATTTTATTTATTTTATTTTATTTTATTTTATTTTTATTTTATTTTATTTTATTTTATTTTTAATGTTCATTTTTGAGAGAGAGAGAAAGACAGAGCATGAGCAGGGGAGGGGCAGAGAGAGAGAGAGAATGTGAAGCAAGTTCCAGGCTCTGAGCTGTCAGCACAGAGCCTGACGCAGGGCTCGAACTCATGAACCATGAGATCATGACCTGAGCTGAAGTTCAATGCTCAACTGATGGAGCCACCCAGGCACCCCAACATCCATTTTATTTTAAAAGTAAGTTTATCTGTGCCTTAGTCCATTCAGGCTGCAATAACAAGATACCACAGAGTGGATGACTTATAAACAACAGGCATTTATTTCTCACAGTTCTGGAGGTTTTTGTTTTTGTTTGGATTTTTTTTAACGTTTATTCAATTTTGCAAGAGAGAGACAGTGTGTGAGCAGGGGAGGAGCAGAGAGAGAGAGGGAGACACAGAAACTGAAGCAGGCTCCAGGCTCTGAGCTGTCAGCACAGAACCCAATGCGGGGCTTGAACCCACGAGCTGTGAAGATTATTACCTGAGCCAAAGTCAAACGCTTAACCGACTGAGCCACCCAGGCACCCCCAGTTCTGGAGGTTTGAAGAGTCCAAGATCAAGGTGCCAGCTTGGTTGGGTGAGGGTGCTCTTCTGAGTGGCAGATTTCTCCCTGTAGCCTTACATGGTCAAAGGGGCTACAGGATTAATAGAGCCTCTTTTTTAAGAACACTAAGCCCATTCATGAGGACTCTACCCTTATGACTTTTTTTTTAATGTTAATTTTTTACTTATTTTTGAGAAAGAGAGAGAGAGTGTGTGCAAGCAGGGGAGGGGCAAAGAGAAAGGGAGACAGAAGATCCAAAGCAGGCTCTGAGCTGCCTGCCAATGCAGAGCCTGATACGGGGCTTAACTCACGGGCCATAAGATCATGATCTGGGCTGAAGTCAGACACTCAACCAACTGAGCTACCCAGGTACCCCCTCAACCCTCATGACTTTTAAAGCACCTCCCGGAGGCCCCACTTCCCCATAACATCCCCTTTGGGGGCTAGGAGTTCACCATATGAGCTTGGAGGGCTATAGAAATTCAAACCATAACCATCTATCAACCACTTAAATTCATCTCGTGCCCTATCAGTGGCCTGCACATCCCATTTTAGGAAACACCAAGTGAAGAAACTTAGCCTGACACGTGTGAAGTTACCTAAGGTCCTCTTGCCCACAGGCCTCTCCTTTAGGACCCCACATCCAGTGCTGCCTCCTTGGAGGCAGTAGGGGAGGGTCATTAGGCGGAGCTACTAGGGAAGTTCTAGCCTTGGACTTGAAAGACATTTTGTCAAATTTTATTTGGTGGTTACTAAGAAGTTAAAAAAAAAATTCACGCAGAAGAGAAAAGAGGAAGGCAGTAGTAATGGTTGAATTAGGAATGATATTTAGTGTTTCCAAGAATTTCACATCCCAGTTACAGTCAGCCACAACATTCCTTCAGGCATCTCTTGTTTACTGGATTTGACACTGGCATTTGTAGCAAAGGCTGGCAAAAATGTAATGGATCAGTACATTGCCTTAATCTGATACTATTGGCATACAAAAGGCACTCTGTGAAGAAATGCTGTTTAGTGACTTGCATTTCTCTCGAGCACAAGTTAGGAGCATTGGATTTATTGCCCTAGTCTCCTAGTGCTGTATGGGAGCTAAAACCACTAATATGGTCAGCTCAGGAATTAATCTTCTTATGCATTTGTTTAGGCTATTGATGAGGTTTCATAGATTCTAGGGAAACAGTATTTTCAACAAAAAGATTGTACATATATAGCATAGAGCATTTATTGTTCAAAATTAAAATGCAGGGGGCACCTGGGTGTATCAGTCAGTTAAGCATCCAGCTTCAGCTCAGGTCATAATCTCATGGTTCATGAATTCGAGCCCCGTGTCAGTCTCTGTGCTGACAGCTCGGAACCTGGAGCCTGCTTCAGATTCTGTGTTTCCCTCTCTCTCTGACCCTCCCCTGCTCACATACTCTCTCTGTCTCTCTCAAAAATAAACATTAATTTTTTTAAAAAAAATTAAAATCAGAATTTCTCTTGTTTGCTTTATCTGAAAAAGAAAGAAATTGGGATTTCCCAATATTAGAGGGTGAAATTCAGTATATCAAGGTCCAAGTTTTTAGAATCAGACTCTGTGGAAGGCTCCTGGGCAAGTGTCTTTAGATAGTTATTTGTTCTTGGAAAACATGAGTAATATCTTTTCTGGTGATTAAAATGCTAAATGAAGTTTTTGGTTTTGGTTTTTTTTTTTCCCACAGTGTGAATAATGTCATTGAAATTCTTCATACATGTTGCTGGAATGAGATTTATAGCTTACTACATTTGGGGCTTTGGAAAGTCTTATTGACCTAGTTGAACAACTCAAAAGCAAGAAAGGTGTTTCTACTAAATAATGATTTGTATACTTCTGATTTTCTGTTCACATGATGGGGTGGGGAGGGCGATTTCCAGGGACTGAAATTCAGCTGGTGCAGAGTGGTGTCTGGTGTTTAAGGAGTAGTGGTCAAGAGATAGTTTCTTAGGCCAGTGAAGACTTTTCCTGCTCTTCTCTTCCATTTACTCTCCCACCGAAAAGATTAACTCCATTCAGTCTTACCTCATAAAAATTCTGCTTCTATTTTGAGATACTATTAAGTTATAAGCTTTTCTCCTAGTGGCAAAACAGCCAAGTCTCTTTAATCTTTTCCTCTAACTTATTGCTTCAACCATTTGCAGAAACGTAGATGTATCTATCTGTTAATATGGAAAGATCCCTAAGCTATATTGTTATGAGAGGAACATTAAGCTGCAGAACATTACAAATGGCGTGATGACATCTAGATAATAAAGGGTGTTGATACACATGTGTATGTTACTGGTATGTAGAAATAGTCCCATAATCATACACCTCAAACTTTGAACTGTGTGGAAGGGAGGGATTCATAAGGTTTCTGTTTTCACTTTTAAGTACTGCTCTGTAAGAATGTGTTTAAGGTTTACAAAGGTATATGCTTAAAATAAACTAGTATATTATAGAAAATCTAGAAAATTTGGAAAATCTAAGAGAGCGAAAATAAAATATATCAGTAATTTTATCGAAGGTAATGACTGTTGTCATTCTATTACACATCCTTCCTATTGGATGTCTGTTCCAATACCAGCATGTGGTATAAATGTACGCTGAAAAATGCATTCATATGGTACCTATTTTACTTACTGTTCTACAATGTACTGCCTGGAACATTGTCTTGCATCAATGATTGTGCTCATCTGATTATTTCTAAAGATAAATTTCTAGAATTGGGTTTATTGGAACAAAATGTAGGCATTTTTTAAAAGCCCCTAAGGGCCCTCATAAAAAGTTGTTCCCATGTCCCTGGCCACCGTAATATGTAAATATCAGTCTTACTGCACACTTCTCAGCATCAAATATTCTTTTAATCTTTGTGCATTTGATAGATTAAAAATATTTTATATTCTTTTTTTATAGTTTTTATTTATTTTTGAAACAGAGAGAAACAGAGCATGAGCAGGGGAGGGGCAGAGAGAGAGGGAGACACAGAATCTGAAATGGGCTCCAGACTCTGAGTTGCCAGCACAGAACCCAATGTGGAGCCCGAACCCACAGACCACGAAATCTTGACCTGAGCCGAAGTCGGACGCTTAACCGACTGAGCTACTCAGGTGCCCCAAAAATATTTTATTTTCAATTTATATTTCTTTATTAGAGTGTTTGAGCTTTTTATAAAAAAATACATTTGGCCTAAAAAAATTAATGAGTTAAGTTTAATAAAGCTTTAACAATTGCTGAAGGAAGGCATGACTTTAATATACTGAGCTTGATTTTAATAAAAACACCAGAGCACACGTATTCGAATTAGCATCTGTTCTTCTGAAATAGTCCTTAAAATGGCTCTACTGATGAGACCTGTTGGTTAAGACAGTTTGGGAACTTTTTTGATTTTAATATGCCTTCTGTAACATTGTTTTCTGACATGGTGGCTGACTCCCATCTTTTGCTGAGGGAGTCAGTATTTGAAAGTTAGGAAATTGGGGTGCCTGGGTGGCTCAGCTGGTTGGGTGGCCGACTTCAGCTCAGGTCATGATCTCACAGTTCGTGGGTTCGAGCCCCGCATTGGGCTCTGTGCTGACAGCTAGCTCAGTGCCTGGAGCCTGTTTCGGATTTTGTGTCTCCCTCTATCTCTGACCTTCCCTTTCTCACACTGTCTCTCTCAGAAATAAATAAAAACGTTTAAAAATTAAAAAAAAAAAGTTAGGAAATAAGATGATAACCCGAACTTAATAATCCCACTTCCCCTCTATTTAATCTAATTAATTTATTTAGTTACTTTTATAAAGTAGACTTTATATTCTTTAAAAAATTTTTTAAATGTCTACTTATTTTTTGAGAGAGAGGGAGAGACTGCATGAGTGGGGAAGGGACAGAGAGAGGGAGACACAGAATCCGAAGCAGGCTCCAGGCTCTGAACTGTCAGCATAGAGCCTGACACGGGGCTTGAACCCACGAACCGTGAGATCATGACCTGAGCCGAAGTCTGATGCTCAACTGACTGAGCCACCCAGGCGCCCCACAGCTCTCATTTTAAAACAGGATTACTATAAAGAAGCTGCTCCCTTCTCCCACCTGCCTTTTATTTAAGTGACTTATAAGCTGTCTCTGAAGGCAGTTTGTTAGGTAGAAGCATTTGCTGAGTGTTCCTTGGATTTTCAGGTGCCGGACTGTGGCACTGGGCTTACAAATAATGGAGATTTCACAATCTCTGCTTTCCATTCTTTTTGGAGAAGAAATGCCCCAGATAAATCCTGAAAGGCAGGTAGGGGGGTATAAATCTAGTAGATAAGGAGTTGATTGGACAGAGTGGGGTGAAGGCTGTTCAGGCCGAGGGAAACACATGCAAAAGTGCAAAGGCAAGATAGAACATAGTACTTTGTCTAGAAATTTTGCAGGGCTGAGGCCCAAAATAAGAGCAGTGACCGACGTGGGGTCAATGAGCGGTTGCCAGATCATGGTTTTGCTAAGACCTAATTCTGATAACTGAGGGGAGTCTTCTAAGGCTTTTGAGCCAAGGCATTTCGTGATCGTATTTGAACCTAGGAAGACTGACAGCAGTATCTGGAGGATGTGTCAGAATAGGGTAGAAGCAAGGGATGGCAGGTCAGTGATCCAGGGAGGAGGGGGTTTGAACCTGAGTTCTGGGTGCAAAGCAAAGGGAGGGTTGTGGACTACAGGACAGCAACATGAAGGAGGATTCATGACCGCTTGGAGATGGAGGACAAAGGAGAGGGGGGCGTCTGAGAGCCTTCAGGGCCAGGTTTTTCAGCTGCGGGGAGTGGATGATGGAGGTGATGCTCAGGTTTGGTTATTCTCATTCTGACTTTGAGATGCCTGTGAGTCATCCAAAGAAGAGATGTCTTCTAGTTGGAGGTAGAATGAAGGGGACAGGCCGAGTCTGGGAACGTAGATTTGGGAACTGTGAACATACTCCACGAGAGAAATGATACTAATGTCTAGGGCCATGGCTGCCTGGTTAGGTTTCACTCTGAGATGTCCTAATCCTTTCAGGATAGTGCAGTTTCACATGGCCCCTAAGCCCAGCCTGGATGTTTTGGGCTTCTAGTTGTGATCAGTTATAGCTGTCAGTCTCTGCATCAGTGAACTCTTTAGGTTCAGACCTAAAGATAAGCTGCAGCTGAAGATAAGGGTACCCTCCAAATCTAGAAATCCATTAAGCAATTGTAACTTGTTTAAGCGTCCATCAGTAAGGGATTGAATTAAATACGTTGTGGAAAGCATACAATCACAGCATAAATTGCATCATATCACCCTTGTGCCGCATGCCTGCTAGTAAGTCTTTCTGTTTGCACTTGGAATGCAATCCAGATGCCTTAAGACCTTGTGTGCATTGACCCTGGCCTCTCGTTCCATCCTGTGCCATCTTCCGTGTGTGAATATCTTACACTTTCTCGGGCACACCAGCACTTTGCCATCGTCTGCCCTCTGTTTATGGTGTTCACCCTGCCTAGACTGGTTCTATGATGAGGTCTGGAAGGGTCTCAAGCACAGGAGTTGCTGTCTCCATGGAGAGTGGGGTTCCCCACCCTCCCAGCATGGAGATGTGTCCTTGTTCACCAACCTGGAGCTCTCTGAACTTCGTAGTCTAGGTATTTTTATGGAGGCTGCGTTCCATAGGCACGATTGGTTACATCATTGGCCATTAGTGGTCAAGCCCATTGCCCGCCCTACCCCCCCCCCCAACAAAAGTCTGGTGGGGGAGGGTCTGGTAGGGCTGCAAGCTACACCTCTCTCTGCAGTAACTTGGTTGGCTCTGCTGGCAGCCAGCCCCTATCCTTGGGGCTTTCTAAAAGCTACCTCATTAACATAAACTCTGATGTGGTTGAAGACCCCCATTTCACCAACATTGCCCTGGAGCTTTGGGGAACTGGAAACAAAAGTAAATACTGTAAGTAACAATGGCCCCAGGGCTCTTATAAATGGAAATTACAAGGACTGCAGGGACTCTGTGCTGGGAGCTATGATCCAAGACCAAATAGATCCTTCTTATTATAAGTCACAAGCCCTTATCAGAGGACTTTGAATACATTCATTTTATAGATAATTCAGTAGTTCTAATATACTGAAGTTTCTATCCTTGAAGAACCACTGACCATTACTTTACACAGAAGGTTTCCCTCTTTCAGCATCCTGTGTACTGGTCCTATGCTTCTACAGATAGAAGTTTGCTTAAAATTTGCCTTTGAAGTTGGTAGTCTGACCCAGCCATTTGGGGGTTTGGGGGGGGGGTCAGGGGCAGCTTCCCCTGAGGCTACATGAGGTTTCCCTGGTTTCCCTGGCAAAGGAGAAGGGGAGGGAGGGGCAGAGGAAAGGAGCTGAAGGGTATGAGATCAGACTGTGGGAGAGCCCTCAGAGGACTTCTCCCAGAGACTTTTCAGGAGTTTTTCCCTCCTCTGTCTTCACGTCTTAATACACCACCTCTAACCGGGTACAGTGTCTTAACTGTGTAAAAACTGTGAGTTCTTTAACTGTTAGAAATGAGTCTCTCTGGAGCTTCCAAAGTGCAAATTATTTCCTGCGAGAGATCTGCATTTGAAATTAAGATTTCTCTCCTTGACCTCTTAACCCTTCTTATTATTCTGTGTTCCCAGCTGGTTCGACTGTGCAACGAAGGAGCTCGGAAGATGGAAAGGACTGAAATGATGTACACCATTAACTCCCAGTTGGAATTTAAAATTAAGGTATTCTTGTATTTCTCCATAAACAGATTTATTCCTGCTCTTGCCTACGTCTTAGGTAGAGAGAGAGGCAGTTGAGGGCAACAGAGTATCTAGGAATTTGCTTTTCAAAGAAGGGCCATAAACTGATGGGAAAGGGATTGGACTGGCGGAGGGAGATGCAGATGTGCCAGGCAGCTCTCCTCTTGCTTTCGGTCACCAGATAAAGTTGCCTTTCTCCAGGCCACAAAGTTACGTGTTATCTAACTAGCACATTCTCTCCCACCCTCCACCCCTCAGGAAGATGCCAAATTTAGGGAAAAAGGTAGTTAAAAAACATAGAATTTTAGAAGGGAAAGGTGATTTCTTTAGTAGTCCCCAAGTGTCCGGCCAAACAGTGGTGTCCCATGAATTGGATTATGCGTTCTCCTAAATCAGCTAAGGGCTCTCCTCTTCTAGTCTGCCAAACAAAGGTTGCTAGTGGAAAGTTCTTTTCACATTTGGTTTTCTTCTTCTATAATTCTTTTTGAATATGTGCTCCCTATTACTGCTTGTATGATACTGCTTAGGAGTGGATGACAGGATGAGTGAAAAAGAAAATGACCATTAATGGCAAAACCTTCGCTCTTTGTTGGCTCGCAACTGAGTTCTTAATGGATGTGAGTGCTCATGATTGTGCTTCCCATTTATTTTGTAACTTGTAAATTTAATGGGGCAACTTACCATTGCTGGTCATATTTTTTCATACTAAAAGTGCCCCTAAACTATGAAGTGGAAATACGATGATCATCGTTTCATAGCCTTATGCAGAGAGCAGATTCTCTGCTATTATAGAGAACCACTGACACAGCGTGACTGTATGGTTTTATTTTATAAATGAAGAAAAGAAAGCCCAGAGAATCCTTCATTGTGAACACGACCACTGGGCTAACGGAGGTAGGATCAGAACCAGGGTCAGTATATCCTGACTTATAGATCAGTGTAAACTCTTTCACTAGAACATCATGGACTATCACTGTTTAGATGTCAGAACATGACCATAATTCTTTTTTTTTAAATGTTTATTTTTGAGAGAGAGAGAGAGACAGTGCAAGTGGGGGAGGTGCACAGAAAGAGGGAGACACAGAATCCAAAGCAGGCTCCAGGCTCTAAGCTGTCAGCACAGAGCCTGATGTGGGGCTCAAACTCACCAACCATGAGATCATGACCTGAGCCGAAGGCGGATGCTTAACTGACTGAGCCACCCAGGCGCCCCTCAGTTTGCGCCTCTTAATCCCCTTCTCCTATTTCACCCATCCTCCTACCTTCCCCTCTGGCAACTACCAGTTTGTTTTCTGTATTTATAAGTCTCTTACTGGTTTTGTTTGTTCACTTTGCTTTTTAGATAGAAATCTTTTTTTTTTTAATAGTTTATTGTCAAGTTGGTTTCCATATAACACCCAGTGCTCATCCCCACAAGTGCCCTCCTCCATGCCCTTCACCCCCCTCTCCCCCACCCGCATCAACCCTCAGTTTGTTCTCGGCATTCAAGAGTCTCTAATGGTTTGCCTCTCTCCCTCTCCCCCACTATTTTCCCCCCTTCTTCTCCCCCGTGGTCCTCAGTTAAGTTCCTCCTAATCCACCTATATGTGCAAACATATGGTATCTGTCCTTCTCTGCCTGACTTATGTCGCTCAGCATAACACCCTCAAGGTCCATCCATGTTGCTACACATGGCCAGATTTCATTCTTTCTCATTGCCATGTAGTAGTCCATCGTATAGATAAACCACAACTTGATCCATTCATGAACATGACCATAATCCTTAGAAGAGAAGGTGATATGTACTTGCTAAACACACACAACACACACACACACACACACACACACACACACTCAGTTATAATACCTTCTACAGAAATTTACAGCAATTTCAAAACACATATGTCCCCCATCCCTCAAAAAGAAACTTGTTTTTTTCCTGTAATTTGTTTTTAAGTATTTTAGAAAATATATCTAGACATCAGAAGTTTTATCCCCTTCTTTTTTTTTTTTTAAGTTTATTTATATATTTTGAGATAGAGGGAGTAGGGGAGTGACAGAAAGAGGGGGCGCGGAGAAAGAGAATCCCAAGCAGGCTCCATGCTGGAGCCCGATGTGGGGCTCAAGCTCACAAACCCTGAAAACATGACCTGAGCTGAAATCAAGAGGCAGATGCTTAGCTGACTGAGCCACCCAGGCACCCCCTCTTCTTTTTAAAGATTATAAATACCTAACCAGTTTGATTTTTAGAGATGATAAATCTTTTCCCTAATCATTTTTTTCTTCACTGAAAATCAGTTGGCTTAAGATAACTTTTTTTAAGTTATTTTTAATGTTTATTTATGTTTCTAGAGAGAGAGACAGAGTATGAGAAGGGGAAGGGCATAGAGAGAGAGGGAGAGGGAGAGACAGAATCAGAAGCAGGCTCCAGACTCCAAGCTGTCAGCACAGAGCCTGATGCAGGACTTGAACTCATGAACCGCGAGATCATGACCTGAGCTGAAGTCAGACGCTTACCTGACTGAGCCATCCAGGTGTCCCAATTGATGTAAGATACCTCTAAGCTCTATTTCTCTAGAACCCAAAATTAATTTGTTATTGAAAAATGCTTACCTAGGGGTCCTTAAAAATAAATGATTAACATCAATTGAGATCATGAATTGTGGGTTGTTTGTTTTCTTTGGATTCATTGCTCAAAATTATTTGCAAGCCTAAAGGAAGATATTCTATGTATAGATTTATAATGAGGTACTTAATTCAGATCACTTAGAAATACTAATAAAATCTTAGGATCTTATTTCCATAACACTTTATGGCAACAATGGACATTTTTATTCGATTTCTTTTATGTTTTTTATTTAAAAAATGTTTAATGTTTATTTATTTTGGGGGAGGAGGAGCAAAGAGAGAGGGAGACACAGAATTCCAAGCAGCCTCCAGGCTCTGAGCTGTCAGCACAGAGCCCGACTCGGGCCTCGAACCTGTGAACCACATGATCATGACCTGAGCCGATGTTGGCCACTTTAACCGACAGCCACCCAGGCGCTCCTCAGTTCATTTTAAAGATGAGAAGATAGATATTGGAAGGCGTTTAGTGATTTCTCCAAACGCATACATGTTTCGTCAAATTTTGGGAGCACTTTCTTTGTGGAAGGCAGCGAGAAAACCAAAACACAGTCCCTGCCCTCAGGGACCTAACAGTGGAATAGGTGACTACAGAAGTACAGAGGAGTCAAAAAAGTCTGCAGCTGTCACAGTAGATGGAAGACAGTTGAGACACTCTGTTTTTTATTATTATTTTTATTGTTTCTAGAAGTTAGTGATTCATCACTTACATACAACACCCAGTGCTCATCACAATAAGTGCCCTCCTTAATGCCCATCACTCATTTGGCCCATCCCTCCGCCCACCTCCCCTCCAGCAACCCTCAGTTGTTCTCTTTAGTTAAGGGTCTGTTTTATGGTTTGCCCTCTGCCTGCCTCTCTCTCTTTCTTTCTTTCTGTTTTCTTTTTTTTTTTTTTTTTTTTTTTTATTTTTTTTTTTTTTTTTTTNTGGAAGGGAAGAGGGTGGTCAACCCTACCTGTAAGGGCAGAGGGGTGGGGAGCACAGCACTGTAACAGTCAGGCAAGGCTTCATCCCAGAGCTGTGTTTGAGCCGAATCTTGAAACGCGAGTTAGAAAGGGGCTTAGAAGTAAAGAGTAGGAGCAGATGCACAGGGCATGACTTCAGCTGCTGTAGTCCAGCAACTGTATGCGTCCAGGGTGGGGAGGCATGAGGTGCAGGGGGAGTAAGGCAGAGCCAGAGCAGTCAACAGCGGCTCATGTGGAGCCTTCTGTGCCAAGAGGAGCAGCTGATGAGCAAGATCACTTGGGAGCCAGTGCAAAGTTCTAGGCAGGGAAGCGACACTTTAGCAATATGGGAAAGTTCTTTTGATTTTATTCCCAATCCAGAAGTCATTGTGTTTTAATGCTTATTTGTTTGTTTTTGAGAGAGGTAGGAGGTGGAGCAGAGAGGGGGGGGACGGAGAATCCCAAGCAGGCTCCACACTGTCAGCACAGAGCCTGATGCGAGGCTCGAACTCACGAACTGTGAGATCATGACCTGAGCCGAAGTCGGACACAACCGACTGAGCCACCCACACGCCCCAATGTTTGTTGATTTTTGAGAGAAAGAGAGTGGGGGAGGGGCAGAGAGAGAGGGAGACACAGAATCTGAAGCAGGCTCCAGGCTCTGAGCTGTCAGCACAGAATCTGAAGTGGGACTTGAACTCACAAGTGAGATCATAACCTAAGGTAAAGTCAGATGCTCAACCAACCGAGCCACCCAGTCGCCTTGGGTGTTCTTTTTAGAGTGATGAAAATGTCCTGGAATAAGGTAGTGATGATCATTGCACTGCATTGTGAATGTACTAAAAATCACTGAATTATATATGCACTTTAAAATGGTTAAATGATTAATTTTATCTCAACTAAAAAAAAAAAAATCATTCTTGAGCAGCTCTTTGTGTCTTAGGCCCAAAAAATTAGTTAAATTTTATGTTGAGACTACTTTTCTGGGATGCTGCTTAACCCAAAAAAAGAATGGAAAGTCTTTTCTCCATAGGAATTTTTTCAGTAGTTTTAAGGATATCTTTTTATTCATGAATTTCTTTTCCAATGTTGGTTCTGGTCAGAGTTCTTAACTAGAGGACCTCATTTATTCTGACTTTGGATTGTTTGGATTCTTTTCTTTGGATCATTTAAATACTTTCTTCCTGTAAAAATTTTTTTGAGGGTCGGCTGGGTGGCTCAGTCCGTAAGCATCTGACTTAGGCTCAGGTCATGATCTTGCGGTTCATGAGTTTGAGCCCCGCGTTGGGCTCCGTGCTGACAGCTCACAGCCTGGCGCTTGCTTCAGATTCTGTGTCTCCCTCCCTTTCTGCCCCTTCCCGTCTCACACTCTCTGTCTCTGTCTCCCTCTCTCCAAAAAATAAGTAAACATTAAAAATTTTTTTAAAAAAGACTACCTGAGTTTAATCTTCTAACAATAAATTTTGAAACAGAAAACATTTATAATATTTATAGAACAAAAAACATTTATAACGTTTATTTTCCAAAAAAATAATTGACCTCTTGAAAGCCACTGTGGATTTTAGATCCTTATTAGAAANCATTTATAGAACAAAAAACATAACGTTTATTTTCCAAAAAAATAATTGACCTCTTGAAAGCCACTGTGGATTTTAGATCCTTATTAGAAATTTATTTTTGCCTAGTGGAATATGAGGAATCCATAAAAATCAATCTATTTTAAAACGATGCAGTTGAAAAAACTTGCTTCTCCCATCTCCTGAACCAAGAACAGTTGTAGGGTGGCATGCACACTGGAACGTAACCACAACAGTGTCCTTGATTTATCCTGTAGGGTGACACAAAATAGCACGATGGGACTGTGCTCACAGTAATTGCAACCCTTCCTGGGACCAAACCGACACGCCATCCCTTGTGGTGACCTCTTGAATGTGCTGGCGGGGTCCTCCAGAGTTATCTAAGCATCGCTCTGTCCGTCTTCGGCCTTTTAAGTCTCAGCCATCCCAGTTGGATGATCATTGGATTTGAAATTTGGGGGCTGGAAACTCCATGAGCTTGCCTTTATAGCCAGCTTTGAAAGTTTGAGGTCAGCCATAATCTTTCATCTTCCTTTTAAACCTTTAGGAAAATAGTATATAATTGATGAGCAACCTTCTTATGAAAGTCCCTTTATAAAAGTAAAAAAAAAAAAAGTGTATGAAATCCTTTCTTAGCTTTCTTATTTCCTCTCTAGCATCTTCAATTTCCTCTAGCTGTTTTTAATCACTGTTCCCTGAAAAGGATGACATTTGGTTGGACCATACTACTACAGTTATGTTTTGTGTGTCCAAGAACTCTTGCTTATTCTATAGATACAGTTTTTTTTAAATCAGATTTTTGGCAGTAAGCATTTCTGGTAACTTTAAGAAGGAAAAAAAAAAAAAGCACCCAAGGCTAAGAATTATTCTGTGGTTTTGAGAGTTTTCCAGTTGGAAACTAGGTGCTGGATAAAGAAAAAGCAGTATGTAATTCCTTGGATAGAGCCTGTTCTATGAGATTAAGATGGATTGTTTTGGAAGAGCATTGTTTTCACAGCCAGAAAGTGGCATGATGCCTTCAGGGATGAATTTCCGTGAGGAAAACTGCTATAAACTTAAGAACCGGTGTTCTCCAGAATATGGATGGCTAAGTAGACAAAATGTAGTTTGTGGGGAGTTTTTCCTTTTCATCTTTTGTTTTTGAATTTTTTTCATGTTTATTTTTGAGAGAGAGAGACAGAGAGAGAGAAAGACAAAGTACGAGTGTGGGAGGGGCAGAGAGAGAGAGGGAGGCACAGAATTGGAAGCAGGCTCTAGGGTCTGAGCTGTCAGCACAGAGCCTGACCTGGGGCTTGAACTACAGACCGTGAGATCATGACCTGAGCCAAAGTTAGACACTTAACCAACTGAGCCACCCAGGTGCCCCTTGAATAAAGTTCCTTTATTTAAAAGAATTTTTTTATTTGACAGGGGGAGGGTGGGGGGAAGGAGAGGGGAGGGAGAGAAAGAGAGAGAGAGAGAGAGGGAGAGGGAGAGAGAGGGAGAACATGAGCTGGGGAAGGGGAGAGAGTAAGAGAGGGAGACAGAGAATCTGAAGCAGGCTCTGAGCTGTCCAGTGCAAAGCCCGATGCAGGGCTCGAACCCATGAGCCATGAAATCATGTCTGGTGTCGAAGTTGGATGCTCAACCAGCTGAGCCACCCAGGCGCCACCCAGAACTAAAGTCTTTTTAGTTCATAGAATGAATGCAGACCTTTTTTGTTTCTTGTTAACTATAATAATCATATATTCAGATTCTGACTTGTGATACTTAACTGCAGTTGATATTGATAGATTTCAATTTGAGGCTTTTCAGTTTAATTTTTTTTTTTAAGGTTTTTTTTTTTATTTATTTCTAGAGAGAGAGAGAGAGCCTGAGCAGGAGAGGGTCAGAGAGAGAGGGAGTCACAGACTGAAACAGGCTCCAGGCTCTGAGCTGGCAGTCAGCACAGAGCCCGACGCAGGGCTCGAACCCACGAACCGCGAGATCATGACCTAAGTGAAAGTCAGATGCTTAACCGACTAAGCCACCCAGGCGCCCCGAGGCTTTTCAGTTTTAAGGGACTCCTTGTCAGACTTCCTTTTCAGGTGAGAGTTTATGGAAGGATAGTAATTTTTGGCTAAGTCAATAATACTTTTTCATTCAGTTTTAGTTATTATATAGGTGAGTTAATAGTTTTTTTAAATATTGGAAAACGTTCTTTTTTAATTTTCTCTTGAAGAATGTACTGTACTTCTCTAATATATTTCACTATTATATACTCATCAAATAATGGTGTATACCATTATATGTATTGTTTCTATGTGAGATTTTATTTTCCCTTCCATAATCTTAAAAGGACTTTAATTTGGCTTCATACACGAGTTTTTCTCGTTCTGCAGCCCTTTCCTCTAGTCTCCTCTTCCCGGTGGCTGGTGAAAAGAGGTGAATTGACAGCTTATGTGGAAGACACTGTACTCTTCTCAAGAAGGACATCTAAACAGCAAGTCTACTTCTTCCTCTTTAATGATGTGCTCATTATCACCAAGAAGAAGAGGTAAGCCTGTTTGTGAGGTTGCTGGCTGTACTTCCAGTGTTAAGGCTCTGTAATTCACGTGTCTTTTAGGGGCGATCATCCTTTAAAAGCTTGTGATGTTAGCCGTATAGTTTCTACTGGTGGACCCATGAATGAAACCTCGTTTTATTTTCTTTAAATGACACCCAAAGTTAAGACTCAAATCACTGTCAACGTCATCATCCCAGCCAACCTCCATTGAGCTTTTGCAGCATGCAAGCCACTCTTCGGAGCATTTTACACATTTATATCACTGGATTCTCACAACGTCCCTGGGGAGGGAGCACTCTTACTCTTCCCCATCAGCTTTTTTCAAACTTCTGCCACAGAACCGTTGTATAAAACAGATCAAAATAGCCCCAGTTCAGAACAAGCTGGGATGCAACTGTAGTGTTTGTAACTTAGTTTGAATGCACTGCTCTTATTGGTTGCTGGTCTAGAAAGTCTCCCTGTGCCTGGGAAAATGACAACACTACACCAGTACTTCCGTCTGAAGGGACTAAAGTAAATCGTTTGGCAGAGAGTTCCTTCTTTCTTTGACTTCTGGTTGTATATTCATGTTCCGTTATAGGAAGACGTCCAGGAGGTATACTGTACAAATCTTTTTTTTTTTTACACTTTGTTCTAACTATCCCTACTTAAAACACACACCCACCCACTCCCCTCAGCTCTGTCTTTAGGGAACATTCTTCATCAAGCATACTCCATGCATGGAGGATTGTAAAGTATTTTTCTACTGGTCCTTCAAAAATGTTCTATCTTTTCTAGAATATGAACTTAGAGGAAAAAACGTACGTCTGTGGTGTATTTCCACATAGGAAGACCATGATGGTGGGCTGAATTACTGGCATATAATAGGAGTACGGGCAGTTCATGGGGTCCAGTTCAGATGAGGTGAAGAAGAGAAATCATGATAAGTACATAAAATGTACAGATTTATCATGAGATAGTTAAGTCCTACTTCTGAGTTGCTGACATTTTAGCTTGAAAATTCAAACTAAATGAAAACAGTTTGAGCTTTTCTTTTTGCTTCTTTTAATCAGACTGCATTATGAATTATCTCACTTGCTCGGCTGTCTAGCTGAGGTGAAGACTATGAAGAACCATCATATGACTATGACAAATACATGAAGATGCTGAGAACTGTTTTTCATATTTAGGAAAATAGTGTTTCCATAACTTCAAGAAGAAATGATTTCTCTTACCTGGGGCAGTTTAAATAGTTCCAATAGCTAAGTAAGTTTTTATAAATAAAAATTGGAGAGGGATTATAATTTTGGATTTTTAGGTTTTATTGGTATCCTCTCTGAGATGGCATGTTTCTTTGGGCTTTCTTTGAGATATGTTGTTTTTAGGGGAAAGTAGTTATATATGACTCTTTAAATGCCATTCCTCTGGACTTTTAACATCTTCCACCTTTTGAAATATTTGTTCTGTCTCAATGGACCAAAAGCTCTAGCTAATCTTTTCATTTTAATGATAAAATATACATTGACAGTACAAAGCCAATTTTAAATATAAATGTAGCTTTGATAATGATGTCTTCAGTGACTTGATGAAAACATTAAGGGTATTTAAACCAGTATAGTACAAACATTTAAAAAAAAATTTTTTTTTTTTTTTTTAAAGAAAAAGAGGCACCTTGGTGGCTCAGTCGGTTGAGTGCCCAACTTCGGCTCAGGTCATGATCTAGCAGTTCATGGGTTTGAGCCCTGCCTCAGGCTCTGTGCTGACAGCTCAGAGCCTGCTTCAGATGCTCTGTCTCCCTCTCTCTCTGCCCCTCCCCTGCTTATGCTCTGTCTCTGTCTGTCAAAAATGAATAAACATATTAAAAAAAAATAAACCAGTATAATACAACTTTTATTCTTGAACTTGAATAGAACTACCCAATAAAGGCAGACCTTTGAATTTAAGAATTAATGTATGTACTGTTCTACTTAGCAGTGTCCTTTGCCCTCTACAGCAGAGTTTGCCATTACTGCATAAGGAATGTTGCTTTCCTAGCTTTCTCATGTTTATTTGCTCAGGTATGTTCAAACTTGTATTATTAGTAAATGGAAGAACAAAATCTTCATCACCAGGGAAGAGGCGAACCTTGGTAGCTAACTTCGCCTTTACGCAAGCTGAGATTCCTTTTGCCCTTACCAGTTAGCTCATCATATTTCTAAGGTGCTCTTGATAAGGAGAATAGCATTGGAGGCTCAAGTTGTTTATGACCCAAATACCTGGTGAGGGTGACAAGCAGACCACAGAGACTTGATAAACAGGCTTGATTAAAAATGTACAGTATGTGCAGCCGTATTTACACTGTTGCTTCAAGGAAGCAAGTGCAAATGCTTCGCATGCCAGACGCAGCAGCCAAGGAGATACGACAGCTTTGAAGAAGGCGGTAATTTAGGCTTGGCTACAAGGTACAGATAAGGATAATTACCTGTGCCAGCTCTGTAGGACCGATGCAGCCACCCACTGCCTAATTGTGATTCCAGGGTTCAGCCAAGGGGCGCAGCTGCTGGGGTTCCAGTGGGTTTCAGCTTCAGGGAGGCTGCTGGCTACCGGGGGAGCCCGCTTGGGAGGGCGGTTACTCTTCCTCCTCCGACCCAGTCTGGCAGATGGTTTATGCTGAGCTCGTTCCACAGCCTGCTAGGTGTGTGGCCGCCTCTGCTTCACGCTGCGCTGTTAGTGCTGGTGCTTGCAGAGCGCTTAGTGACCGTGGGGCTGTCTTCTAGGTCAGGGATTTTCATCTTTTTTAGCATAGCAGAGGAAGTTTATGGGGTGCCTGGGTGGCTTAGTGGGTTAAGCATCCGATTCTTGATTTCGGCTCAGGTCATGATTTTGCGGTTCATGGATTTGAGCCCCACATCCGTCCCTGCGCTGACAGCACGGAGCGTGCTTGGGATTCTCTGTCTCCCTCTCTCTCTGCCCCTCCCCTGCTTGTACTCTCTCTCTCAAAAATAAACAAACATTAAAAACAGAATATCAGAGGAAGTTTAAAATCTCCATTAACCCTGGGCTGTTTGTAGGTCACTGCATTAGTAGTCTGTTCTACCAGATTTCTGCAGGATACGTGACCAGTTATACTCTTCTGGATGAGAAAGTGAACTCTTTGGTAGTTGAAGCTTTGACTGCAGGGTGTGTGGGTACTTCTAGAGCGGAGTTGTCAAGTTGGCACTGATGAGGCCGGACAGTTCCTTGTCGTGGGGGCTGCTCTGCTTTGTAGGCTGTTTTAACAGCATCCCTGGCCCCTCACTAGTAGCACCGTCTTCCCAGTGGTGACAACCACAAAGGTCTTCAGACATGGTGGTACGTCCCTGGGGCACCAAATTGCCCCCAGCGGGGAACTACTGTACCACAGTCATGGCGGATTGTCAGCCAGCACCGCCTTCAGAGTAGTGAATGTGCAAACCTATGAGACCTGATGCAGCAGTGACAAGAATATTGTAAGAAAGCAATGGCTTGCCCTGTTGTACTCACAGATTAATGAATAATAACTTATTTGTGCCTCATAATAACTTATTTATAATGATCCACTACAGTGTATAGACTATACCTGTGAACAACCTTCGGGACCAAGTAACTGTAGTCTCCAGTTTTGAAATGTAAAAGCTGAATCTTAAGACCTAAACAGGTTCAAATTCTCATAAGCCTGATTTTGTAAGGTAGTTAACAACCTCATTCTCATTCAGTGCTTTATATCTGGCTTCAGGCTCCCAGTTTCTTCTGAAACAAAATGCCGATTCCCCCTTCTGTTTGTTTTTATCAGCTGCTATAGCAAAGTGTCACAAAATGCATGGCCTAAGACCATAGGAATGGATCATGTCACAGTTCTGGGGTCAGTGGTCCAAAATAAAAATACTCGCAGGGCCTTGCTCCCTCTGAAGTCTCTGCATAGAATCCCCCCTCACCTCCTGCAGCTCCTGGTGGCCCTTGCGATTGCTTGGCTTACAATAGTGTAACTTCAGTCTCTGCCTCTGTCTTCATATGGCCTTCTCTCCATGTCTCAGTGTGTCTCGAAATATCTCTTTCCTTATAAGGACACCAGTTACTGGATTTAGGGCCCATTCTGCTCCAGGATGATCTCACACTAACTTGATTATATCTGCAAAGACCTTACTTCTAAATAAGGTCACATGAACAGGTCCCAGGGGCTAGACTTGTCGAGGACACAGTTCAACTCTCTACATTGCCCCAGACCATCACCACTGTTGAGTTGTGATTATAATCAGATAATGAATAAATGTGCTATAATGTGTTAAGCCAGTTCTAGAACACACCTTTTTTTTTTTTAAACATTGGCCAATGATGCCATGTCTCATAATTTTGGAATATCATCAGAGTCACCTGACTTGAGCACCTCTCTTTCGAGGACTCATAGGTTACCTTCATCCACATCTTCTCTCTCAAATCTGTTCCTTGTCCAGAGCTTCTCCCCTCCTTTGTCAAAGCCACCTCCATGCATCAGGTGCTCCTCAATAAATCCAAGAGAGTGCTTTGGCCCCTTGTCTACATTGTGCTCCCCTGTCCAGCCAACACTGACCTCTTAAGCAGGCCATAAAATTGCTTTTCTCCTCTCACACGGCTACTGCCTTGTGAAGCCATCTTGAATTCGCCTGTGAGATACACCTAACTGGAGTGATACCACATCCTCCGTCCACAGTCAGAGTGTGCTGCTTATTTTTTCATTTATTTTTTTATAGACTACATGGTTTTTAAAAGACATGTACTCAGTTCAGCCCTTGCAGATGGCCCCTCTATGGCCTTACCTTCTACTTAGCCTCACTGATCTACCTTTCTAGCCAACAGGACCTGGCACGTGTTTCTTTCTTTGCCTGAATTATCTCCTGCCCCACTGATCCACTCCACCCAAGCCTTTTCTAGGCAAATCCCTTTTTATTCTTTAGGTCTTCAGTTAATTGTCACAGCCCCTAGGAGTTCTGATCCAGTCCTCCTGAGTGGGTTCAGTTCTGCTGCTTTATAGTCCCATAAAACCCTGTACTTTCTCTGTGGTAACATTCATACTACTGTGTTCATGTCTGTCTTGTTGACCTCTGTATCCTCAGTGCATAGCCCAGCCCTTGCCCCATAATGATCATTTATAGATATCTGTTAAATTGGAACCGATTGTATTAATATAAACAGTTTGAGTGAATGCATCACTCAATGGGCAGACCCCTGCATTCCATCCCCAAACTAAAATTGCTTTGAATTCTCCTTTGTTTTTAAAAGATGTGATTTTTGTATTCTACTTTATTATGGATATTTATTTATTTATTTATTTGATTTTAGAGAAAGAGGTGGTGCCTTGGTGGCTTAGTCATTTAAGCGTCTGACTTCAGCTCAGGTCATGAACTTGCAGTCTGTGAGTTCGAGCCCTGCGTTGGGCTCTGTCCTGACATCTCGGAGCCTGGAGCCTGCTTTGGATTCTGTGTCTCCCTCTCTCTCTGCCCCTTTCCAGCTNGAAATTGCTTTTCTCCTCTCACACGGCTACTGCCTTGTGGAGCCATCTTGAATTTGCCTGTGAGATACACCTAACTGGAGTGATACCACATCCTCCGTCCACAGTCAGAGTGTGCTGCTTATTTTTTCATTTATTTTTTTATAGACTACATGGTTTTTAAAAGACATGTACTCAGTTCAGCCCTTGCAGATGGCCCCTCTATGGCCTTACCTTCTACTTAGCCTCACTGATCTACCTTTCTAGCCAACAGGACCTGGCACGTGTTTCTTTCTTTGCCTGAATTATCTCCTGCCCCACTGATCCACTCCACCCAAGCCTTTTCTAGGCAAATCCCTTTTTATTCTTTAGGTCTTCAGTTAATTGTCACAGCCCCTAGGAGTTCTGATCCAGTCCTCCTGAGTGGGTTCAGTTCTGCTGCTTTATAGTCCCATAAAACCCTGTACTTTCTCTGTGGTAACATTCATACTACTGTGTTCATGTCTGTCTTGTTGACCTCTGTATCCTCAGTGCATAGCCCAGCCCTTGCCCCATAATGATCATTTATAGATATCTGTTAAATTGGAACCGATTGTATTAATATAAACAGTTTGAGTGAATGCATCACTCAATGGGCAGACCCCTGCATTCCATCCCCAAACTAAAATTGCTTTGAATTCTCCTTTGTTTTTAAAAGATGTGATTTTTGTATTCTACTTTATTATGGATATTTATTTATTTATTTATTTGATTTTAGAGAAAGAGGTGGTGCCTTGGTGGCTTAGTCATTTAAGCGTCTGACTTCAGCTCAGGTCATGAACTTGCAGTCTGTGAGTTCGAGCCCTGCGTTGGGCTCTGTCCTGACATCTCGGAGCCTGGAGCCTGCTTTGGATTCTGTGTCTCCCTCTCTCTCTGCCCCTTTCCAGCTCATGATCTGTCTCAGTCTCTCTCTCCACCCACCTCCCCCCCCCCAAAAAAAATAAAAACAGATAAGGAAAGAAAGAAATACTATTAAAGCTCACTGGAATTCAGGGGCACCTCAGTGACTCATTCATGGCACAGGAGAGCCATGATTGTTTAGGTTCCCCCACACTGCACCCACTGCGGCTGGGCATAGTGGGACACAGTAGACAAGCAGGGGAGGCTGACAGCTGATTAGATGACAGACAGTTCCAGCCACAACTAGGAAATCATTTTTCGACAGAACACTACCATACATGTAGTTCTGGAAATAGGAAGAGCTCTACAAAAGAACCAATGCCTTCCTTTCAGATAAATGCAGGAAGGGGCTGGGGCATTAGTTCAAAGAAGCCAGATGTGATTGGAGATTTAGAACCCACTTTCTTTTGGCTGGAGCTAGTCACCCAACTGTGGTTCACGTGAGTATCTTGTTGGTAGTACCTTTTTATTCCCACCAGCCCAGATGTGTCCTCCAGCACGTTTGAAGCACACACATACATGGGCCAGGTCTTGGTGTCCGGCACAACACCAATAGAATGCAGAAATCTAGTATAGTCTTGTTATCTATAACAAGAAAGTGTAATAAGTGTAGTCATGTTCTGATTTGTGTTTTCCTTCTTATCCTCAGTTCTCTACCCACAAATGATCCAGCCATGATGTTTTCAGGTATTCCCTACAGTTAGATGAGTTATCATAGATGACAAGGTGATGATGACAAGAACCTGTATTATTGAGCATGTACAGTGCTCAGAGTGCATATGCAACATACCATTGAGTTGCTATAGCAACTCCACTTTATGGCTGTGGACACTGAGGCAGGGAGAGAGAGTCTCTTTTTCAAGGCCTCTCAGCAAAGCCAGGATTCTAATCTGAGTCTCTGACTCCAAAGCTTCCTCTCTAAACAATTTCTTTATGTTCGTTATGTTTTAACTTCATTTTTCTAGAATATTTTCACCTCTCCCCAGCCGGTAATGTCATTGGGGAAAAATAGCCTAGAAATGTGCACCTTTTTTGTTTGTTTTGAGAAACACCCTTACTGATCTTAGGAGAAAATTAGAACTGGTACCAAATTGCATTTGAGAGCTTTCCTCTGCCTCTGGATAATGTAGCATCAGAGTGTAGGGAAGAGAGTTTCCTTTTCATACCATTTCCTTCCTGAAGACATTTAAGGCAGTAGGTTTCCATTTCCTGATTCCATAAATGTTACATATATTGACATAACTTGAACTCTAAGACATATTACAAATCCTGAGGGTTTAAAAAAGAATTTTCTGTAATAGATTACTACCAGATCATTATCCACAAGTTCAGGGACTTAAGTTAGAACTTGATTTTTCCCAAGCAGTTTGAATGCCCAATGGCTTAAAGCTATACAGGCTCCTTGGAGAGGGTCATGGCCTGGCTTGACCCCATTTTGAGTTTTTCCATTTTGAAGGCTTTCCTATTATAGAAAGCTCAAGTCGCCTGACATTGTCTCTCATCCTCTGAAAAATAAATTTCTTCCTCGGGAAATTAACTTTTAAGAGAATCTTGGTTAAGGGAAAGGCCATAAGACAGTCTTATTCAAAGCACTTTTATTCCTGGAGCATAAAACCTGGTTATTTCTGACTACTAGTGGCATCAGGCTCTAAATTCAAGATGGTGAGATGGGGTAGGAAAGACATGAGGGCCCCGTTTCTTATTTTCTCATCTTCTTTTTCTCTGGCCACCCCACATACCCTCTATTCCTCTGACGTCATGAGTCATTTGGGTATCATTTCCTTAATTTGTAGGGAGAGTTGACATTGCTGTTCAATGTTGAAAGCTATGGTGACTGACAGTATCAATGTCTGGGGTTGGGTAGAACTGGGCTCAAATCCTGGCCGTGTGACCTTGGGAAAGTTCCTGTTAATCTTTTAGATGCTCAGTATTCTCTTCTGTAAAATGGGTCTAATGGTTCATCTTCTTGATGGAATTTGTAAGAAGGCAATGCACATAAAGAAGACAGCAAGTAGTCCCTGCTAAATGACTGATACATGCTGAGTATCATTCTTATTCCTAGTAATTGTTTTTCTCTCTAAAGATCTTGGCACAAATTAAGTTTTTGCCCTTCTGCTTCTTTATTGTTTTACAGTTTTAAAAAATGGTTTGAGACCTTTAGCCATTGTTAATCTGAGGGTTGTACACTGTGGTCAGACATGATTCATGGCTCCAGATGTATGACCTTAGAAATACATGTGTTTAACTCAGTACCTCTCCCTCTCTGTTCATGTCAGTTGGCAAGGAAAACCATTAATCTATGTTTATTCCTTTATAAGTGGTTGTACTTAAAAAGTACACTTCTCTAGTAACGATTTTCTTGCAGCATCCCTCACAACCGATTAGCAGACAGTATAACTTTGTGCCTGAAAAAAGAGAATTCAATGTATTTCTTTCCTTTCATTCAAGAAAGCCGGTAGAAGTAAACCTGAATGTGAGGATTACATAGTAATTTTAGTAATCCTGTTACCAACTTAAGAGGCTGCCTACTTGCTCTTTAGAGCTTGCTTAGTTCTAGTTATGCCAGAGAGAAAACTTCAGGAAGGTGCTCACAGCCTCTCGGACCTGCCCATCTCCTCTTTTCGAGGACCATGGGTTCAGGGCATCCCTTGGGCACAAGGTTCTGGGTTGTGGAATGTGGAGATCCATGCTGAGAGAAATGAGGCCTTTCTAGTCCTGGGATGGGTGACTAGCCATGTGTTTTGGTGACCGTGAATCACAGCAGATCCTTATCTTACCAGCAAATGTGATCCTTAAACTATTTGTTATATTCTTGACAATGAAATAGGAAGCACGTGTCACGTTTGTTAGTCTTCAGAATTATTTTGGAGAACTGAATAAGTAAGACTGAACTCAGTTTCTGGATAAATACCATGCCTTGTTTTGTTGGAGTACTTGCCACATTATGAATTTCTTGAGATGGGTATTGAGGTCAAATTATGCTCAGTCTACTTGCCCATTTGCAAAGTGCATGCAATTATCAAGCCTTTAAGAACATGTCAAGCAATTGAAATGCATGGTCTGTCAAGAAAATTAAAAATAATAGCTAACATTTACTGGTTGTGAGCCAGGCATGGTTGTAAGATCTTTACTAGCAACAAGATAATAAATATGACTTATATTTATAAGTAATAAATATATTATGATATCACTTAGTTCTCACAACAACCCAAGGAAATTGGTATTGTTATTCCCATTTTACAGATGAGAAAGCTAAACACCAAGAGGATCAGTAATGCTCTCAAGATCATGAAGTAAGGGCCAGAATTGGGATTCTTACCAGGTGTTCTAAGTCAAGTCTTTACTCTCACCTGTTATACTGTACTTCATTCTACATTTAAAATTGTACATTATTTCACCAAAATCTCATTTGTATTAGCCTAAAAGCAAGCTTTAAAATTTAGTGAAATCGATGTCAGTCATGTGACATAATGTTTCAATCCCTTAACTCAAAATAAATTTCAGTGTAGACCAATAGCCTCCATTCCAGATACGTTACCTGGTGTATTTTTATTCAAGTTAAGCACAAGATCAGCTATGGGGATTTAGAAATCGTGTTTTCAGAAGGGGAAGAGAAATCAATGGAAATTTTCACAGAAGAATTCTTATACATGTCTTAAAGGAAAGTAGGGAGAATCTTTGATTTTACCAGACGTTATCCAGTTGTGTGAAACAGCACGCTGGGAGAATGGCGGAGCCTTTATAAATCCGGAGAGAAAAGCAAGGGTCTAGGAGAGGATCTTGGAGAATGACCCAAAAGAAGGATGACTTAGAGATGTCACAAAGGCATGAGAAGAGGAAGATAGAGTTTCAGGATGTTGTAGTCCTCAATATCATCAAATTTCGTCAGTGTCAAAAATAGTGGTGAAATTCAGGTCATTGGATTTGGTGGGGTGCTTGGGCCATGCTGGCCTTGGGGAGCAGTTTCACTGGCATGTAGGCACAGGGTCTGAGAAAACAAAAATGTGGACAGCGGCTAGCTCAGGAGACACTTGTCTTGCACCAGCAGATTCAAGTGAAAGGAATTTCAGGACAGGGCAACTGTGTGGATGTTTTAAACAAGGTCTCTGGAAGGGAAGCTACTGCATAGGTGAAAAATAAACTTCACTATCTTGATGTATGCAGAAAATCATGTTGTTTTGGATAATTCTTTGATAGCATCTTTTCTTTTAAATTTAACTCTTCTATGAAAGGAAGAATTGGAGGTGCTGGTTGATTTCCATCTGTCAGATTTGGGCTATAAAAGAAAGTCCCAGAACAATACCATGGTCAAATATGAGACAAGTCATATGGCTGAGGAGCAGTGGGTTGTGGGAAAGCTGGCCTTTCATGATCCAGCTCTTCTCCTCACTTCCCCCATCACATCTTTCCTTTCATATGCATGGCCCCATCTTCGTCAACTAGCCTATTTCCCATTCCTGATCCTCCTTATTGTGCCCTTAAAGTAAAGGGTTTGCTAATAAAGGTTAAGTTGGGAACTCTCTCTAAGGTATTTGCTTGTTTAAAAGCACCCCCCACCTCCAATCACAAGGCAAGCCCAGATGGGTCTATGCCCTGGTGGGGGTGGGGGGAGATGTGGGCGGCCCTGTTCTGTCACCACCTCTTCCTCAAGACTCTTAATATACCCAGAGCTTGGGTCCAAGGAGATAATCCTGGTCACTGAATGAGATTGAGATCTCTTTTCTTTTCAGATATCTCTTCAGATGTTCCAGTGTTATTTGTTGACTAACCTGTCAATTCCCTACAGATTTGAAATGTCACCTCTACCATGTCCTAAATTCCCAGTGTGTTTGGGTCAGTTCGTGAACCCATGGCTCTGTTTCACCAACCCATCTGCCCATTCCTGCGCCAGGCCCAGTCTTTGAATTACTGTAGTTTTACAATATGCTCTTGATATGTCATAAGGCTGGATGGCTCTCATTCTTTTCCATAATCCTTCTGACTGTATTTACGTGTTTCTTTTTGTACGTTTTATGATAAGCTTGGCTGTTCCCATCCTTCACCGCATCCCAAAAATATCCTGTTTGTACTTTTTTGAGATATAATGTTGTATTTTAATTTAGAAAGAATTGAAACCTCTATAATATCAAACTTCTCTATCCATTCAGGCCTTCTGAAGTGTAGCAGAAACCTGTTAGGTTTAATCCTAAATGTTTTATGGGTTTTGTGGCTCTTATAAATAAGATGACTTCTTCTATTACATTTTCTAACCAACTATCAGTCATATATAGGAAAGCTTGCTTGCTTGCTTGCTTTCCATCTCAACACAACCACTTTGTTGAATTCACTCTTTATATTTTTTCAGACAATGTTGTCATCTACAAATAATTAGTTGTCTGTAGGGTCAGAAAAATTCCATTGTGCCATAGTCACTTCAACTGTACCCTTAAACATCCACGGACATGATGCCTTTATTATTCTTTAAGTTTTTCTTCTCAAACACTAACATACCCATCATCCAGATATAATAGATGCTAACTTTTTGCCATTTTACTGTCATACCATTCCTTTTTAAACAAAAAAGCCCTAATGTAATATTGTGGATACATCTACACCATCTCCACCATCATCCCATCTTCCTCTTCCTCCTCCTCCTCCCCAGAGTAACTCCTATGCTGAGACTGGTGTCTGGCATCCTACACTCAGTAAAGCATATGCATATATGTGGTTGTGGTATTTTAAAAATGTGTGCCTGTTGTAGCAGTTGTGAAATGTCCTGATTTATAAGTAGTAAATAGAGGCCATTATGAAAAATCCTAGCCTTCCTACAAATCGATGGGACAGAAAGTTAAAAGTGATTCACAATCATGTTTTTAAGAAAGCCACTATTCACGATAAGGTATGTCATCTTTTAACCCACACTGTTAGGTTAAATATGGTAGGGCCAAACACAATTTGAACTGCTTAACAAAAGAATGCCTTCCTGAGTGGAGAATAATTGAGGTATGTATTTACCACCAGATCCTGTTCTCTATTGATAGCTATCTGGTGAGAGGAAGGGCAGGGAAGGGCAGGACAGAGAAGGGAAGAGAAGAAAGAAAAAGAAGAAAAGAAAAAAGAAATTAAAGAATGGAATCCTCAGCAAAGGTTACTAGGACTTTAAGTAGATTTCAACTGAGAGACCCATCGCTGTTTACACGGCAGAGCAACAGACTTGTATAGATTTGATTGCTGCACCTGATAGAGGCCCTGCTTGCACAAAACAGGCCGCCTTGATGAGCAGCTGGCAAACTTGGAGCACATATAAGACAATCAGAGGAAGTCTACATATAAACTTCTCCATGCAAGGAAAGGTGGTTTTTCCATTTGCCTTTTTCTGAGCAATTTAACTTCCTAATTACATGATACAAATTGTTTCAGAGACTATGTAAACCATATGTTTGTTAAATGATAGAGACAAACGTGGGGAAGTCTGATTAGCATCAACTTCCCTCAGGAAAGGGGTTTCTTTCCCAACGCAGCTTAGCCTGTGTTACACTCATTGGACATGGGTGAGTAAGCGGAGGAGGGAAATAGGTTTGTAAATAGCTGCATCTGGCTATGGATTCTCCCCTCTTCCTTCTGCTTTGGAGGTATCTTAACACAGATTTTTCCTTTTGTATTAGCATGAGAGATAGGTGCTGACCGACATTAGGAGAGTGAATTTCATCCAGTAGTTAGCAGATTGAGAGGAGAAAGTATGATTGTTTTGAACCTTTAGGAGATTGTGTGAGTGTGTATGTGTGAGAGAGCACAGACGTGGTTTCAAGAGACAATGGCTTTTTAGTTTTTCATTCCAGCGGGTTTGAATAATAGAGGGTGAGAATAAATCAATTTACTGTTAAATGAAATCAAGGTTTTTAAAATATAAATGTATTAAGAGTAGTGAAGTTGTAAACAGGACTGGGTAATGAAGAAGTTTACAGGTCTAGGTGAAATAATGATATTGGATGATTGCTACTGAATCAGTTAACAACAACAATAAAGAGCAAATGTGTTTCCTGTGTCCTATTTTGGTTTCAAGAAGTCCAGAGAGTGGGAAATGTTCCCTGTTCCGGCATATTTCGTGACACAGATGTGCAGATGTGTAGAAACGGATACCTTGAGGTGAACTCACATAGCTATAAAGTGGCCACAGTTTATCTTCCAAACTGGACACTGGAGAGGGTAACAGGCAGAAAGTGGGTCACATGGTCACCCCAGCTCTTAATGGCACTGTAGTTGTCATTGCTTCAGAGAACAATTAAAAAGCTTAAAATTTTTTTTTTTAATGTTTATTTTTGAGAGAGAGAGAGAGAGGGAGAGAGAGTGCATGAGGAGGAGAGGGGTGGGGTGGGGGAGGGAGACACAGAATCCAAAGCAGGCTCCACACTCTGAGCTGTCAGCACAGAGGCTGATGCGGGGCTCCAACTCACAAACCGTGAGATCATGACCCGAGCTAAAGTCGGACGTTTAACTGACTGAGCCACCCAGGAGCCCCAAAAGACTCTCTCAATTTTTCTACTTTTTCTGGTGTTAATTGCCCCTAAAGACAAAGATTTTAGAACATCATTGAAACACACTAGTGGATGTTGTTTGTATTGGCAGAAACACAGGGGGAAATTAGGAGCTCAGAAAATTAAGAGGAAAAGGAAGACTTAGCTAGTTACTCATAATAGTTTCCTTCGCTTTCCTGTGACATCTTGGTCTTGAGTTCTATCAAACTACCTAATAAGTGGAACCACTTTATGCTGACACCTTTTTGGAACCTGAGTCCTCTTGAATCATGGCCTTATGGTATATATATTTCTTTGCCTTTTATTTCTTTGGAAAGATGAAGAATACCTATGCAGTGTCTTTGGTTAGGGCACAACCTGAAGACCCGTATACACAACATTAGGGTGCTTGGATTTGTCTGAGAAAACAGAATTATTTTTAACTGGAAATGGGTGTCTTTGACTAACAGGTCATCTTGTTTAAGTTGTGAGTTGGACCAAAAGAGTTACGAGGAGCTACAGGAGAGGATGACAATGAGGAGGTTCTTGTTCATCTTGTCCTTTCTCTTGTTTTTGATGTGGTTAAGGGTCTGCTTTTGTTCTTTTGCAGCTTGGTTTTGATCCTGGGTCCTGGGCTGTTGAATCCATGTTTAAGACATCTAGACTACCTTCCCTGATCTGCCAAAAATTGACTGCTTTGTTTCTTGTAAACATGATCTTTTAAAAATGTAACCTTCCTTGTTTGTATGTAAAGTACGTTAGTCTGCTTTCTCCTTTTATGAAAATAATGTGAACTTTGATAAACCTTATTTTTATATGAGAAATATTTTATATAACCTGGCTGTGGTGTTCTGCAGGCACTCTCAGAAAAGCTTTGGAAATGATCTTGCCATGTGAACTTTCAGTTAATACAGATTATTACCGTAGCAACAAGTAGACTTGATCAGAAGGCAGTATTTTGCTTTTATAGATAGTAACTGTTTGCTGTTTCTTGAAGAGAGAATATCAAACTAAATTTTAGAAAAGATTTCATAAAGTTTTCTAATGACGGTTACAAGGAAATGGTTGACTGGTAGATTCACACCACTGAATGAAAGAAATTCTAAGAAATCTTGAGCAAAATGGCCTATACTGAAACGCCTAGTATAGATGACTGGGCACGAGGAGTTTCATTTTCTCATAGCTCCCCTGAGTTCATGCATTTGCATTTATTATTAAATAAGGTGAATATTCAATATTGTTCCTAGAATATATTAGAATATATTACAGAGTCATCCATTTATTCAACAGTTATTTCTTGAGCTTTCCCATGTTCAGCTGCAAGGACATAGATGCAGAGTAGAGGGAGAGCTGTGTCTAACCAGGGTTGGGATTTGCCAAAGAGAGGAGCGTGTATACAAGGGGTGATTATAACTAAATACCTATAAATCCAAGCTGGGTAATCTAATAAGCATGAAGGGTTTAAGGACAGGGGAAAGGTGGTAGAGTCAGTGGGCTAAAGAATCATTGGGGTTGAGGGATGCCCAAGTGGCTCAATTGGTTGAGTGTCTGACTTAGGCTCAGGTCATGATCTCGTGGTTCATGAGTTTGAGCCCCGTGTTAGGCTTTGTGCTGACAGCTCAGAGCCTGGAGCCTGCTTTGGTTTCTGTGTCTCCCTCTCTCTCTGCCCCTCCCCCTCTTGCTCTCTGAATCTCTCTCTCTCTCAAAAATAAACATTAAATTTTTTGTAAAAAAAGAATTATTGGGGTTTAGGATTAGAAGAAGAGGGGAGTAGGAGAGACAAGTGGTTGGAGAGGGTGTTTGACATTGGAATTACAGAGAGGTTGCAGTTGATGGCCATGACAAGGTCTAGGGTATGACGATGGTGGGGTAGCTGGAGGAGAAGAGAAGTTGTAAGATGGTTGGGGAAGGGGAAGGCAAGGAACTGACAAGCCAGGGTAATGGAAGGCCCCTCTGTGTGGAAATTCAAGAAAGTAGTGTTGTAGAGGGACTGTGAGCCAACAACTAAACTCATAAGGGTAGATAACTCATAACTCATCCAGGAGTCTTTCCTTGACTTTGATTATGAGATAGAGCTAGACAGCATAAGCTTCAAAGCTAAGGACTTTTGGGAGGGAGAAGTGATCACTGTCTAGCAGCAGCAATGAAAAACCAGCTGATAGAGAACCCAGTGGGGAGGCCATGTTTTCTAGGGAGAGCCATGTTTTGCCTTTCTGTTAAGGCAGAAAGGGAAAGGGAGGTTTCAAGGATTTGAACAGAGCTGAGGATTTATAAGATTTTGCTGGGTTCCCTACATGAGGTCCACTTCCGGAGGACACAGTAGAAGGCTTCGGATTCTGTGTCTCCCTCTCTCTTTGCCTCTTCTTCACTCATGCTCTGTCTCTCAAAAATAAATAAACAAAAAATTAAAATAAAGCATTCTTTCCCTGTCCTTCCTTCCTCTCCATCACCTTCTCCTCAAATGTGACTTGAAAATGTACAGTGTCACAGTCTTAACCATTGAATGGTTGACATGTTCTTTCCCCTTTTCCTTCTAGTGAAGAAAGTTACAACGTCAATGATTATTCCTTAAGAGATCAGCTATTGGTGGAATCTTGTGACAATGAAGAGCTTAATTCTTCTCCAGGGAAGAACAGTTCCACAATGCTTTATTCAAGACAGAGCTCTGCCAGCCACCTCTTTACTCTGACAGTCCTTAGCAATCATGCGAGTGAGAAAGTGGAAATGCTGCTAGGGGCTGAGACGCAGTAAGTATGGACAGGGATGGTTTCAGAATTATCTGGTGTCCTTCTTCCCTAATTAATTGCCCCTGGCCTGAGACTCCCTTAAAAAAAGTGAACAGTAGGCTACTGTGTATTTTTTGTTGAGTACCTGTTAATGCCCCATGCGCTGTGTCTAGGTGCTTCATGGAGAATCTCCTCTTTTCATTGTTGTCATTCTCTCAGCATCTCGAGAGATGGGGGCTATTATTTTCATCTTTGTTGATCCTGATGTATGCATCGTGCTTTAGGTGGTACGGTTTTATATTTAGGAAGTAGTTTAAAACTCACTTTATTTTAATCATTGATAGAAGATATGACCATGAGCCATGGGTAGTTGGCACCTGGTAGTTTCAGTCTAGGCCATAAGTTTTCCCAGATAAGGAAGTTGAGGCCATTTTGCAATCACCTGCCTTCAATTAGCAAAAAGCCTGATGATTTCTATCGAAAGAGATACTCAGTTTGGGGACACATTAATGAATCCACTTTCCCATCAGAGTTGATGAAGACTCTAAATAGAGAGTCCTGTGTGTATCTGCTGGTACACCAGTGGCCATGGTGTAGTCCATGGGTGGACAAAGGCAAGGGGGCTTAATTTTCAAGTCTACCTCCATGATTTGGTCCATTTAGAGACAGTTGACCAATTTATCTGTTTGGAAACTGGGACCTCCTCTTGAAACTGTCATCACAGGCAGGGGTTATGTTGGGTGGAACAGCAGAGGAAAAGGGCAAGTTTCCTCACTCTTTATCCTCACAGATCATCCTACACCAACCTTCCACTCAAATCTGCCAAGGGTGCCACATGGTGTGATTAAAATGGATCAGCAGCTAGTGAATAATAATCCTGAGACTAGCAAAATCTTTTTTTTTTTNCCACATATGAGTGAAAACATATGGTATCTGGCCTTCTCTGCCTGACTTATTTCTCTTAGCACAGCACCCTAGAGTTCCATCCACGTTGCTACAAATGGCCATATTTCATTCTTTCCATTGTATAGATAAACCACATCTTTTTTTTTTTTTTTTTACAAATAGTTTATTGTCAAATTAGTTTCCACATAACACCCAGTGCTCATCCCCACAAGTGCCCTCCTCCATGCCCATCCNCTCCTCGGGGCGGGGGTGGGGGGGGCATACTATTGCTGGTCTATGCAGGTGACCAGCATGAGACATACCCAAGACCAGGGCTCAGGAAGGCATTTCTTCAATTTTGAAAGCATTAAACCTCTTGGCCAGTGAAGACAGAGTTAGCCTTCCACTGTGGAAGCCTCTCTTAAAAAGCAAATTTAGTAGGTCAGAGCTTTGGATCTTATACGATTTTAAGGGTGAAAAGTTTTTAAAGGCTTTGGAGATTAGTAGTTTCCAGACATTCTAGAGAATCCTTAGAAACAGATTTTCACTAATTAGTTTTAGTTCGTAATGGTGAAAGTGTTGCTGGTTTTGCTTTGTGTTTTCCTTTCCTCTGTGTTTAGAAGGATTTTTTGTTTTGGTTTTTGGGTTTTTTTTAGGATTGTTTGTTCTATAGTCAGGTCTTGCCAACATATCAGTAGCGCTTTTCCCGACTGTCTCTTTCATAATTTATGTAACCTCCACCACTTGTTTCTGAGATTATTCGAGCAAGTAGGAAGTAAACCGACACGTCCAGTTCTTTTTATGCCAAGGCCAGATCCTTTCCTGGGACATTCGGCAGCATTTGTTTACCCTCTTGCCTTTAGATCTTGCCATGGACTGCATGGATATTGAGTGCAGAATATTGAGTATAGAATATTGACTCAGAATATTGAGTTATGGGTCTGACTCATTTGTAGAACATTCCATAAGGGGCAGAGAGGCAGATGTCTCCTTGGGTACTTCTCCTCCCCTCCACCACCAACTTAGCTACAGTTGAAAAGTAAATAAACAAACATTTTCAAGCATACAAGGCATAATATAGCATTGGTACTGAAAGAAAATCTGTTACAGCCAGGATATACTTACCTTAAAAAAACAAACAAACTAACAAAAACAACAGAAAGCAATTGGCTGTTTAAAAGTCTAGCAAATTGTTATATGCCATGTTGGAAAAAGTATAAGTCAGCCCTGGGCTGAACTGGTTTCGAGCAGTCAGAGTTTTGGTCTACATAGAATCTTTTCTTTGCTGCTAAGATTTGCACAATGTAGAGGGGAATATACGTTTTTGAAGTTTCTTCTNTATGTGTGATTAAGATGGCCTATTAGCAGACTGGTTGAGAACCAGGTTTTCACTGCCATTCTGGCCTTTTAATATCTGCAGTACTTTAAACGAGTTACTAATGTTCTTTGGCTACTTATTCTTTGGTTTGAAAAAGGAGGTTCATACCTACATATTTACCTTCTCTGAAAAACTGTTGTCAACAGAAATCCTGTGAGGACAGACAGAATGTGAAATCAGGAGAGGCGCAGCTCTTCGACACAACAGCCCAGTCATTGTAATGGTGAAAGTGTAGAACAGATCAATAGCTCTGATTACAGAAAGAATGAAGAGGAGTTCCCCCAAAGGAAATGGGGTAAACAGTGAGCATCTGGGATGTGCCAGATGGAGCCAGCCATAGAACATGAGGAAGGGACCTTGCAGGGGTTCTAGAGAAGGATAAAACTTCTGAGCTGAAGTCAAGTGACCATACATCTTGGTTTCCCCAGGATCAGGATTATGTCTGTTGTTCTGGCTCAACTAAGAACAGCACCCTTGTTGACTCTCAAAGGTGTCTTTCTTAGACAGTAAAATATGTGGTGACCCTAATTACTGGTCTGTACTCAGCCTCTCTCATTTTTTCTCCCACATGTAGAATGAGACAAAGATGATGTGATTTGCCTGAGGTCACACAGGAAGTGAGTTGTTGCCAAAGCTGGGACTAGACCCTGACCCCCCCGAATCGAGTGTTCTTTCTGGTAACAGCTTTGAATCTTCCTACTGAGATGCCACCAGTCAGTAGACCAATCCACCCCTACCTTGCCATTTGGCCCTGGTGTACATCTGGAAGGGAAACTCCAGGAAGCCACTTGCTATTCAATGTGAGAAATTATTAAAACGTGAATTGTATTCTTAGGTCCATAGACTTTAAAAAGGAAAAGCATTTGCAGAAACTCAGATGGTAAATTAAGGGCATCATATTGTTTGGAATATTTTATAATATTTATAATATCTGGGCAAAGGAAACAGCAAGTGCAAACCTTCTAAGGGAAGCAAGTTTGATGTTGTCAAACTTGGCTTGAACATCGTGAAAATGGCTAAATCAGAATAAACCAAGGAGAGAGTGGGGGTTAAGAGGCCAGTGGAGGTCAGATCATTTCAGAGCAGAGCTATTCCAATGTGGTCCATGGCCATCAGTCCTCAAACCATAATGCCTGGGCATGAGGGGACGGAGTTAAGAACTTAAAGCATTTTGACATTTCTGCAGCATCAAAACATGTGATTATTTTAAGAGTAATTCATTTTTGTTGTATTTCTAAGAACACTTGGTCCACAATGGATGGATGGGGTAGGGGGTTGAGGAGGGGGTTGAGGACTGGTTCTTTACCACACATATTTTGAGAAGCAAACATTTAGAACCATGTAAGTCATGGCGGGGAGTTCCCCGGAAGACTGGAATGGAGGCAGAAGAGAATAGGGTCCTTCCTGGTTGCAGTAGTCAAGGGGGATCCTGGCAGTGGCTTGGGCTGTGGTCTGACAGGGGAGATGGAAACACGGTATTTCGGAGGCAGATAATAGGATGGATATACGGATTGGATGAGTTGGGGTGGCCGTGAGTGAGAGAGGAATTGATGGTGTTTTGGATTTTAGGCTTGAGCAGCTAGTGCCGTATGTTAAGTTGCTCCTTAAGGGTCTTCATTATGGCTTCTTCCTCTGTTAAGGGTGTTCTATCGAAAGAAAAGCAGTGGCTTCCTAGTTACCCCATCCTGCAGTCTTCCTTTCTTTACCTCTCCTGTCTTTTCATTTTGTTGACTGTTCAGCTCATTCACCCTAACTCCCTTTGAGATTTTTCTTTACCTGTTATCTGTACTCTTAGCTTTCTTTCCATTTCTAAACATTCCTATTCACTCTTCCGTCAGAAATGCAGCCTACCTGAGCCAGTCGGCTACCCACTGCTTTCCCTAAACACCCATTTCTGGAAGTGGTACCATTGGCACCATTTCGAGTTGATCCAGTCTGGAGACCGGTGTCGTGTGTGATATTTCCAGGTCTGAACAGATCCATCATCTGCCAGTCCTTCCTGTACAAAAGTCCACTGCATCTTTCCACGTTTCCATTCCACTGCCTCCTCCCGAGGACAACCTAGGTATCACTTCTCTTTGAGCCACGCTGTAGTGTCCTAACCATTCTCCTTCTCTCCATTTTGCCGGTTTTATTACTAATCCCTACACTCAGCTCCAGCTCTGTCTTTTGTCTCACTTTTGTCCATGGCAGCTTCCCAATACATAGTTTTCGGACTGACCCACAATTAATATAGTTAGCTGCTCTGTATCTAAGGTAAGGTAGAATAAATAGTAGCCACGTGTAGGGAAATACCTCTTCCCTGTCGGTCTCTGCCTATTCGTGGTCTTTTTTGTGCTTCTGGGCCAAGTTTTCTGAAATTCCACTTGTTTTTCAACATTTGCTAGTAAGGATGTGGTTAAAAATTTTTTAGGATGTACATCTAAGCCATGTATATATACAGTGTTATCTCTGCCCACTCAAGATCTTAAGTCACGTTGTTAATGAGACGGTAGTCTGTGAAAAGTACAAAAGCTTATCTTTTATAAAAGGACAAAGGACGAATATTTTACTGCTGTCATTCTTCTCCCTCTGGGCCTTTCTAGAGGAATGTGGGAGCCGGAGAGCCCCTTTTGTCTGCCTTCATTAAGAGGAAGCACACACAGCTGCCGCTGGCACAGACCAGAGGCTGCAGCAAGTGGCGTCCTTGGCTTCCTGGGTTGACAGTGGAATGTGCATGGCATCTGGGCCCAGTGTATGCAGTGGTGAGACATCAGGACATGCTCAGGGACAAACACACGTTTTCTTTCTGCATTGTATTGAGTTATAGAATATAATCACCTTGAACCGTAGTCAAAGATCCTTCTCAAAATTTCTCCCTCACTGAAAGAACTAGAAGCCTCGTGAGTGTGGTTGGCCCTGTCAGCCCTCCAGACAACCAATTCCTGGGCCTCCTGATAAAGGGGCATTGTTTGCCAGGGAGCCGGCGGCCTTCCTGCTTCTGTTAATGATTTAATTAGCAACAGGAAGTAAATGGGATGGAATAAAATTGTAAATAGTATGTCTGACATGCTCTTATTCTTCATCTTCTAAAAAAAAATCCACAGTAGATGGTAATTTATGTGGAAAAAATGTATTTATTATAGGTTATAGTATTTTTCCTCTTTGCATCTGGAATCCACATCCAGAAATGATCTCCTACGTTGCACGGTGCCTGTCAAAGCACTTGATCTTTTGTGATCGTCCTCAGCAACCCCAGTTCAGCAGGAGGGCAGGTGACGATATGGGTCTCTTATCATCAAGGAAACAGATAATTGACCCACTTTCGGTAATTCCAGGATTCCAGGCCAGACTCTAGTCTCGTGAGCTACTTGATATGATAAATAAGAAATAAATTGGTTTAATTGCATAACATGTCACAAAATCTGATTTTTAGAACTCTCTTAGCAGGCTAAGGGAATTGCTTGGCTTTGGTTAGATTTTTTAAATGGAGCACACAGCCACCTTTGTAAGATTTTGATGCACAGCGTTCATGATGACCTTTTTTACCCTGTGGCTTTTCTTTCCTGGATCAGAACGCATCCAGTTGAACGGAGTGTGAGGGAACAAACAAAAATAACCATCCGTACAAACCTACTCTTTACAAAGGCTTGAAGGACTTTCCCCCAAAGGCCACAGGTATAGGAGTTTCAGTAGGATCCATAGGTAAATTTTAGACGGTGACCAGGAACACAAAAGGTATCTGCCACCGTAAGAGGGACACAAAGCAGATTCAACAGCCCCTGTCTGTTCTGTAGCCCTTCCTCTTTGCTTCAAAGCTTCCTCTCCACTTTTCTCAGTACGTATCTGTCTTTTCTAGCAGATGCCTGGCATTCAATGAGAAGCCCAGATTTGTGTCTTCGATCTTTGTGCAATTAAGTTTCAGACTACTGTGCTTAATTAATTGTATGAGAGGCAGACCATGGTGCTACCACAGCTCACTCCTGAGTAGGGAACTGTAGGTGTTTAATTTTATGCCATGCATGAAGAACACGGGGCTTAGGAAAGGACTGTCCTTACAGATATTTATGTGGGATGTCTCTTCTCAGTCTTCTTTCTCTCCCTAGGTGCCAGAATGTTCCAACGCAGCCCCACTGCATGCCATACTGGATTTTGTGTGTGTTTCCTTCCCTCTCTGCTCCTTCACACCGAAGGCTGTGGAGAACAAGAGACCCTGTTTTATTCACTTCGCAACCCTCTCCTAGCACAGGGCTTCTGCAAAGGCAGGAGGCGCTCAGTGGATGTTGGTCTAAGGAAGCAGTGGTTAGGTATCTTGGAAGTGGATGTGCCCAGGTCCACATGAGTGGTGGTGCTTATTCTCTCATTTTATTTGGACAAAGGGAAAAGTCTGTGAACCGGGTGTCGGGTGGACTATGAATTCATGCTGATTGTTTCATATTGTCCCTGGAGAAAATAGCTGTCTGCAAGTGAGCCCTGGGCTTGATATCTCAGTTTAATAATGGGTATGTCTGTGCTCTGGCTTTTCTTGTTCTCAGAGGTCCTTCTTCTACTGAGGGAGTCTCCTCCCTGCTTTAGGGATGCCTCCTAGTAGGAGGAGGCGCCTTGGCAGGGCTCTTGGAGGCCCCGGGGAAAGTTGTGCGGCTTTGACGCCATGTAAGAGGGGGTGGGACTGGTTCCATTGAAGCCATTTCAAGAAGCGGCTCCTTTCAGCGAGGGCAACAAGGAGTGTCTTGTTCCGTCCTCTCGAGGCTCTGTGAGGGGCCGCCATGTCTGAGGGATGCCGTTAGCATCCAGGCAGCATGCCACACGAGTGAAAGGTTTCATCTGGATTTCTGGAAACTGTCTGCAGGGTCAGGCCGTCGCTGAAACCGGCCACTCGGTGCCAGAGGCGGGCTGTGCCTGGGAGTCTAACGTGAAGGCTGCGGACGGGAGTCAGGGCCGTCAGGAAGACGCACGGCAAGGCACAGAGGAGGCGGACGTGTTTGGCAAGGGCACAGAGACACACGTGGGTCATTTTAGATGTCTCTTCGTCAACAGTTTTTCCATCCATACAGTATTATTTAGTTTTCAGTTGCCTTTGTACTTTGGAAATTCCAGTTGAGCCTGAGTAAAAAATAGATCTTCTGACAGAGAGATGATATCAAAGATTTAAGTGTTGGCTTAAGATTGTTTTAAAGAAGGCTGTGCTTGTTCCATAGGCAACCACCCTAAGCCCTTTGTGTCCTATATTTTTTTGTTGTTGTTTTTTAAAGCAAGCTGTATCACCAGTTTCTACACAAATTGTCCACATTACTACTTGATGCACCAGCTTGATTAGGGCCCAGCCTCATTTTCATAAACCAGTCTGTCTTTCAGCACATCACACTTTCCACCCTTCTTGACTTCACTCTATTTTTTAAATTTTTTTTAACGTTTATTCATTTTTGAGAGAGTGTGAGTGGGGGAGGGGCAGAGAGAGAGGGAGATACAGAATCTGAAGCAGACTCCAGGCTCTGACCCGTCAGCACAGAGCCCGATGTGGGGCTCCAACTCACAAGAAATCATGACCTGAGCCGAAGTCAGACACTCAACTGACTGAGCCACCCAGGCACCCCTTCCCTCATTACTTTGAGAGCACCTGCTAGGGAGCACCACCTATTAGATCTCAGATTACCTGGCTTATTTTCTGACTCCACCGTGTCTCTGTGAGCAAGTGATTAACACTCCAAACTTCAACTTTGTCCTCTGGAGAGAAGAGAGGGGGAAAAAAGGGGGGGGGGGGAAGAATAATGGTAATATTTAATTTCCAAGATAATTGTAAAGATTAAATTAGATGGTACTCACCAAATACAAAAAAATACCATAGCTGGCACATAAGTGCTCTAGAAGCATTTAGAACAAAACTCAACGCCTTCCCTCCTGAAGCCTATGGCCTAGTAAGAGAAACAGACAAGTCACTAAATGGGGGTCAGTGTGTGATGAGTGGTCGTGTTTATAACAGATGTTTATAGGCCTCGGTTATGTTCTGGGATATGGCAGTGAACTGAATGGACAAGATGGCTGCCTTCCCATGGCTCACAGCTGGCCGGCAGTGTGATAGGGCTGAGCAGAGGAGTGCGTGGGAGCAGGATCGGCAAACTGGATGGGGATGGAGGTGTGGGCTCCTGCTATACGGTAGGACCATTATAAGGGGTACAAGACAGGTAGAATGAGTCCCTGGTGGAGGTTCTCCTTGTGGGAGGATGTTGCTGGGAAAGGGACACAAGGTGTTGGGTGCACCTCCGTGTGCACTCACAGATCTGTACATGTGAGATTAGCGCATTGCTTTATGTATGCTCTTCGTTAATGAGGAGTGAGCACGAGGGGTGGAAACAGACGTTCTGCTTGAGAGTGGGAACAGGCAGGAAAGGGTGGGGAACAGCGTGGTGTGCCCCAGGCCCGCACGCAGTCTGCTCAGCCCGGATGGAAGGATGTCTGAGGGGTGGTGAAGATGGGGCAATGGTGAGAAGCATCTTTAGGTACAGGCTGTTACAGGAGAAGAACATTATTTTCAAGCACTGGGCAGAAAGACGTCCCTTAAGATGGAGTACATTTTTTTTTTTTAATGTTTTATTTATTTCTAGGAGACAGAGAGAGACAGCGTGAGCAGGGGAGGGTCAGAGAGAGAGGGAGTCACAGACTGAAACAGGCTCCAGGCTCTGAGCTGGCAGTCAGCACAGAGCCCGACGCGGGGCTCGAACCCACGAACTGCGAGATCATGACCTAAGCGAAAGTCGGATGCTTAACCAACTAAGCCACCCAGGCGCCCCTGGAGTACATTTTAAAAACTGACCTAGACTTGCATCACTTGCCTCGGGCCCTCCATGCAGCCTTCCTTCTCATCCTTTAAATGGGCTTTTGGAGGCTTACATGAAATAATAATGTCACGTGCTTGTATCTGCCATGTAGTATGGGTTACTCAGTGCCTTGGAGGTTTTAAAGTGTGTGTGTGAGAGCCTTATTTATTTAATTGCAGTCCTAATACTGGACTTGCTGAGGATAACTGGATTATGGAGTAATGCTTCTCTGAAACTTCTAATCCTTTAGTTAAATAATTGTTTTGTTTCATGTAACGATAGCTTAGTATTATATAAAGTCCCAGTTGGTTTTTTTCTTTCAACATTTTTTGGGCTGTTTTCATTAAGCCATTTTAAGCGTTTGCGAACAGTGTAAAAACGTTCAAAGAATTTTTATTTCCATAAGGCTCATGTTTGGCAGTATTAGCTGTATGAGGAACCACACAAGTTTAAATGGGTCAAGTTTCTCATCTTTTCTGAAATGATTTGAGTGTGGGGAAAGGAGAAGAGAGTGTAGAGACACTGATTTATTAGGAGTTTAACTGAAATTCACTTTTTTGAAATGTTAAATATCAGACTGAGTGTACTAAACATCCTAATGTGATTATGTTATATCATAGTGTAATCGACTCTTTATTAAATGGTAATGTTGTATGTAAGGGATGATCACTGGGTTCTACTCCTGAAGCCAAGACTACTCTGTATGTTAACTAACTTGAATTTAAATGAGAAAAAAGATGTTAAACTGTTAGATGAGAAATTCTATTTAATCAATGACCAGCCAGATTCATTCAGAATCTTAACAGTGTTGACTAGTTTTCAGCCTAGATTCCCCAGGTTATCTTTTTAAAGTAACTCATATTCCCCCTGTTCTAAACGGCAGCCCCATAACTCTGGGGAGTCTCTCCCATTTTCGGGGAATGGCTTTGCACTGTGTCTCCAAACACCTTGAATCTCTCAGTTGGACATGGCCTGTGTGTTTTAGGAGCGAGCGGGCCCGCTGGGTCACCGCCCTGGGACACAGTAGCGGGAAGCAGCCTCTGGACCGAACCTGTAAGTACCTGGAGGGTGGGCTGCTCTGGAATGTGGAGGGGCTGCGCCCCCTGCTGGACGCTGGGTTATTAGTGCTTAACTGCCCCTGTACCTGCCCCCCGTAAGGTTCCTCCAGCTTTCCTTCCTGTGGCCCTCCAGTCAGCACTGTGTGATCCCTGCTTTGGAGGTCAGGGGGTCTGAATTCAAATCCAAGGTGCAGTTCTTTGTTGCATAAACATGCCCAGTCATAGCACAGCCTTCCTGAGCCTGTACCTCTGCAAGTCAGGGGCATCACTATACAATACAGGATTGTTGTCAGAAGTTCAATTACCTACATTGAAAGCCCTGCTTGTACTGTAAAGCTCTTTGATTTTCGGCAGTTTAATGGGCAAGAGTTGCACAGTTAAGCCTTCTCCATACAGACAGTCTGAATCTAAGCAGAACTAGTATTTTTTAACCTTCAGGAAAATTACGTTACCATTCCTTTTGACCTTATTTATTAAAGTGATAACATTAAGAGAATGTATTTCATTCTTCTAGGGAAGTAGGAACTGATGCAGTAAAGGGTGGTGTCATGTGCTTAGTAGCCCTGTAACTTTTGATGTTATGCTTCTCTAGATGTTTCTAGCTGGAAGGTCACAATGGAAGAACGAGGGCAGCCACATTGGTTATCTTGGAGCACTCAAAAGTCATACTTTAAGCTTAGAGCCAAAGCTAAAGTGACTGGCTTAAAAGTTGCCTAGAATCAAGGTTTTTATTAAAACACATTAAGAACTCATGTCAGTACCAAGTGACTGAAGTTACAGTTGTTTTGTTATGATTCAGCATTTTGGGAGAACTCTAAAATGTTGTCTTACTTTTGGTTGGAGCTCCTTTTATTTCTGAACTTGCTTGGCAGCTTTCTTGTGCTGGTGGGCTGGGGAAGCACCCTGGGTGGGGGCCTGGAGAAGGGGTGTATCACAGGTTTTATCCTCCGTTGCATGACCTTGGCACGTTACCTAATCTGCCTGGCCTCAGTTTTGCCAATGGCTGTTGTCTGCTCTACTGTACGACATGACTAATGGCTCCTTATCAAGGCTATTTTTGAGGGGATTCATGCATCGTAAAAGGCTTCTCTTGATCCTGAGCTTCTGGAGTTCTAAAGCCCTTAGCCAGTTAAGACCGTTCCAGGAACTCAGTTTCTGCTTGATAGAAGCTTAACTTGTTTCTGTCAGTGCTGGCCTTGAATTTCACAGAATTTTTCACACACATTGAGTAAATATACTGTATTGATTTGTACCTGTTCTGCTACCTGGAGCTTAGTATGTCCCCTTTGCCCCCGCAGCACTGACCCAGGTGGAAATCATTAGATCGTTCACTGCCAAACAGCCAGACGAACTCTCCCTACAGGTGGCGGATGTGGTTCTCATCTATCAACGGGTCAGCGACGGTGAGTCTGGGTCCTTAGGGGTACTCTCGGTGCAGCATTCAAGGTGCCAAAGAACCGAGGAGTCTCACTTTGTTACGAATGCTCATGTTTCATATCCCCTGGGTTTGATCTTATGTACCTGCCTTTCCTTTATCTACACTATTGCTTTTGTTGATGAATAGGAATGCAGTCACACGGTGTTTTATTCAAAAGGAACCACGAAAAGTTTCCCTTCCTTCCTGCTCGCCTAGTGACTCCTCATTTCCAGAGGTTCTTCCTTCCTCACTTAAGAAAATCATTTACCTGCTGCCGCCCCTACCTACGTACAGCCTCCCTTCCCCAGCCCAACCCAAGCTCACAGGCTCTTTGCAGCCTTCTCCCTTCAGGGCTCCTGACCGCGTCCCACCTCGGGTATGTATGTCATCCATTCCTCCTTGAGGCCCTTCCCTCTGTTCCGCTTTCTCCTCACCTTCGGTCATCTGTCATGCACACGCTGAGGTGCATTCGCCTCAGTGTCAGGCAGGGTCTAGACTCATCCACTCCTTGCTTCATGAAGACTCTGTTCCTGGTTGCAGGCTGGTATGAGGGAGAACGGCTGCGAGATGGAGAGAGAGGCTGGTTTCCTATGGAATGTGCCAAGGAGATAACCTGTCAGGCTACCATTGACAAGAACGTGGAGAGAATGGGACGCTTGCTAGGGCTGGAAACCAACGTGTAGCCTCTCGACCGCCTTCCGTTACCGTGAGATTTGCACTACATCACAGTGGGCTGCTTGGCTCTGGGCCGGCTTTGTTGTGGATTTTAACACAGCCTGTTTGATGAAAAGAATGAAAACACTTGCCTTTAAGCTTGCCACGTGGTTATGCTCTCTCAGAACAGCTTCCCAATACAGTGAGTTCTCAAGGTGCGGTGTACACACAGCCGTCCACTCGCGAACTTCCTTAGGTCCACAGATAGCTGAGCAGCCCACTTCAGGGACCACACAGCCTCCCAGCTCCTTCTAGGTTCACCATTTTCTGGCGTTAAAAATGTATATTAGATGCATATACTAGATGAGGAAAGTGTTCTTTCCTCCCTTTGCCAAGGATGTTACTGTCCGTCTTCCAGCATTTCCTTTATATGGTTTTCCCAGTATTAGCAAGAGTTGTTTTTAAGGAATGCCCAGTTTTGTAAATATTTTTTCTTCCTCTTGTATTTTAGATGATTCTAATGCTATGAGGACAGTAGAGCTCAAAAGGTGAAATGCTGAGTTTATCTAAACTTCTTCCCAGGAAAGGGAAATTGACACTTGAATTTTTGCCACCTCTTTCCTCCTTAGGAGAGAAGCTTACTTAGATTTTCTTTTTACATCCCTTTCACCCAATATTGGTATAGGCTGATAAAACTCAAGCTACTCTAATAAGATAGAATTTAGATGGTTCACCTAAGTGACAAAATCCTGACTATTTGACAGGGGTCATACTTTTTTTTTTTTTAATATTCCCAAAGGAGCTGATAAACGTCATGACATGAGGCTGCTTTGCCTTTAATAATTTTGCCTTTTGTAATTTCTTTAATATTTTTGACTGTTCTACTCCTGTTTCCAAAGAGGCAGTTGGCTGAAATAAAGTCTCAAGGAAGATAAAATTTAGGCCTCACCGAGGTATCAGGATGCCAGCTTGGTACCTAATCGAAGCATAACGTATTGGTCTTCATGGGAATCCTTTTTATATGTACTAAGGGTCTTGCTTGCTCACTTTGGAGGATCTCTTATCTGTGGGTGTCTGCAGAACTTCATTTTTTCTATTGGTGCAAGGAGAGAGAAAGACCATTTTAATAGTACATTTTATACACCGGGAGTGAGGGTTTGGAAGACAGAGAGGGGGGAAAGTAATTTTTACTGGCAGCTATGTTCCTCTCTACTCCATTTTCTTCCACAAAGGGACAAAGCCAGGCAAAGGGTATATTATTCGAGGACTCAGATCTGTGTATGACTTGTCCCAGCTACTGCCTGCCAACCAGGTACTCAAATCATGAGTGACGTAAGTAAAGCAGAAGCCTAGCGTGGGAGCCCAGTATGCTGGGCTCACACAGCCTGCGTCCTGCCACTCAGCAGTGAGCCAGTGTGGTGCACCCGGGGCCTTCTCGTCCTTGGTTCGCTCTCCTTTACTTATGCATACAGTTCTGGGTGTAAAAGACATGCCAGGCCCTGAGTCCCTTGAGGTCGGGCCAGTGAAGTGATAGCAGTGGACACAGCAAGAGATGTGTCCAGGTTGGTAAACAAGGCATTGGTCTCCTCTTTCAGGTCACAAACCCGTGAGAGGAGAGGTTAAAAAGTTGTAATTTAATTTCATGTGATGTTTGCATTTAGGAAGGAAGGTAAATCCATTGCTTGCAAAGGGGATCATGTTGTATTAGTTTTGCTAAATCCAACTGAAGCTAAAAAGCAACTATAGGAATCCTGTGAATTAATTTATAAGTAGAGATGTTAAACAGTCTTGGAAATATGTCCATTTTATAAATCAAAGCCTTATTTAGCAAGCAGTTAATACTGTTATTGGATAAAATGTTATGCAGCAGGTATTTAACAGTCACAATGTCTAATTTCAACTGAATTATAATTTTTACATGACACAGTACTGTTTTAAAACCTAGTTCAGTTTCTATGAACAGCTTCTTGGAATTGTAGGAGGACTTCTTTCAGTGACCTGTGGAGAACAAAAATACTCATTTTTGTCCCAGTGATTTGATACTGCTTGTATACTTTTGGTGAAATAAGTGAATTTATAAAGATTTTGTATATACTTGTTCTTTAGTACTTGTCTGATTTAATTCACTATAGGATGTATTAAATATATAATTTACTGAATTTGGAGTCCAATCAGAGTTCTACTCAGAAGGTATTTGTAGCTAACATTCAAGGCCACTGATCTTTCCTTGTTGGGTACAGGTTGGCATCAGCTGCCCCAGAAGATTGGGGCGGTTTTAAGAGCTGGGCCATGATGTTTCTTCTGTTTCCACAAAACTGCATGACTGAACAGCCTATCTTAAATAGTCTGTGGTTTTGTTACATCCTACTCATTTCGGCCACCTAGTATCCAAACCTTTGTGCTTGTGAAATTTTGTCACGTTGTGAATCTTGGTGGAAGGCAAAGACGGACTCCTGTATTTTCTTTTACTGCGTGACAGGTTGCCACGTGCCTTAAGCCACACCCATTTATTATCTCATGGTTCTGTAGTAAGAAGGCCAACATGGCTGGTGGGTTCAGTGCTTACTCTCAGTCTCACGAGGCTGACCTCAGAGTGTTGGCCAGCTGCTCTCTCAGCCAGAGCTTGATATCTTTCATGCTCATCATACCTGTGGTTGGCAGAATTCGGTTCCTTGTAGTCGTAGGATCAAGAACCCTGCTTTTTTGCTGGCTGCCAGGGGTGGGGGGTGCTTCACAGCTTCTTGAACCTGTTCATATTCCTCGCCGTGGGTTCCTTCATCTTCCAGACAGCCATGGCATGTTTAATCTTTCTCACATTTGGAATCTGACTCCATCTCATGCTACCACCTGAAGAAAACTCCGCTTTTAAGGAATTCATGTAATTATATTAGACACACAACAGGATAATCACCCTTATGATTAACTCAGAATCAACTGATTTGGGACCTTAATTAGAGGCACAAAATTCCTTTATCCGTGCAACATCACATAACCACAGATGTTAACACGTGGCGGGGGGGGCAAGGATAATGGGGATCATCTTAAAATTCTGCCTACACCTCCACTTGTCAACCTTAAAACGCTAGTTTCCCTGTTATCTTTTGTTTAGTCATATACAGCTGCGTGGTAGGAAACACCAATCAAAGGCATCTCTGTTGGATTTTTCCTCAAGCCAGTGATGGAAGAGCCAAGAGATGGGTGTGTACCTTCTCTGGAACTAGCAAGATCCGTTCCCCTCTTTACTCTGTCTTCCATCCCAAATCACTGCTGCATTTTCCCTGGACTTTAGAAAGCAGCAGAGGCAGAGCTACTTGTGGGACTGCAGTGCTAAATAAGGCAGGGCAGTGTTTAACACCTACAGTTATCACTGTTGGCCATCTCCAAAGGGCTTCTTCTGGAGTGAGGATATGGAACTTGGAGGATCATGAACTTTGCTCTCTGGGCTTCTAGCACGCTGAGGTCCTGACAAAAGGAAGTTAAGCCTTACTCTGGAGGAAGCTAGCATCATCTTAGTTCTCAGTTACTTCCAAAAACAAGTTCTCAAAAGTTTCAGCAAATTAGCAAACACTTGAAGACCCAGCATCAATGATACAGAAAAAACCTACTTACAGGGCCTCTAGACAGTGAAATCATGATACATAGAACAATTATAATCACTTTTAGAGATAAATCTCGGCCAAACTTTAAAATACAACACAGTACTAACAACTATAAGAAACAGAGGAAAAAAAAGAAAAACAGCACTAGTAATTATGGAACTAGGTTTAACAGATTAGATAATTGGTGAACTGGTAGAGAGGCTAGAAGAAACACCCACAGAGAAGCACATAGCGAAGAGACAAGGAAAATGCAGAGGGTTAACTGGAGTCCCAGATGAGAAGGGAGAGAGAGGGAGCACTGGCAAGGGAACTGTACCTTTACAACCTGCTGACTGGTCACAGGACGCAGGCTGTCCCCAGGGGGAAGTGGCCTTGGGTAAAGTGACTCCTGTCAGCTGAGGACAATCCTGTAGAGGGCTGATGGGTGAAGGCAGTCATCTGACAGCATTTGCAGTGGCTAAGGGAATAGGCCTTCAGTCCTGAAACAGGATCTGGGCAAAACATGCCCATATTCACACTACATGTAGCTATGTCAACATTAGACAAAATAGTCTTCAAGATAAAAGGTATGGCTAGGGACAGAGAGAGCCGAAGAGCCGAGACGATGATGGAAGTCTTACTGAATCGGGAAGATAAAACAATTCCATATATATTTTCTCTCAATAATACAGTCTCAATATATAGAAAACAAAATTAGGGAGAAATGTGAAATTAAGCCAAAATCATAACCTGTAACACTTTAACTCTCTCATTTGCTACATAAAAATAAAAGTGTAGAGGGGCGCTTGGGTGGCTTAGTTGGTTAAGCGTCTGACTTTCGCTTAGGTCATGCTCTCGCGGTTCATGGGTTCGAGCCCCGCATCGGGCTCTGTGCTGACTGCCAGCTCAGAGCCTGGAGCCTGTTTCAGTCTGTGACTCCCTCTCTCTCTGACCCTCCCCTGCTCACGCTGTCTCTCTTTCTCTCTCTCTCCTAGAAATAAACATTAAAAAGAAAAAAAAAGTGTAGAGGAGATAAAAATAAAGTCTGGGAGGTCTTAACGATAATTTGAAAGTTAAGAGGCATACATATACAACACCGCAACAATTTAAGCATATACGTTCTTTTCAAGAACACAGAATATTTACACATTTGATCATTCCCTGGGTCATAAAGCAAGTCTCAACAAATTTTAAAGGACTGAAATTAAGAGTTCTAGGATTACACTTGGGTTAGAAACCAGTAACAAAAATAACCACTTACTTGGAAACTTAGACTTAAATGTAAAACACAAAGCTGTAAACCCCTTAGAAAGTAACACAGAAAATCTAGGTGATCTTGGGTTTGGCGATGACTTTTTTTTGACAACCACCAAAAGCAGGATCCATGAAAGAAAAAAACTATAAACCCCACTTTATTAAAATAAAAAAATACCTTCTCTGTGACAGAAGAAAAGGTAATCCAGAATAGGAGGAAGTCCTGCAAAATACAGATCTGATAAAGCAGTGGCATCCAGAATATAATCTCCACAATTAGAAAACAGCTCAATTAGTGGAGCCTGACTGGCTCAGCTGGGAGAGCATGTAACTCTTGGTCTGTAGAGTCCTGGGTTTGAGCCCCATGTTGAATGTGAACTTAATCTTTAATAATAACTCAATTAAAAAATGGGTTCTTTGAAAAGATGAATATAACTCATGCACCTTTTAGCAAGACTAATAAAAAGAAAATTACCAGTGTCAAGAATGAAAGGGGATATTATTATAGATTCCTCAGACATTAAAAGGATAAGGGGATATTTAAACAACTTGAGACTCATAAACACAACTTAGATAAAACGGGCGAATTCATGGAAAGAACTGAAGCTCTAAATAGTCCTGTAACTACTAAATAGAATTTGTCTAAAAATTTCTGAAAAAGAAACAGGTGCAAATAGTTTCACTGGAGAATTTTAAAAATAATTTTACTTTATTCTGAAAGAGAGAGGCAGACGGGCAGAAAAAGAGGGCGAGAGAGAATCCCAAGCAGGCTCCGTCCTTTCAGTGCAGGGCTCGACATGGGGCTCAAACTCAAACTGAGATCATGACCTGAGCCAAAACCAAGAGTCACTTAAGCAATGGAGCCATCCAAGGGCCCCTCGCAGAATTCTTACAAACACTTAAGGAATTAACACCAATTCTATACAAACCTCATCCAGAAACTGGAAGAGTAAGACTTCCCAACTGAATTTATAAGGCCAGCATTACCCCACAAAAAGGAAACTATAGATTGGTATCCCCAATCATTATAGAAATAAATGCAAATTAAAACCACAATGATAGAGGACTCCACTTCCACTGAAGGCTAACATTAAACACCATATAACTAAATATACCAAGTACTAGCAAGGATTTGAAACACTCGGAACCCCTCATATATTACAGGTGGGAATGTAAAATAGCACACCCACTTTGGAAATCAGTTTGGCAGTTTCTTAAAGTTAAACACACCATATAATACAACAATCTTAATCATAGGGATCTTTCCAAGAGAAATGAAAACCTTTATCTTCACACAGACTTGTATACATATGTTCATAGCAGCTTTATTTATACTAAAAAAAAATAAAATAACTGAAAGGTCCATCAACTAGTCAACAAATAAACTGGTATAATCATACAAGGCAATACAATTAAACAATAAAAAGAACACATTACTGATACATCCAACAACATAAACATCTCAGAAGCATTATGTTAAGTAAAAGAAATTGGACACACAAGACTAAATATGATTTTCCATTTATTGGAAATTCTAGAAAAGGCAAAACTAGTCACAAATAGCAGGTCAATGGTTTTCGATGGGTAGAAATGGAGGCGGAGGATTGACTACAAAGGGGAACGAGGGAAACTTAGGTGATGGGAATGTTCTATATCAGAATTATGGTGGGAAGCATTACATGATTTTATACATTGACAATATTCATGGAATTATACACTTAAATTGGCAAAATTTATTATATATAAAATAATTCCTTAAAGCTTAAAAAAAGCATGGAAATACATCAAAAGGGAACAGTGGTAACATGCTTTTCTTCATCTATTCAATTCCCAAATGTTCTACAAATAAGAGTGTACTGTCTTAAAGTCAGAATAAAAATATTTAAAAACAATTAGCATATTATGATTATACCGCATGATCACAATTACTTAAAAATAAATACAAACGCAGAGCTAGAAGAGTGGAAGAAAATTTATGGTTTACTTTGGGGGAAGGGGTACTAAAATTCATTCTAAAGCTTTTCAATAATTTCTAGCTTTTAGGGTGGACTTTGCTTTAAAAATACAGAAGAACAGAAAATCACTTATAATAGGTATAAATTTATCTAGAGCTTTTGCCCAAGTTAATGATTTAGGAAGCATTACGTGCATTTACTTTTCAAAGACACATTTTAAAGAATACTCAGTGGTTTCTTTGTTTTTTTTTTCCCCCCTTAAGTTTCTGGCTCAGGGTTTTTTCAAGAGCTATTCTAGGTATTACTAAGAATGGTGAGACAAATAGATTTTTCTTTTAAATGTCTCATTCTTTAAAACTACTAAAGAATAGTACTTAGATCTGGAACAGATTTTCCACTCACTATTACACTATTTTGTAAACAGAAGAAACAACACAAATAGCACCTTCAATCAAGATTTCCATCCTGATCAGCTGTACAGAAGACATAAGTTGAGTGTGACAGTAACTGCTTTAATCTCTTTCAATAGCTCATCTATTTAAGCAATTCTTCAGGAACATTTTCCTCATTCATATGGAGATTAAATCTCGGTTTGGGAACAAGGAACCAATTAACCAATAATCCCCCTTTTTTTAAAGAGATTCTTTAAATGCTTCCTTCCAAGGCCAGTTTGGCCTACTGTGAATTTCAACTGGAGAGTAAAAACAAGAAAAAACACACATACACAAACATAAAAACACTTAAAGAGCAAATGGGACCTAATGTCACCCTGAATTTAGGGACGAAACCACAATATCGTGATATGACTCAAGAATTCAGTAAAAGATCACTTTTGGGAAACTAGTCAAGAGACTGGACTTAGGACACAGTACATTCAAAACCTTTACAAGGATAGGTTGACATACATCCCCAGAAATGGGAGCAGTACCTGAACCAGCACTGTTACACAGATCACCATAGCATTATCAATAAATTGTAGTCATTGTTCAATATTCTTCCTTTGGTTTCCTTATGTTTATTGGAAGGCACAGTAAAATTTGAATTTTTTTAGAGTGCAGCAGGATGTTATTTCCTTCTGCAGTATGTTCAGGATCACTACTTTTACACCTTTTGTCAGACATGTGGGTCAAACTGTTAGATCACAAAAGAAATGGTAGAAACAGAGGCCTCAGCAAACACTCAATGATGGAGACCATGTGTTTCAGTTAATATGCTTTCTGCCAAGTTTTACAAAATACACCACCTAAAAGTGGCTTAACTCAATGAAGAAGGATTTATTATATTCAAATAAGTCCAAGTGCAAGGCAAGTCTAGAATTGGATAATTCAGCAGCTCACTAGCATTATCAAAGACTGGTGATTCACATCTTTCCACTGAGCCCACATCATTATCCCATGGAATCCTAACATGGCTACAGCAGTGCCAGATTCAGAGAAGACAATGTCCAAACGAGAAAATTTCCTCCACTAAGTCTACTAAATGAGGAAAACCTTTCTCAGATGCCCTCTTGCAGATCTCTTTTCAGTTGCTATTAACAACACAGGTTCACATACTCATGCCTCATCAGTTACCTGTAAGGAAGCTAAGATCTTACACGACTGGCTTAAGAACAATCTGATTCACCCTTGAGGAAGAGAGTCCAATATCCCTGGGCACAAGGTTACACAGAGGGAGAACACTTAAACAGTCACGCAAATGGGGAGGAACAAAATGGCTGTTGAACAGCAACCAACAGTATCTATCACAATCTGATAAGGCTGAAAATACGAGCCTATCACTAGCCCTAAGTCACACTAGTTTCCACTGGCTAACAGGGTAACGCAGGATTCAGAACGTGAAAATGAACGTAATATATTGGACTGTTATAAAAAAAATAAAATCCAGGGACAAATAATAACTAAGACTTAGTGAGTACATTCTACATGCCAGACACTAGTCTATGTACTTTACATTAACGTATTTAATCCTCACAATTGTTACCTATTTTACAGAAAAAGAAAACAGAGAGAAGCCAAGTAACTTGCCCAAGGGAGATGGTAAGTCACAGCTGAAATTTGAACTTAGGTGGTCAAGTCTAGACTCATGTTCTCAATTGCTACATTATGCTGCACAGGATAATGCAAAAGGGGTACAAATATATTCTAAAAAGATTTTTAAAAAATCAAATAAGCCACAGGATGAGATGTAGAAACCAAGCCAAAAAGTTAGCTGAGATTTATACACTGTACATTTTATTAAATACTAGGCTTTATTACAGCAAATTAATTTACCTCTAATAGAAGTTTTACTTAAAAATGTGGTTGTGTTCAAATTCTTAACTTGACACTGCTTTTTGGCTAACCATTCTATTTTTACTGGTTTCTGTAGTCAGTCACTATGGGCAGAAAGATTAACTTTTCTTAATAAACAAAGGCATTTCTTAAGTGGTACAACACTCAATATATAAGAGCAGTCTCTCCCAAAGTGTGGACATGACCACAACAGAATATATGACCAGAAAACATATTGCTTTTTATGATATATTTATAATAGCTACAGATAACATTGTTAAATCATGCACATTACATCTTTACTACCTACTGAAGGTTTCTACCTTACATATGGAAATTATTCATGTCCCACGGTTTGGCATCTAGCCAAAACTTAACCTATGATGGAAAATTGCTGTAAATCTTCAGACCACCACAGGTAAGTTGTCAGCTGTAATATCCGTCCTGGAATCGTGGTGGCAAGTTCCTGGGACTTGCTTTTTCCTGTGTTTTGATCAAGTCTATAATAGCTGACAGTACTGCACAGTCTCTGGATTTAGTGTCCTTCCAATCGACAGGATGGGGACTTTCAATCTTCTCTTGCAGAAGGATATCTAGTTCCTTTCTTAATTCCTAAGGTTGGAAAAATCACGTATGTTCAACAAAGGCAAATAAAATACTAAACAATGTAATAAATAAAAGTGACTCTAGCTGTTATAAGGAATTTCATAAGCTATTATACATAATACTGAAATACTTAGTGAGCAGCTAACTCAAATGTGGTTATCAACAGCCAACTAAAGTGTACCAAGTTAAAAAATTCAAACTTCAATCATGCTGAGCCATTTAGAATGGCTGGTCCATAAATACCTCAAAAAACAATTCTGAGAAACTAATCATCAATTTCCCAACACTGTTTGCTCTGTTCAAATAGAGCCAGAAATGTTTAATGTAACATATATAACACCTGGAACAAGACCACAGGCTAAACTTGCATATAAATTGAATGACAATCATGTAGAGTCAGTCACCTTAACAAGATGGGCAATTCTTGCTGGAGACTGAAAGACAATCCATTCATCTACAGCAATAGTTTCCTGATCATTATCCTTCTGGATGGAAATATCACCTCCAAAGAACAAGAGACAGTATGGGGAGACCTCTGTGCAGTCATACAAGTATATCTGTAATGAGAATTAAAGCAAATTAAAATAGGCATGAGTCTGAAAGGATTACAGCCACATTAATTCACTACCACCACTACTGAGATATTAGTGCTTTCCTTCTAAATCAGGTGTTACTCTGCTAGTGTGATTACCGAAACTAATTTTGAGGGTATACCTTAAACTTTGGGGAGCCAGTATTTATTCAAAGCAGGCTCTGAAGGAAAACTATGCAAAGCAAATAAACATCCCAATTATATTAAATATAAAGATCCATCATGATAGACCTGCTGCACATTAAAAGTATAGATTATTTTCTTAAAGAAGTTATACTTCGGGGTGCCTGGGTGGCTCAGCTTAAGTGTCCAACTCTTGATTTTGGCTCAGGTCATGATCTCAAAGGTTCATGGGATTGAGCCCTTCCCCCCCTACCTCCTGGCTGGATCGAGGTGACAGAGCTGAGTCTGCTTGGGATTCTCTACCTCTCTGCCCCTCCCCCACTTGTGACTTTTCTCTCTCAAAATCCATAAGCACTTAAAAGAAGGCATAAATCATGTCAGAAATAAAAATTTTCAGAAGAGAACAAATTTTGTTTATAATCATGAAAAGTACACAAATGTAAAAATTCAGCAAGATCAATATTCAGGTGCACGGTTTTGTTAAACATTCACTTACGCTACTTGTTCTCATCTTCAGGTGATAGATAAGCCAGTTGTAGTGAAATTCTGTTTGCTCCACATTAACAGATTTAGGATGAATAGCAACTAGTCCATCAGTTTTTGTGTAAACTTTGACCCTTTAAAAAAGTTAAAATGCAGTTTGTGAAAAGAAAAAAAAAAAAAAGTTCTAGGAGATTCCAACCCAATAAACCAATCCCAGAATCTTAAAAAAAAGTCAACAGAGGAGTTCACTTTATTTTTGTAATACAAATTTAAAAATTTGTATTTGAGAAGAGAAGTTTAACAAAACATGGAAAAATATCAGTTAACTATGAATAACCACATGACAACTCTTTCCTCACAGGTGAAATTATTAAACGTCTTAGGTGAGGAAGTAAACCTTAATTATGTTAATTCATACTATACTACTAAAAAACAAAAAATAAAATAAGTATCTGAAATATGTGAATCTAAGTGATTCAGACCAAGAGAATAGTATATACAATTTACTGTCAATCACAATACTGACAATACTCTTAATTTACAAAATAACTTTATAAAATGAGCAATTATGGGGACCCTGGGTAGCTTAGTCGGTTAAGCATCTAACTCTTAAAGATGTCAGCTCAGGTCATGTTCTCATGTTCATGATATCGAGCCCTGAGCTGGTGTCCGTGCTGACACTGTGGAGCCTGCTTGGGATTCTCTCTTTGCCCTTCCCTCTACTTGCATGCGATCATGCAGGCTCTCTCACTCTCTTAAATAAACATTTTTAAAAAATAAATAAACTTCATAGATTACACAGACGAATATAAAATAAAAAATGAATAATTTTCTTGGGGTAGCTGGGCAGCTCAGTCGGTCAAGTGTCCGACTTCAGCTCAGGTCATGATTTTGGAGTCTGTGGGATCAAGCCCCTGAGAGTGTGCTGACAGCTCAGAGCCTGGAGCCTGCTTCAGATTCTATGTCTCCCTCTCTCTCTGCCCCTCACCCACTCATGCTCTGTCTCTGTCTCAAAAATAAATAAAACATTAAAAAAAAATGAAGACGGGGCGCCTGGGTGGCTTAGTCGGTTAAGCGTCCGACTTTCGCTTAGGTCATGATCTCGCGGTTTGTGGGTTCGAGCCCCGCATCGCGCTCTGTGCTGACTGCCAGCTCAGAGCCTGGAGCCAATTTCAGAGTCTGTATCTCTCTCTCTCTTTGACCCTCCCCTGCTCACGCTGTCTCTCTCTCTCTCTCTCTCCTAGAAATAAATAAAAAAAAAAAATGAAGACTTTTCTTGAAAAGGGATTTTAGCTACAACTGACTTTTAATTTTTTTTTTAATGTTTGTTTATATTTGAGAAAGGGAGAGGGCAAGCTGGGGAGCAGGAGAGAGAGAGGGAGACACAGAATCTGAAGCAGGCTCCAGGCTCTGAGCTGTCAGCACAGAGCCCTGACACGGGGCTGGAACCCAGAGACCGTGAGATCATGACCTGAGCCGAAGTCGGACGCTTAACTGACTGAGCCACCCAGGCACCCCTACCATTGATTTTTAAAAACCTATCCTAAAATATGTTATAAATGGTTTCTCATTCATTCAAATCCCCCAATTTCAGAACAGGAATACTTGGAATAAATGTACTTTGACACAGCTCTAGTCAGTCTCTCAGTTTCCAGGGGCCTTTCTTTGATAGTCATAAAAGTTTTATCTCAATAGGAGAGGAGGATTTCTGACAGTTTATTTTTAAACAATCAATGCTAATTGCCTGTAACAAATGACAGCATAAATGCTCATAATCCATGAATCCTTCCTATTTGTTTTTTAAGTGGTTCTATAATATTCATGATACTTCTAACCAAATTCATGAATCTCAGTCATGAGCACTGTGATTTATCCAGAATAAAATCAGAAATTATTCTTCTTCACCACAGCCTATTTAACCATGCCACCCTATAACCCTACATCATGAAAGCAGCAGGGGTTGGCAAATTTTTTCTGGACAAGACCAAAGAGAAAATATTTTAGGCTTTGTAAGCCTGATGAGTTCTGTCACAGCTATTTAACTCTGCTGACAAGGCACAAAAGCAGACACAGACAACGTGTAAACAAGAGGTGTGGCTGTGTACCAATAAAAATTTACACCAACAAGATTTTGGCCAAGCATGCTACAACTTGCTGGTCCCTGGTCTAGACCAAAATAAAGCACCAGTATAAAACAGAACTACATTTTTTCCCATAAATCCTTGCTAGGATGGCAGAGAAACTTTTATGTATTTCAGAGTAAAGACAAGAACAGATATTTTAAAAAACTGACAAAGTACTAATATCAAAAAGTACCTGGTTCACTTAAATGTAGATAACTCAGCTCCAATGATTAAAATTCATGTTACCTATAACTTCATGTTATAAAAAGATATCTCAACCTCTGCATATTTGACATCTTAAACTCAGTATCTTTGTCATGGAGGCTGTCCTGGATGTTTAGTAGCCATTTCTGGCCTCTATATACTAGATGCTAGTAGTACTGCCCCAGCTGTAACTACCACAAATGTCACAGCCAAATAAAATGTCTCTTGGGGGGTGAAGTTACCCCAGTTGAGAAGCACTGCCCTAATGAAATAATGTCTGCACTTTAATATATCTTTCAGGTCTAGTATTTTTTCATGTTTATAGTAACAGGATACCCAAACTTTATTTAATGTCAGTTTGAGTTATTTTGTTACTACACAGTAACTGTTTTATATGCCTATGAGCTTAAAATGCCATAATAATATATTATGATCAAATAATTTCCTCACTGTTTCTGAACACCTATGTTCTTTTAACACATTTGGAAGTATGTCCTTAGGACACAGTGCTCAAATTAATATATTCACTTATGAATCCCCTGGCTACTGACTATTTAAATGACATGGCACAAGATTCTAATGTGTCTTCTAAAAGGCATCAATTCACATACCACTAGACATCTGTGACTTACAGTTTGTTTCCTCACTAGAATGAACTTACTTGCTAGGCAAAAAATATGTCTTGCAGTCTCCAATGACTCCTGAGGCTAATTATTTGTACATGTACTTAAAAAGTTGTAACTTATTACCCAAAACTGTGAAATCACCAAATTTTCATCAAAGAGGTAAATTAGAAAATTATGTGACTTAGAAGAAAAAAATCCTAAAAAATTCTTCTCTAGGTAATGTCCATGCTTGCACTGATTTTTTTTTTTTTTTAATGTATATTTTTGAGAGAGAGAGAGAGAGAGAGAGAGAGAGCACAATCAGGGTAGGGGCAGAGAGAGACAGACTCAGATAGGGGCACAGAATCCAAAGCAGACTCTAGGCTCTGAGCTGTCAGCAGAAAACCTGATGTGGGGCTTGAACTCACCAATGTGACATCATGACCTGAGCTGAAGTTGGACGCTTAATCGACTGAGTCACCCAGGTGCCTCTGCACTATTTTTTTTTTAATAGCTGGCTTACTTTCCTAATATTTACCTTAATACTATATTTCACTAACATTCTTTGTGAATAACAGGTGATGGAGAGCTGATGCCAGGTATGTGCCATGAGGGAAAGTGATGCCTGTGTTGCATTCTCTTAAATTTAGATCAAAAGTAAAGAACAAGAATATGGCCCAAATATAAAGAACAAGTTTACAATAGTAGCTCTGTTGCCATAAAGAGGATTTCAAAAGCTTAAGGAGAATAAAAAATAACTCACAATAATCTTCAATGCTTACATTTTTCTTTTTTTACCCAAATTTAGTCGGATTTTAGCAACTTTGGGATATAAACCAGCACAGATGACAGCTTTAATTATCTTCTCATTATCTATTGGAAGTAGGAAGATAAAGGGAAAAAAAAGTAAAATACAGATACAACAAACAATGGCCGCAAGCTATTTACACTGCATGTTCTTCTTTACCTGAATTTATATTAGATTTTGGATCTTTAGGATTTCTACTGCTTACAAATCCAGCTCCAAGAAGATGCTCAGCAAACTGTCCTTTCATGTTATGCAGCATCTAGGGAGCAATGGTAACAAACAGAACTAGAATACCTTTCATACAGATTTTTATAGGAGCCATACAGCATATACTCATAAATAGCTGTAAGTTTTCCATTTTTATAAGACACTTGCAAAAATGTAATGTATTAGACCGGAGGCTGGCAAATTATACAATTTATAAACATTTTTTAAAAATGTTTTTGTCAATAGTTTTATTGAAACAAAGTTACACTCACTCATCTATTATTTATGGTTACTTTTACACTATAATGGCAGAAATGGGTGGCTTTAACAGAGACCACATGGCCTATAAGCCAAAAATATCATGGGGTTTTTTTGTTGTTTTTTTTTTTTATTTTACAGAAAAGACTGGCCTGCCATTAAGGAATAAACACTGATGTTTAAGTATTAATCCATTCTGCAAAATATTCATTAATATAATTTAAAAAATTATCCTCCACCCCGTATTTTAAAAAAACAAAAACAGAAAAACATAAATAAAATAACCAATATCTGTATTTCTACTTCATCCATATTCCTACTACTGAGAATTAACTGCTGTTACATACTGGCACAAAGGCTCAAGGTCTGTTTTTTTGTTTTGCTTTGAAGAATCATAATTTGAATAAAAATGCTCCATGGGTCATTAAAAAGCACACAAGTAATACAGAAAAGTACAAATGAAATTTCCCTAAACTCAGTTTAGTCAGAAGTAACCATTAACTAGGTAAATTAATACTGTAGACATTTATGCATATATACTGACAGAAGAGTTAGACAGAAAATGCTATCCTAACAATGGGATAATATAAAAAAGCGATTTTAATAAACATATTAAAATTAATTTTAGTTCAGATTTTTTGGGGTGCTGGGTAATTCTGGTTCAATTTAAAAAGTTAAATAGGAATAAAAATTAATTTGATTAATGCTAATATTTCACAATCACAAGAGATAATAACAGATCCTTGTAAGCTTAAAGTAAGAGGTTACAGAACAAAGTTGGTCTTAAGTCTATGTCCCTTTTGTGAACTGTCTGACTTTAGCTTCTCCAGTTAATTTCTCTTATCACTGACACTCTAGACCATCTCTTGGCTTTTATTATCATTATTTTATGCTGTTCAGGATAATAACTATTCTACTCTATTCTATATCTCTAATTCCCAATACTGTTTTGTATTTGTTCTATATTTAAATAATATCCACACACAACACTCACGGATTTAGTATAAACTCTCCATTCCTGAAATTCTTTTTATCTCTTAATAGCATTTCACCGTCTGTGAGTTTTCCAAGAACATCTCATGGGTATAGTATTTCAAGTGCTTTCTTGAATATTCGCCTGTCCTCAGTCTTTATAGTTTAATTAAGATCTTGACTGGATAGAATATTCTCAACCCTTGGATTCAGTCATCTTTTCATACATGTAGTTCATTTTATTTTCTCTATTTCAGGGAAATGTTCTTGCACACATCTCTGAATATTCATAATTACACTTGAATTTTCTACAGAGAGACACCTATTCATGATGGATCAGTCCTGTCTTCCTGTCTACAAGCTTTTTACTTACTGCTTTCAATTTTTTCTTTTGTGGCTACATCTACAAACTGTGATTACCTAGAGTCTTTCCTCTATGTCAGTCCTTTACAGGGATTTCCACTTTGGTCCCTGTAATTCTTTTGGTCATCAATGTGTCTTCTTAGGTCAGGAGTCTTTCATCCACTCTGTTGGTTTATTTTCTTATCTTTGTTTTACTGAATCATATTCTTCCTAAACTGTTCCTTACTATGAAGCAGTTGTTAAGGTATTTTCTGTTGAGATATGTTGTATCTATTTTTCCCCACTGATTGTTATAACTTTCAGAATTGTCATACTATTTCATTTTGTTGATGTTTGCACAGCTTTTATTAGATTTGCTAGACATGCTAGATTCTTGATTCTTTTACCCCCTTGCAGAATTGTTAAATGTTTATGTCAAATAGCTAGAATGTGCACGTAACTGGAAGGTGAGGAATCCCTATTCTTACATCGCTCCAATTCAGTGTAGTGTCTCAAGTCTGACGTCTAGTTGTCCTATTTGTTTACTATTTTCTATTTCATAAATACCTCCTATCCAGTGTTTTCTCATTAAAGATAACCTACCCAAAAGATAAGATAAAGATATTGTTTAATATTTTAAAATAGATTTTAGAAGTATTAGCATTTTCAGGATGAATCTTCAAAAGAGCAACTAGAAGGTGGGAGCAAAAACAGGAGCCAAGCTTTACTACATTTTCCTGCTGTACTCTGGAGTCTCGTTTCTTTTCTTAGGCAATAACCACCTTTATGTTTACCATATTATATAGCTTTGTTTTGTTGTGGTTGATTTATTTAATAAAGATTCCTTCTATTATTTTGTATAATCATTTAACTTCATATGGCACACTCACAATTAACTTTTGTGCTGAAGACCTAACTGTACAAAATGGATACATATAAACATATTTGGGAATCATTTCAAAACATTCACCATTACCTGTAATGTGTTTGAAGACAAAAAATATTCCCAACAATAGTCTTTTTCATATCTGAAACCACGTCGCCTAGCATCTTCCCAGCCCTATGGGGCAAAGAAATAAAATTATTTATATTGTTCATCAAAGCAAAGATGCTTACTAGTCTTTATCTTGGTAATAACTTACTTTTCTACTGACACTCCATTTTTTAAAATAAAAAACTCAGAAGAATTTTCAAGTTCACAAACAACAAAAAAAACAAAACAAAAAATACAAAAAACAAAAACCACTCCCCATAATTCTAGTTAGGATATAGCCACGAATGAATTTCCAGACTTTTCTTCATACAAACAAGTACAAGTTATGTAACAATATACTGTGCATTTTATACAAAATGCCATCATATATAGTTTATATTAATAAAAAAGACCTCTGTTGAACAAATTCCAATGCTACTATATTGGAATATACACAAATATATGTGTGTGTGTGTATATATGTGAAGTTATATTATTTGGATAGAGAAGCGAAAATAGGGGGAAAAAGTTAATACAGGATAAGCTCAAAGGAAAAAAAAACACATAAAATTTCCCATAATATGTGATATAAAAATGAATCTAGAACTACAGTAAAAAGATACTATCTCTAAAAACCTAAACACTTAAATTTTGCAAAGATGGTGACAAATGTATTCCTCAAATAAGCTTGACTTATGGGAGGAGAAACCGTCTCTCTAAATAATGTACATGATTATGATACTCATCAAAATGTTAAATACGAATATAGTTATAATTTATTAATAACAGAATAAGACCATCATTTATGAATGTCAACATAAAGATACAAATGAATAACATCACATAGATTTTTAAGAACTGTTTATTTGTTCTACTGTTTTCAAAACACAACTACAGATTTTTTCCCAAAAGGGTAAATTAACTACCAAAAAATTAAAATATCATGTGCAATTTTTTAAAACATTCACCTAATTTTAACACTCACTTAGCAATTTATTTCTGATACCTATAAAATATACACATTTTTAAAAGCTGTGTATATCTATTATCAGCTTTTCACTTGAATAAACTGTCACAATCCAGAACAAGTCATTTTTTTTTTTTTTTTTACCTCAAATGCATTCACAACTGTCAGATGGTCACTTTTTGTATCTTTTGCCAATTCTTTTCTTCTTGCATCTGCGATCTTTTCTTTTCCCTTAGAGAAGAAGAAAAAAAAATAGATGAAGGCCACTTAAATTGCCCTAATGGTAAAGAGAGAAAGGAATTTGAATAAAACGCTGAAGAATGTTATCTAAGCAACAATTATGCTATGACTATTAAAATGCCTAGCCTTTTATCTGTATCTTTCTTACCAATGGAATGACAAAGGGATCTTTGAAGCTGAGACTAGCAGCAATGGTGAGTACTGGGTCTAAACAACAGAAGAGAGCTCCAAAAAGAATCATTTTTCCAATGTGTGGCTCAACTGGTAATCGTGCTAAGTGGACTCCAAGGGGTGTCAATTCTTCTTGTTTATCCAAAGCATTCTGTAAAGCATAGATTTATGTTTAGAATCAACACTGTAAAGCATCCTTTTCAAAGCTATTTTAGTTTGCTTTAAAATAACCAACAGGAGAGTTTTCACTTTCTTAGACCCAAATGCTGGGTCTAATATTGTTCAATGCTATTTTCTTCACCAAAACAAAACTTCTGAGGTCAGCAAAGGTTAGAAACTTAAAATAAATAAAAAATCCACAACCTGGCTTTACTCTAAACGGTAGGAGAGAAATAAGAGAAATACCACATTAGCAGACTTTCAATCAAATAAAATCACCTCCTAGAGTTGTGGGAAAAAATAAAACAAAGAAAGAAACTATTATATAGTCGGAATAAACAATGCAGAGCTTTGATTCTGGTAGTTTAAGAGACATCATACAGGAAGGCAAGAAATAATGGGCAAAGCCAGAACACTCAAAACTGGGGGTGGGCTACTGCTCTGATTACCGAGGTAATTGGTCCAATCATCCCACTGAGCACAGCTAGGAAAGCTGTTTGAAGACACTGAGGAGTAAGTATAAAAATTATAAGTCTAGAATTTGGAGAACAAAAGTCCAGGGAGGTGAGGCCAGAGCAGGGGCTTCTTTTCCTGGCAGAAGCAACATAAATCTTCTCTGGAGAAAGCTATCATCATCTCAGGCTTCCAATTCTTATCTACAAAGAATACTATAAATGCAATGTCCAGTACACAATTAAAATACCTAGGTATACAAGAAGATATCAACAAAATAAAAACCATAACCCATATGTCTCTCATTAGACACAGACTTCTACTAAACACTGTGGCAGAAATAACCTTAATCTTACAGAAATTCTTTCAGAGACCAGAAAAACAAAAAATACATAATTTTCCCTACTTGCTTTTTTTTTTTTTTTTTTTTTCCTGGCATAATCTTGGTACCAAACTGGATAGGGACATTTGGAGAAAGGAAAACGATTAAATAATCTTATGCATGAGAAACCACAGGGGGGAAAAACAAGACAAATTGAATTCCAGAAAGTTAGATTTGTTTCAGGAATGAAAGTTGGTTTAACATTTGAAAAATCAATGTAATCCAATACAAAGCAAATTAAACAAGAAAAAAACCACATCATAATCTCTTGAGAGGCAGAAAAGGGATTTGACGAAATCAATTATTCATGCACAATAAAAATCTTTTAGTAAACTAAGAATAGAAACCCCCTTAATTTGATAGTTTCCACAAAAAAATCTTTTAACAAACATGTTCAACAAATTGTTGACAGCTTTCCTTCTAAGAAAAAGAACACAAGAATGCACGCTATCGTACCACTTCTGCTCAACGTTGTACTAGGGGTCCTATATGATTGGAAAGGGATAAACAGAACTATTTATAGGGTGCCTGGGTGGCTTAGTGGGTTAAGGGTCTGACTCCTGATTTTGGTTCAGGTCACAGTCTCATGATTTCGATTCGAGGCCTGTGCTGGGTCACGCCAACAGCAAGGAGTCTGCTTTGGATTCTTTCTCTGCCCCTCCCCCATCTAACCATCAACAAAACTAAAAGACACATGATGGCTAACAGACACATGAAAAGATGCTCAACGTTACTCATCATTAGGGAAATACAAATAAAAACTACAATGAGATATCACCTCACACCTGTCAGAATGGCTAAAATCAACACTACAAGAAACAAAAGGTATTGGCGAGGATGTAGAGAAAGAGGAACCCTGATGTGCTCTTGGTGGGAATGCAAACTGGTGCAGCTACTGTAGAAAACAGTACAGACATTCGTCAAGAAGTTATAAACAGAACTACCCTACAATCCAGCAACTGCACTACCAGGCATTCACTCCAAGAATATAAAAATATTAATTCAAACGGTTACATGCAACACCCCCAAATGTTTATCGCAGTACTGTCTACAATAGCTAAACTATAAAAGCAGCCCAAATGTCCATCAACTGATGAATGAATAAAGAAGATGTGGTGCACAATGGAATATTACCCAGCCATAAAAAAGAACAAAATCTTGACATTTCCAAAGATGTGATGGAGCTAAAGAGTATCATGCTAAATGACATAAGTTATTCAGGGAAAGACAAATACCCTATGATTTAATTCATACATGAAATTTAAGAAACCAAAGAGCATACAGAAAAAGAAAAAACAAAACAAAACCGAAAGAAGCAAACCAAGAAAGAGACTCTTAACTATAGAGAACAGATGGTTACTAGAGGAGAGTTCAGTGGGTAGATGGGTTAAAAAGGTGATGGCGCTGAAGGAAGGCACTTCTGATGAACACTGGGTGTTGTATGGAAGCACGGAATCACTATATGGCACTCCTGAAACTAGTACTACACTGTCTTTTAACTAACTGGAATCTAAATAAAAATGTAAAGAAGCTTCAAAATCTACTGTTGGACAAGGATTCACTGGTCTTTTCATGATTCTGTTGGCTGCAAACAGCTAAGTAAAGACTGGCTCTTAAAATTCAGTTGGGAAAGAAGAAGCCACCTACTTAGGCTTCAGAGTCCAGCTGTTCTCTGATCATCCATTTCTACCATAAATAGTAAGCTGATTCTTTGACTGCCACCTAACTCTATTCTATTAGATAAAATAGCAGCAAAGCTCTATTCTTTTAGATAAAAACCAAGAGGGGATGACAGGTCAGCAGTAAAACTGCACTACTTCCTAAGATATCAGGAACCTCACTAAATCTAATACAAATTCCAACAAAGACGGTTAGATAATTAACAATACTTTTTCATTTAAACAACTCACATTAAAAGCTACTACAATGTTCTGATGTAGGCCACATTCTCAAAATTACCTGCATAAATGGCTTAAATAAAACTGAAATATGAAAAGTACATCTTCAGCAACCTCTAACCCAGCATTAATACACAGAATTTTAGCAATGATAGAAATGTTCTATGTGCAATTTGACTAGAGATACTGAATTTGTAATTTACTTCAAAATTCTTATTTAAATAGTCACATGTGACTAGTGGCTGCCTTACTGAAGAGAATAGCTTGGACCACTTTTTCTCTGCTCTGAGCATTACCTCACAGTGCCCTTCTCCTCATTCTGAGTACTAACTTACAGCCAGTCCTGTAACTCTTCTCAACATGGTCTTGTGCACGGATGGCTACCAACTAAGCAGTCACTTGTTAGGACAGTGAAACTAGCTTCTCAAAACAATGACTCCATAGAAAGAAACTAAAGCAGAACAAAACAAAAAAAAAACTTCAACAACAAAATGTCAGGCAGGGGGATATAAAGCCCATTCGTATTCTTTCAAAAATACAAGTGCCTTCATAAGATGTCCATACAGCCATTAAATTACTTGGATTTGACAAAAATTCTGAAAACATTATGGTAATCAGAAGAATCTAATAAACCAAATTCATCTGTAGAATACAAATGAAAACAAAGACCAGTAAATTGAAAAGATTTAAATTTTATATAGTTTTAAAACAAGCCTACAATGCAAAAAAATTGTGGAAAGGGCCCAGAATGATAAGACCATTACAAAGGTATAATTTTATAACTTTCTAATTCACGTTTCATATACCAAGCCAAAGAGTAAATCAAATTGGCACCATGTATTCATTGGTCTACCTCTTAGTAATGACAGTAAATTTTTTAATCAGGTGGCTTACGTGCTCTAATATTATAAATCTAAGCATTTTTAAAAATAAAAAAAATTTACCAGTTCCATCAGGTGTTTTATGGAGAGCGACACTGCTTCATCTGATGGTGGATCCATTAACCTACTCAGAAAATAAGCAATTCCACCTAGCCTTAAAATCTGGAGGAAGACAAATATAATTAAACATATATCATATACTGACATTAACGGTTTAGTCCTGCCTGTATCAATCAATTAATAAAGCATCAAACCTATATATGATTTTCAAGTTACTTCTTTCTGTCACCCACCAACTTTATATTAATGAGAAAAGTAGCTGGTTAAAATCTCAATGAATAGATTGATTACCAATAATCTTCAAAATAAAAAGGTTGTCTGTATCAAAATTTATGTATAAGATTATAAGACAGAGAGCACCAAGATGTAGTTAACAGTACACTTAGCTAACATTTATGGAACATTTACTGTATGCGAGGCACTGTTCTAAGAATTCTATATAAACTTTATTTAAATAACTTGCCAACTCTAACAACTAGCTTGTCAGGGGAGGAGTTAGGATTTAAACACAGGCAGCATGATTCTAGAGCAGTACATGATAAAATGTGTTTAATAAACATTTGAAGGAAGTTTAAAGACAGCTTATTCACACATACACACACAAATGCATTTTTAACAATTCTTCTTCACAGATTAATATACTTTCTTCTATAGAAATGCTGAAAATTAGTACCCCACCCTCTATTTAGTTTAACTCTCCCACCTAATTTACCTTTATTTGTAAACAAAGCTCTTCCAAAGGAGTTCTCAAAATTTCTGGCAGTTGATAGTCATCCAGAAGGCTTGCTCTAAGACCATTGTACAGATGATAGCAATGACCAGGTTGAACTCTTAAAAAATAAATAAATAAAAGGCACATTAACAGTGACTTCTTAGAACTACAGAGAAAACAGTAGGCAGGGAAAGCATCTGTTTCATATGAGCTATACCATAACTAAATATTTCACTTTTTTTTTTTTAATTTATTTCTAGGAGAGAGAGAGAGAGACAGCGTGAGCAGGGGAGGGTCAGAGAGAGAGGGAGATACAGACTCTGAAATAGGCTCCAGGCTCTGAGCTGGCAGTCAGCACAGAGCCCGACGCGGGACTCGAACCCACGAACCGCGAGATCATGACCTAAGCGAAAGTCGGACGCTTAACCGACTAAGCCACCCAGGCACCCCTAAATATTTCACTTTTATTAACCAGTGGTTCCTTCTCCCCATGTATTTGAATAACATGATCTAGAGCCATTATCCCTATGTTCTAGTTTGAAAGAGAAGATTTCCTCTCCCCACCAATAATTTGGTTCCCTATAACTAACTTACAGATTCCAGAATGCTGTGCTTAAGAAGAGCAGTTTGCTGAGGTTTACCCTTCATATGCCTTGTAAGCATTTTATGTAATAAATCCTAGCATTATGTTAACCTGTCTATATTATTTAAAAAGCTTTTAAGTATGTGCTAATTAGTGAGCTCTCAGAGGGATGTTGGAAATTTTTTAATAGCTATATTTTTCTTTAGTGATAGGAATGGACAGTGTTAAAGATAGATGTGTAGAGGTGAGGGTATTCATCTGTCTTCAAGCAGAATAAATACTCCTATGGGCTCTTGCTGCTAGGCCTGTTTCCTAAAAGAATATAATTATAAAAATCTTTGCTATTTCTGTCACAAGTCTACAAAGACCCGTCATCTATAATGTAACATGCCTGTAAAAACTAAGAATGTCTCCACTGAGGACCATGTAATATAGTTTGCTCTGGCCTTCAAAATAATTATCTATCAAAGCAGGCTTTGCTAAAGGAATTTATATCTATGAACCCTACAAAGGACTATTCTTCATTTGAATTAAAATATTATAATTACGTAGTTAACTTCTACCATGCTACTGCAATGAAAATTTAGATAAAACGTAATACTTTACTTTATTTCTATAACCATTTTATAGATCAAACATAAGGCTAGTATGTTTACTATTCATATATAAAAGTGTACCAAAATGGTGAATACTACTTGAATCAGTATCCAGTGGTGTTAAGTCTTCATGAGAAAACCTTAGTCTTAGAGATCCCCAAATCAAGTTATCCCGATAGCTGATTAGAAGAGTACAATTCTTCAAATAAGCCATCACTTCAGCTCAAGAGCAGCAACTGCATAATCTAATAAGCGGCCTACAAACTGTGGGATAATCTGCAAAGATTACAGCAAGATTCCGAGCTCTACTACCTGCAAATGTAAACAAAGTATTGATGGAATGATCTAACTCTCCTTACTTACGCCAGTATCTGAAGATTAATGGAAATCTTTTTGTCCTACCTGTAGGAGGCAAAAGAAAAATTCTTCTACCACTTCAGACATGATTCTACCTCTCATATGAATAAGGGTGTAAAAGTTTTGGGAAGTATGCATTAAAATAATAGGTGCAATTATTTATGTTAAAGTCAAATCATTCTTCCTACCATTAAAATAGAGATATTATTTCTTACGCTGCCACCATATCAATAAGAAAAATTCCGTGTGTTTTCATTGGTAACTAATAGTGAAAAACCAGTCTAGCTGTGAAGTGCAGGATTAGAAGCCCAGGCTGGAGCCAGACTACCAGCGCTCAAGTCCTGACTCTGCTACTTACACAACTGTGTAACTTTTCATTTCTTTATCCCTTAATTTCCATGTCCTTAAAACGGAGGCAATAACCTACCTCATAGCATTGTAGTGAAGATTAAGCAAGTTAATATATACAAAGTGTTTAGGAGATAACATGACATTCAAATATTATTACTAGTTATGATTATTAGTAATTCATACTTTTAAAAAAATGGAAACAAAAACAACAGAACTAATAAAGAATAAAGAGTATTAATTTTAATTAACTAGATTGAAAAATTAAAAGTAGAAAAATCATAAAGTAGAAATCTTGGCAGATATTTTTCCTCAAGAAACTATGATTAAAACAACTTATAGACAAAGGCTCCATCTTACCTTCCAGCTCGACCTTTCCTTTGTTTGGCATTAGCTTTACTAACCCACTCAGCAGACATGGTACTGATGTTATTTTGTGTGTCAAAGTGTGTCTCTTTTATTTTTCCTCCATCTATCACATAAACTACATCATCTATGGTAATGCTGTTTGGAAAACAGACGTATGAAAACATTAAAAATATATTAAAAGCACATAACCTCTGACTACAGATAGGGACTTTAAAGCATTTTTTATCGGTCAAATTGATTTTTGCAGTTAGGGATTTTCACCAGTGTTCCCACATTCACCAACATTACAGGGATCAAGCGCCTAGTTGTGCACACAGCACCAGGAGCTGTAGCAGCAGCCAATTCTACAGATGACATGAGGACATTTTATTTGCCCATAGTCAAACTTCACAGTTTGCTTAATGACTTCTGTACCTAGCTCTGTGGGCCCTAGCGCTCACATGGTTTAATATCAGCCTCCACAGAAAAATCTGTTTCCATGGGTATACAGGCATATTAATACTTACAAAGGAATATAAGAAATTTTAAGGCTATTCATAACTAATTACTAAACAATATGACCCCCATCCAGAAAAAGGCAAAACCAAAATTGACCTCAACTCCCATGATTCCTTAAGAAGGCTTTTTATTTTTATTTTATTTTTTTAATGTTTTATTTATTTCTAGGAGAGAGAGAGAGACAGCGTGAACAGGGGAGGGTCAGAGAGAGAGGGAGTCACAGACTGAAACAGGCTCCAGGCTCTGAGCTGGCAGTCAGCACAGAGCCCGACGCGGGGCTCGAACCCACGAACCGCGAGATCATGACCCAAGTGAAAGTCGGACGCTCAACCGACTAAGCCACCCAGGCGCCCCAAGAAGGCTTTTTAATTTTTTTTTTAATGTTTATTTTTGAGAATTAGAGTCAGAGCATGAGCAGGGGAGGGGCAGAGAGAGAGGGAGACAAAAAATCAGAAGCAGGTTCCAGGCTCTGAGTGGTCAGCACAGAGCCCACTGCAGGGCTCAAACTCATGAACTGTGAGTTCATGACCTGAGCCGAAGTCAGATACTTAACTGACCGAGCCACTCAGGCACCCCAAGAAGGCTTTTTAAAAAAGACTTTAAAAGGCTGTTTCTAATCCATTATAGGATTAGAAAACAAAAAAGTCTCTGCTCAACACCATGACTAAATTAAAATAACTTTAAAGAAATTATGAAGTATCTTTTAGAGAGGAAAGAGTATAAGGTATGTTAACTTATGGGGCTCAAAACTCATAAAATCATCAGTGGTTGATATTTAAAACAATTCTTACCTAGTCTCTGCAATATTGGTAGCAATTACTATTTTCCTAACACCGGGAGGAGTTCTTTTAAATACCTGTAAGAATGAATACATCAAAACTGCAAAAGCACATTAAATTTCTAAGACATCATTCTTACAATTAGAATTACTTCAGATATTGTTCATTTTCAGCATTCTGTGTTCACTCCTTCACATACGCATCTAACATTTGTAGATATATTTACAGACACAAACTATTTTCAATTAAACCATCATTTTCGTTAAATCAAACAAAATCTCCCAGATTTTAGAACCTTATCACAAAGAAAATTTCAAATGAAATATGATTACTTAAATTTACAGATTGGTTTTTAACAAGAACTGGAAACCGTAATGTCTTTTTGTGTATCGAACTTTTGAGAGAGTGAGTTTAAGAATAAGAATTAAAAATTATCAAAAACTCTATGGGTATGGACACCAGCAAACCAGGCAGGTGCCAAACTCAGAATGAATGTCAGTGGCCTGTACAACTATATATAAGCTTCTGAAACCAAACTTTAAAGAAAATAAAAAATAAATCTTTAGATGCTGATTCCTACAAACAACGGGCACCCTTCACAAAGCCACCGGAGTAAAAGGAAACATGTAGACAAGTCCCACTTGGCTATAATGCAAAAAATACACAAACTGATCTCCTCATTTACATAAATGGTAATCAAGAGAAAATGTATTTTCCAATGTAGTCACATAATCTCTAGCAAAGGAATACACAGTTTACTATTAGAGTGTCAGAATAGAAGTGCTCTTCTGTCTGGTCTTTGGCACTAAGAGTCCTCTCCTTTTCTCCTTGTCTTCACTTAGATATGCACTCTTTAATTGAGCTGGCTGAGCCTTACTCAGGATTAAAGAATCAGCAAAAAAGATACTAAAAGGGCCTCATTAAAAAATGCCTTGACATTTTCTTACAAAAGGAGTAGATAAAGTACAATGGAAGAGCGGTTGGCTTTCTTCTGAGCCATCTCATTCTACCAGGGCCTGCAAACACTGCAGTCCAGAAAACTACCTCATCTTTAAGAATGCAGTGTTCATCCTAACTAGGAACAGGCTTGAACCTAACAAGAGATAAAATATTCACATTAATAATGTATTATTGATAAAATGGGAAATCTCATACCCGCAAATATATTCATTCTGTTAAATCAAAATCCCAAACATCAAGCTGTAGTAGGGCATAGATAACTGAAACCCAAACAAGTTACTGGTGAAACTAATCTTTAAACTTTTCCCTAAAGGCTGACAAAACTAAATTGTTAATTATCCTCAGTTACTCCAGCTTTTGAAATGCAATTATCCCCTGAAGACTCATTTGCAAAGGTTCTTAAAGAAGTGGTTTTTATATGGATTACTACTTGAAAATGCACCTTCAAAAAAATAAAGGAAGACAATAAACAGCCCTTAAAGTCTGCCTCAATCTAAAAGACAGAGAGTGAATAAATTTAACATACCTGTGTCTGATTAACAGTAGGCATCAGTGAATGTAGCGGTATAATAAGAAACCTGTCTGAAAATTAAAAAAGAAAATTAAACTTTAACATAAATAGTTGCAGGAAAAGCTCCAGATGCTAAGTACATAATTCTTCACTTATATTACTATGTATAATCAGAGCAACTTTGTTTCATTTTCTTGTCTTCTTAGTGTTCCAGTAAGTTCTTAATGACATTTTATTCTGTCAATTTGTTTCACATTGATAAACATATTCACCAAATTCCTAAAGAATGCTTAAAAGTTAGGAGCAATCTTCTCAAATTATGCTAGAAACATCATTAATTCTATTCCCATCACTTAATTGAAGACCAAAAAATTTCACTGTAATATGAATGCAAGTTTGTAGACTTTGGGTGATCCTCACTATTTTAATCATATAGATAATATGAGAATTTTTAGAGCCCTCTAAAATTAAAATTCCCATACCCATTTTTATGTTAAAAAATAATGAAATAGCACTGGTAAAGTGAACTCCATTTTTAAATATAATTTTGTTAGAATTATAAAATCACATTCCTACTTTTTAAGTTTCAAAATGAAATAGTTCAACCCATTCGTGATTATTAGCCAAAAGGGAGAAATTTTGGTGTAGTATTAGTGATGGGAACGAGAGAATGTTAAGGAAGCAAGGGTAAATTTCATGTTTAGTTATGATTACAAAAAAATTCAACCTGACTTAAATTTCTAGCAAGTATCCAAATGACTCAAGATAACTGAATTTCCCCCTTCAAAAAACTATTGTTATTCAAAGGAGATAGGCTACTCCTCAAACCCTTCTGATAAGGGTTACAAATCTTCAAAGGTAGTAAAAAGCTGTCAAGCAATAGGATGCTCTGAATTACTTGTCTCTGTGACACAATATGAAATACATCAACTCAATCAATACTCAAGCCAAAACTATTTACTTCAGTTGGGTTAGGCCTTAAAAGTTAACTTCCAGTTTATAGGAAGTATAGGTAAGAAAGGGTCAAATGATGATACTATGGAGACTCAGATTCAGACAAATCTAGAAAGTCTAGGTGGACCTAGCCTAGTCTCCACAAGTCATTACCATGGGGAAAGTAAGGAGCTATAAAAGTGATTATCTGGAGTAAAAGACTTATCTGGCTTAAAATTTTCTGTCATTTGAACAAGCAGCTATGAAAGACACTTTTAGGGGAAAATGGGAAAATCTGATTACAGACTAGATTATCAGATGATGTTAAGAGTTAGGTATGCAAATGGCACGGTGGTTATATATTATATAGAAAAGTGTATTTTCAGAGATGCGCATATTTTAGGGAATAACATGAAACAGCTGCAATTTATTTTAAAAAGGAAAAATTAGATCACAAAAGTAACTGCTGCATTGAAGTCATTGGTGTCTGTTGTTCATTATATAATTTTCTAGTTTTCTCTAAGCTTAAATGTTTCATTACAAGTTAAAAAAAATCAGTAGCCAGGTAAAACAATGAAAGTAAAAACAATTCTGCTAAAGGCAATATAACTGGGGTAAAAAGACTTCAGACTGCTGATACTGCACAACTAGTCAGTGGCAACAAAGTCTACACTCTTATGAGAAGAAAAAAAAGCAAGCTGATAAGCATTCGATAAATTGAGTTTCAAAATTTACCTTTCAGTCAGTATAGAGTTAGACCCATTTTTTTTTTTTTTTGCCTCTTTTACCATGCCTAACAGAGTATAGCTGATTATTAAGGCTAAATGTTACAAATATAACTTGAGAAAAAACATTCTTGTTAAACTTTAGGAAGATTTCTTTTTAAAAAGAATTTAGCAGGTAGTAAAAGTATAAGTTAATACCTCCTTCCTTGAGAATTAAATTAAAAGTTAATAAAGTCAATTATAATAATATCATACCATGTAATTGTAGTATTACATTTTAGTAGATCTCCCTTGTATTTTTCCTGGTAAATATTTACACATACTCATTTTTTATTTTAAGTAAACTCTACACCCAATGTGGGGCTCAAACTCAGAACCCTGAGATCAAGAGCTGCACACTATTGACTGAGCCAGCTAGGTGGCCCACACATACCCACATTTTTTAAAACTAAAAGTAGATCATACAGTAGTGTTTTTTTTTGGGGGGGGGGTGAGATGGGAGGGACCACATTAGAAAGTTCAGGCCAAAAAAGAATCCCAGTTGTTTAAAAAAATAATTCAACTGCAAAGTTTAATCATGACTATACTTTTTCTATAGACAAAGGTGATCACTGACCAGGAAAAGATAAAGCACTATTTCATTACACAGAAGTTCTGGTAATCAGATAAAAACATTTTTCAGCTAGAGAAAAGTAAATAATTTTAATTACAGAGAATGTTTTGAGGACATTACTATAATAGGATTTAACAAAGAATAAAAAATACAGCTTTACTATTTTAGTCAATAGTTAGATCAAAATATTTTTAGTGTCTTATAAAGATAAAATGTGTCAAAAGCACTTCAAGAGATTAAGGTTAGAAAATATAGTCAGAACTATACAATACTAAATACAATTTGCTTTGTTATTTTACTGATTTAAAGTTAATAATTATTCCTGAAAATGCTCTGGCTGAATTTCATAGGAGGAAAATGGACCCATATATTTCTAAGACATAAGTGATTATGTCTCTTAAACCTGCTATTTAATCATCAGAATCACCTACAAAATTTTTAAAAATTACAGATGTTCATGTCACATTCTTAGATTTTGGGGGAGGATGGGATCTGAGTATCTGAACTTTAAAGAAGCACCACTAATGACTTGTATAGTCACAACTGAGAAACACTGAGCTAAGGGATAAATTCAACCCTCTTTTCTGTCCAATTAAATGCAGCAGTGAGTGAAAAAACAAACTCAAGTGCCCACATCTTAACTTCAAGAGCTCAATATTATTAGACGAATTTAAGAAATAAAATATTCTCATCATAATACCAAATAAAGAACTTCACCATATGCCTAGCATCTTCATCTTGTAGCCTAGAATTTTATTTTTAAAAAAGAGAGAAAGAGATCAAAGTTTAGAAAAAACCCAACCTAGGCTTAAGACCACCAAGTTCCTACAGTGAGGCAGCCTTAGGCTAAGCAACACTTCTTCAAATAAAAGAAAAACATCATGCTGCATATAATTTAAGTAATATTCTTTGAATTGTAATAAAATACATTTCCATAATACCTGATTTAAACATCACTTGTGACATCAAGAGATCATGTAAAGTGCTGATATTGTCCCAGCCTGGTAGAAAGACCAGTATCGCACCATCCTATACGGAGGGGAAATAACCATTACGAAGTATCACGTAACAAAACATACTTAATGTAAACTTCTGTGCACATTTCGGTCTTCATTACGATTAGATTATACTAGCTTCAGAAATTTTAGCTACTGATTATAACCAGAGAAGCTCACTTTTTAATGTTTATTTATTTGGAGAGAAGGAAGGAGGGAGGGAGGGAGGGAGAGAGACCGAGAGAGAATATGGGGGGAAGGAGCAGAAGAGAGTTCTCTCAAAGCCCAAAGAGGCTCTATGCTGCCAGCACGGAGCTCGATATAGGGCTCAATCTCACAAACCGTGAAATCATAGCTGAAACCAAGAGTTGGACGCTTAACTAAGTCACCCAGGGACCCTGAAGCTCACTCCTTTTAATTTTTTTTAATGGTTTTTAAAATTTATTTCTGAGAGAAAGAGACAGCATTGAGCAGGGGAGGGTCAGAGAGAGAAGGAGACACAGAATCTGAAACAGGCTCCAAGTAAGCTGCTAGCACAGAGCCCGACGCGGGACTCAAGAGAACCCAGGAACCCAGGAACTGTGAGATCATGACCGGAGCCAAAGTAGGACGCTTAACCGGCTGAACCACCCAGGCACCTGGAAGCTCACTCTTTAAAAATAGGATTTACAACCCATTGGTTTAGTCTTTTCTATAAATAGATCAAATACCTCAGTCTTGATATTCTGAGTATCCTGTTTCTAGTATCAAAGCAATTTCTTCCATATGCTACTTTTAAAAGCCATTAAAAAAATATTATTCTTTTCTCAGGGTCTTGATGTATTAATGAAATTAAAACTGTATCGCCAAGAAACAAAAAACTAACCTCTTCTTCCAAAACGATGTGTCGGATAAGGGCAGCAATCAAATTCAGATCAACTTTATCATCATCGATCATTTCCATAACATCTATAGTACTTGCAGAATACCTATCAAAGTTAAAGTCATGAAATACCTGATCAAGTTTCCTAAGGTCCAACCTATTATCTTAAAATCTTAAAATTAATTTAATCAGCAAGTTAAACAATTAACATAGAAATATTACTAGGAAAACAATAGTTATGAACAAATTCAAGAAAACAATCTCTGTTTTTTTGTTTTAGTCATTTGGCCTCTGTGCTCTCAAATAAAAACAAAAAACATTTACCTTTTTCGCAGTTCCCTTACATAATCTGGCCAGCGTTCTTTATAGATTGCTTCTTTTTCTTCTTTGTCTTGTCTATTTACATGCCCTTGCATGAAACCCCTCTTAAGCTGGGACCTGTGTTCTTTTTGTTCTGGAACATATCTAAAATAAATAAAAGATTCTTCAATAGCTTCACCTTTTGGAAACTCTGGTTTTAGCAAATATCTATGACTTTTTACTTTTGGGTTTTAAAGAGGATTTTTATTATGCTTTCTGGTGACTGCTACTAAATAGCAGTTTATTAGCAGCTGTTCATTAATATATAAAATCTAACATTTTAGATAATAATCATTCTTCTCTACCAAAGTATATAAAACTTTAATCATTAGCAGTCAAAATAAAAAAAATTAACACTACAGTAACTTTCACCTTTTAAGTTTGCTCTAAGAAGTTAATATTTAATGTAAATATAAATGTAAATATAAATGTAACATATAAAATAATTGCAAATGACTAGCTGAAGACTCAAATTTTGAATATATAGGTTTCCAAACCTGAGTGCACATAAGAATCCCACAGAGAGCTTATAAAATACAGAATCCTAAATCTATCCCTTGTGATTTGGATTCTGTAGGTCTGGTTGGGGTCTGCTAATCTAGGAATTTGAATTAGTGCTCCAGGAAATTCAGAAAGTTTACCTATGAACGTACAGATCCGTCCTTGAGAACTATTTAAATTCTGCTCAGTCCTAAAGGCAGAGCTCAATGGCAGAGCCAGAATCATTACTCAAGTCTCCCGTGTGTCAGTCCAATACTATGCCATGATTTCACCACGCCGTTAGTGACTGCTAAAAACTGAGGGTGCATCTGCCTAGGAGTTCCACCTAACATAAATGGCTTGAGAGGCATGGGGGTGGGAGGACACAAAGCAAAATGAAACACACTTTAACCCCAAAGCCCCTGGGAATTCGCCTATGGAGAACATCTATATGGAAAAGGGGGGTCTGGAGCATGGGCTTTAGAGTCAGACAGAATTGGACTGATGTCCTACTCTGCCACTGACTACCTTTGTAACCCTGGACAAGATGCAAACTTCTGCCTTTCGGTTTGCCTATTTGAGATATTTTAATACTCATATAGTATTGGCATGAGAGTAAAAGAAAAATGCAGTAAGATAAACCTAACACACCGTAAACACCCAAAAAGTGTTTATCCCCTTCCCTATTCAGTACCTGTGACCCAGGATTCCCCTAAGTCTTCGATACATATAGAGGCATCAACTTGAAGTAGGGCAACCTGAGACAGAGATTAGTCCTGGTCAGCAGGATGGACCCACAGTTGGCTCCCTTCCCAGCAATTCCGAAAAACAGAGGTAACCTTCAGCCCCCTAGTCCAAGTGCCCAATGACAGCCCTCCATATCATCTTCACCCTGTTTCCCTCCCTTCAGCTCTTCTTCTTGGAGGGGATAGCTGGGGGCTTAGGTTGAAAACTTCTGTCCAAGGATCACCCTCCTTCAACTCCGCTCTCAGGGCTGACTAGGGAATGACAAGGGCACAGACACCATTCTTTTGCTTCAAGACCCTTTAGCTACAGTTCCCTGAACATTTCCTGCCTTCTATGGAGCTTAAGAAAGCAACTCATCATTGAATAATTTGAGCTTACTGTTCCCTGAAACTTCACTTACACTACTGTCATCTATTATTCTATTAGAAAACAATTGGTAAGGGGCGCCTGGGTGGCTTAGTCGGTTAAGCGACCGACTTTCGCTTAGGTCATGATCTCGCGGTTCGTGGGTTCGAGCCCCGCGTCGGGCTCTGTGCTGACTGCCAGCTCAGAGCCTGGAGCCTGTTTCAGTCTGTGACTCCCTCTCTCTCTGACCCTGCTCACGCTGTCTCTCTCTCTCTCTCTCTCTCTCCTAGAAATAAATAAAACATTAAAAAAAAAATTGGTAAATGTGCCACAGTAGGAAGTGAAACGAATGGTGGAAAGTGAAATTGAAGAGAGAATACATAATAAATCTTATTGATGACAAAACCAGATCATGGAAGACCAAGATACTCTCACTTTTAGTATGTTCTACCCTCTCTAATATACACACTTGCCCCTTTCCTACTCTGAATTTCATGGCTTTCCTCACTTGCACAGTCCATCCCTGCTGTATAATCTCATTCGCAATATATTCTTCCCCCAGAATGGGTCAATTCCACTTTACAGGACAGCTTCTGTGTCTGTCTACATTTAAGCTCTGAGGATACGTACAAAGTCTTTCCCTGTTTTATGCTCAGACCCTAATGTACAGTGTAGGGCATGAAGTTTAATAAAAATTTGTTAAAGAAACGTCCACACAAAAAATTCAACGGACTTTTCTCCAAGTAAAATTCATGGTAGGATCTTTGTTTTCACCTTCCCATTACCGCTTCCTGGTTTTCTCACTTAACAAATAAGCTGTGGAATCTTAAAAACATCTCATCACAAGCATTTCTACATCTGTCCATATATTATTCATACGTTTACTATAGGCCAGGCAATGTGCTGTACAGGAGCACAGTCATAGAGATGAACAGGACAAAATGCCTGAACTTGGACAAATCTGAAATTTAGCACAAGAGGTAAAGACAAAGACACACTACATGGCAATATGATAAGTACTGTAGTCCAGATGAGAAAGCAACTCCCTTTCTGAGGATAAGAAAAGGCTGAACAGGCAATGAAGTTAGAATTTGTTCTTACATAATTGACTTTGTATATAAAAGGATGGAGAAGGTGTCTAAAAGGACAACACAAAATGTAACAAAGCACATGTCATGAAGGACACGGCATTGGCTGGACTATTAGGGATTGGTACATTTAGCACAGGTAGGCCGTGAGACACACAGACTAGAAAAAAAAAAATGGAACCAGATTGTAAAGAACCTTGGGATGACTAACTCAGGAACTGGAACCTGATTGATCCTATGGGCTACATTTTCCCAGCCCTTCTCTCAACAAGAAATTCAAATATTGGGGCGCCTGGGTGGCTTAGTCGGTTAAGCGTCCAACTTTCACTTAGGTCATGATCTCGCGGTTCGTGGGTTCGAGCCCCGCGTCTTGCTCTGTGCTGACTGCCAGCCCAGAGCCTGGAGACTGCTTCAGTCTTTGACACCCTCTCTCTCTGACCCTCCCCTGCTCACGCTGTCTCTCTCTCTCCTAGAAATAAATAAAAATATTAAAAAAAAAAGAAATTCAAATATTAATTGGTATATATCTTGGAGAATGCTGTTAGTAGCTAATGGCCAGTGTTGAAGGGATCAGTAATTTGGGCATACTAGCTGAGATATTCTGCTACAGATCACGACAAAGCATAAAGGTCCTTGAACAAGTTTTTAAAGAGAAATCTCAGGAGGCTTGACAAGGGGGAGAAAGCTCATATAACCAGATGCTGTGGGAAAATACATGTGAGAGTGAAGACACAGTGCCAGAAGAGATACTACTAACACGGAGGAGGTAAGAATGACCACAGGTAGAAAAAATAAAAATGAGAAGGCACATTCAAGGAGAAAGCTCTCAGGGTTTGTGTTGTGGGGCCAGTGGCAGTACAATAATTGAGTTACTAAGCATGTAAAACAATTAACTTTACGATTTCTCAACTGCTTGGTAAATATTAGCTCTCTGGATTTACAGCTTAGATACTGTGTGGAGAATAATATCAGTAACATCGTAAAGCAAAGTGGGAAAGAAATTATTTCATTTTAACTTTTCAGTGGAAGCATGGTGGGGAATGAACATAAGATAACAATTTCAGCTGGAAAAACGTGAAGTTCAAGGTATGTATGGTACTGGAATGCTGCTGAGTAGAGAGTTAGACACCAAATTCAAAGTTCAGGAGGAGCTTCAGAAGCTCTAGCTCTGAGAGCTGTGAAAACACACAACTAAGGCCACAGATACAGGATGGCACAGTGAAACCATAAAAGAGAAAAAAAGGCTAATTAAGAACACTCAGGGGAAATCCAATGTAAAAAGTAGGCAAATGGGAGTCAGCAAAAACTGAACACTCAGAAGAGAGGTTCAAGCACTAATGACATCAAGATTCCCAAACTCTGCTGCCCAGGGATCTTTAAAAAACTGATGCCTGCCTGCCAACCAGCCATGACCATGTAATGTAACTAAGGTAGGGAGTGTGAATGGGGCGTCTGGATTTTAAAGGGCTCCATCGGTTTCAATGTGCAACCAAGTTTGGGAATCCCTGATTTAAGGAAAAACAATGTTTTAGAAGGAAGTGGTTAAAAAAGAGCTTCTGAGATTAAAGTTTAATAGAAAAAAAGGTGACATCAGTATTTTTAAATCTCTTATTTCCCAATATCTACTTACCTTATTTTTTCAATTATATCTTCCAAAAGATACTCCACAACCGGAAAAGTGAAACCAGGTATGTGTATCATTGGACAGTTACCTATTATGGCAGACAAAACATAAATCTGTACTCAAATGTTTAAAAAAAAAAAAAAAATCAGGGGCACCTGGGTGGCTCAGTCGGTTAAGTGTCCGATTTCAGCTTAGGTCATGATTTCACAGTTCGTGGGTTTGAGCCCCGTGTCAGGCTTTGTGCTAACAGCTAGCTCAGAGCCTGGAGGTTGCTTCAGATTCTGTGTCTCCCTCTCTCTCTGACCCTCCCCCTGCTCATGCTGTCTCTCTCTCTCTCTCTCTCAGGAATAAATAAAGAATAAAAATAAAAAATTAATCAATAGATAATAAACAGGCCAAGAACTCTCTTAGCTTTCTTAAGTTCAAAGACTGTCCATAATGAGTTTAATGAAAAGCAGCAGTCTACTCTTCACTGCCATTTTACTTCCATCAAATCGTACACACACCTCACAGTTCTACAAAGTAACCCAAAATATCACAGAATAGCGCATGTTAAGTTGGACTTAACACATGAGTTGGAAGGAAGCCTATTTCATCTCCATCACTAGTCAAGATAGTACCAGCAGAACCCAAGTTTTAGGGAGATGAACTTAAGATGCACTACTCTATGGTACCCAGAATCATGAAAAGAGAAAACACAGTTCAAATAAGACCTAGCGAAATATTAAATTATTACTTGCTGGGAGCCACACCGGCCTCACTGGATGGCAGTCACAGCGAGGAAATGGCAGCATCTGCAGCTCCTGTCATGAGAAACGAAAGCTGGCCATCTCCTTCTGCTCCTACTGGTTCATGTTGGAAATGAGCCTGCGGGTACTGACAGGGCCTCTACGCAGATTCCTTATAAGGAAAAGCATATTCCTGCCTTTTCAAAAGAGATTTTAGATGAAAGCATTGTGGATGATTGTCCAAAGGCTCTTCCTATGGGCCTTGCAGATCCAAGACTTAGATAATAAAGGGGGCTAAGAACACAAGAGTTACAATTGAGCCTGGCCCTGAGACAAAGAGCCTAATGTAGAATTAAGGACAGACATCCACCCCCACCCAATTGTTTCTGCTTGGAACACCGGCCCTCCAAGGCATTTGTGATCAAGGCATTTGTAATCAGTATTCCGAGCACATATTCTGGCCTTGAATATGCTGACTGCACCCAGTGAAGGAACCTATTGAGGAACAACTTCTTTTGTGATTATGGGAGCAAACATTGTGTTTCCTGAAAGACCTGTTTTTTCTTAATACTTCTCCTTAAACAAACAAGCTATTGACCCCTGCTCACAAAGAACTAACTTCACCCTTTTTATGCTAAAAACATTGTCTTGTATGCTAAAGATACCTTCCTTCCCCATAGGATAAGCATCTAAATCGCCTACCTCAATCACTATTGATAAAGGTTATGCATGAGTCTTCTACAAATTTATGCTCTGGGAAGTTCTTACATATCAAAAAAATTTGTCATCAGAAATCACTGTCTAAGGCAAATGCCACTTCTGTGCGTCCCCCAAAAACAATTATAAAATAAAGCTGAGTCCCAGTCAGACCAGAGAGGCCTGCTTGGTGACCAGAAAGATTCTCGGGCCTCTCTCTCCCCTCCCTCGCTGACACCGTCCATCCTTCAGGGACCCCTGAACCCTGCTGGAGCCGGCCTCCGGCAATTACTTACTATTTTAGAATCACTAGTTTAAAAAAAAAAACTGTCTCTTAGTACTGTTACTTAAATGCTACTTATATTTCAGACCATGCAAAATAAGCAGCATACACTGTAAAACAAGGCTAATATAGCATCAGAGGTCAAAAGTATCTGAGGTGATCTCAAAGCTCTGCATCTGACTTGCAGAAGTTTGAGCAGTTTACTCAGTTAGTTCTGGATAATGCATCAAACAGTAACAAGAAACAAAATACAAGCAACTAATTTCACAGATCTCTAAGCTTCCATTTTAACTATTCACCCTTACCCCCCCTTTTCCTCTCCTTCCCCTACAACTGTAAGCAAGAAAGACAGGCATAACTTTTTTTTTTAATACACTCTACAGCTAGACAAATTTTGTTTCAAATCCTTTCAACCCTCTCTTAATTTTTTAAAAAATATTTATTTTTGAGAGAGAGATAGCAAGCATGCGCTGGGGAGGGGCAGAGAGAGGAGGAGACATAGATTCTGAAGCATGCTCCAGGCTCTGAGCTGTCAGCACAAGAGCCCAACGCGGGACTTGAACTCACAGACCACGAGATCGTGACCTGAGCCGAAGTCGAACACTTAACCAACAGAGCTCCCCAGGCGCCCTCAACCCTCTCTTAATTATGCAACAATTATAAGGCATACTGGGAAAGACATATCTGTAAAAGTAGGAGTAGTAGCACCTACCTCAGGAGATGCTATGAAGATAAAGTGCCAAATATTATTTATTTGGCATACTGAAGGTGTTCCATAAGTGGTCCTGAGTAGTATTATTAGCAAACTGCCACTCTAGTCTGTGATAGTACATAAAAGCCACAGAACAATCACAAAAAAAAGTCTTCAAAAATTTAATCAAATCTGTGGTTTTTCATTGATGCCACCTTACTATCTGATGGTAACACCAAAAAATCTACATGTCTTTACTGTAACACAGATGATGCCACTTTTCAAAAATAGGCTCAATTCTCTAATCTATGAGACTAAAAGGCAGGAAAATATTTAAATGAATTGCTAAACACTTATTTTAACTACCTAGCAATGTATTAGCTTTTTGATTATTTTTTATTTTATTAACTCTAAATTCAGTGGCTTTGTGCTAACTTCCTAAAGAAACAATCATAAAATTTACTCACCAAAATATTCTGAAAATTTCTCAGCATTCAATGTCGCACTCATCAATATGACCTTCAGGTCAGGTCGACAATTGAGAAGATCTTTAATAACAGTCATTAAAACATCTGACTGTAGGTTTCTCTCATGGATTTCATCAAGCACAATATGACTAACACTGGACAAACGCCTAAAGCAAAAAAAGCATGAAGTATGAAACTTAGTACAAGATATGAAAACGGAACCATTCTACCTTAACAATTAGTAAAATCCAGTTTATACTGACATCTTTTGATAATGCCTCACTAAATGTCCGTCCTGAGTGAAATACTCACGAGTCTGACTGCAGCCACTGAAGGATGATTCCTGTCGTGCAGTATAAGATAGAACCCTGCTTCCTTGGCAACCGACTGTGAATCAAAGACAGGAGTTGGCAGTGATTGGTTTTCTTTACCAAATTACTAAGTACCACAAAAGTTTAAAAGAAAATCTTCACAGTTACCTTTTTGGTTATAGGAATGCCTACTGCAACAGAGTAATGGGAAATACTACATTCAAGTTCACCATACGTTATTTTCACTGTCATGATTCAACATCAATGGTGTCTTTTTAAGTGCATAACCATTAACATTCAGAAAACAATACTTAGGGGACTAAATTTCTGTTCAGTGACTGGAAAGTCAGTTCATTTAAAAAGGTAAATGGACTCCTGAGCTCCAGAAAAACACTACAGAAATATAGCAGGTTAAAGATACCAAAATCAATAAAGTCAATCGGGGGGCAGAGGATGGTGGTACCAAAAGATACAGCAACTCCTTTCAAGTGCAGTGATGGTCTACTAAAGTATGTCCAGGAAAAAGTTATTTCTCTAGTCATTTAATAATGTAAAAGCACATTTTAAAAAGATAATCCAAACATGAGTTTGGCTTAAAAAAGTTACTTTGTAGTTTGTAAGCCTCCTAACCTGCAGTTACTTTAAATGTTAATAATAATCAGCATAAAAATAGGGGAAAATCTTTCTTTTGAATCTCTAACATCAAAGTTTCACTAAAATCTACCCGTATACAAGAGCTGAACATTCTTTACCTCTGGAGACGAATCTGGTATCCGGTACTATTACCATTGCCACAAGATTCAGCCCTTTCTGCAGCCACTCTCTCTGCAACCTTTAATCAAAATAAAAGACATTTCTTGAACATCCATGAAATCTGGAATGGCTGAAAAAAATGTTCATCAGATTTTCAGGAGTTAAATAAAGAGAGATATTAATATCCAAGGGTTCTAAAACTATGTTGTCCCTTTAAAGCCCCAAATTATTGCCTCTTACATTTATTTTTCACTTCCTCTTATTAAGCCCTCCAAGGCCAAATTCTCTCTCATCACTATTTTCAAAGTGCCTTTCTATAGCATCCTCTCATCCATTTCTACCTTTTTTAGAACTTTTCCAAGAGTTAGTAATCATGGTCTAAACTTATAAACCTTGTATATAATTTGAGGGCAAATACATGTTGGTACTTTTTGTTCCTCAAGATTTGGTTTTTAGTAAAGATTGGTGTTGCTTAATTAATTCCTGGTTCTTGGTTTTGTTCTAAAAGTTATGGCTGCCAAAAATAAACTTGGAACTGATAATCCAGTACTGATTCATGCAACTAAAAGTGACCAACAGACGTTTTGTGACAGATCAGTGATGTAAGAGATTAGAACTAGAAAATGGCAGGGGTGCCTGGGTGGCTCCGTTGGTTAAGTGTCTGACTTCAGCTCAGGTCATGATTTTGCAGTTCGTTAGTTCAAGCCCCACATCGGTCTCTGTGCTGACAACTTGGAGCCTGGAGCCTGCTTCGGATTCTGTGTCTCCCTCTCTCTCTCTTTCTGCCCCTCCCCTACTCATGCTGCGTCTCTCTCAAAAATAAACATTTAAAAATTAAAAAAAAAAAATAGAAAATGGTATAATTAAGAAACAAAACTTTAGAAGTAAAACTTACCCATCAGTACATCCTATATACACTGACTTAGGCCATTATTTCACTTTTTATTACTTATTAAATTGCCCATTCAAGTACCAACAGATCAAAAAAAATTAACAGAAAATAACATAGTTATAGAATTTCTTCCCACATCAATATATATGTGTAATGTTATATTACTGAAAATCGATCATATTTTTAACTTACGTAAATCTAGCTATATAATTGTAGTATACCAAAAGTGGTTATTTTTCATCATTCTGTGATCTTATATAATTTCTAGAAATATGATTCTATCAAAAAGACTGCTTTTTCTAGAAATCACAGTTTAAAATGTATACTGTATTTCCTTCAAAATATTGTCATAATTGGTAACATAGTCTCTAACCGAATTCTTTATTAAATGACGTGGAGATGTGATAAACAGCATTATCATATAACTAAATGCAACCGTAAATCTTTAAATTTACATAAAAAATTATAGAACACTGAAATAAATTCACTATACACATTAAATGTTGTAAGAAACCCCTAAAAGAATACATAACCCATACATTTAACTAGGTCACCTAACTAAACAAACAAAAATGCTATTTGCAATAAACATGTACCTAAAACTGTTAATAGTATAAACCTAAAATAATATCTTAATTTTTATGATGAATTGCCTCTTATTGAGTAACCGCATTAGAAAATTTTAAATGCAGATAAAATATGCAAGGCTTCTTGCTTTCACCACCACAGTGTACTTACATACTGAAAAAACAACTTGGGAACCAAAAAACAATCTTGAATTAATCAAGTAGTAAAATTTAAAGCATCTATACTAGTGGAGACTATTCGGAGCTTATCATCCCATAAAAATTTATCAGCTTTCTATTCTTCTAATTTTATACCAAAATTTGCCTGGATTTATAATTTATCTTAAACTCATGAACATCTATTATCAACAAGAGGCCAGTCAAGAATTTGGTCTTTACTACCAAATATTTACTTTCAAAATAACATATCCTAAACCTAACAAAGAAGAACTACAAGCCTTTAACATCAGTTTAGTTCCAGCAAGACTAGGAGGATGGAAAATAAAGTGGGGAATTTTAAAAAGTGAGACCATTACATACCGAAATGGCACTAATTCTTCTTGGCTGAGTACAAACTATCCTGCAAGCAGATCCTTTTCCTCTTTCGATATAGTTATCCAAAATGAACTGAGTAACTTGAGTAGTTTTTCCACAACCAGTTTCACCACTTATTACTGTTACTTGATGGTTATCAATCATATTCACCAATTCCTATTTCAAAATAGAAAATAAGTGAAGAACATCACATGGTGATTAACCCTGAAAAAGTAGTAATCAAAATACTATCAAACTGAAGGTAATGGCTTTTAAGAAAGGTATTAATGCATTTAAAGTTTTGTTAAATGCAATACTGACAGTTTGGGATACCTGGGTCTACCTGTTTTCTAGAGAAAGCAGCATCAAAATACAAAAAAGAACAAGGCCAAGGCACTGTGAAAGGAAAACACACCCACAAGAAGAGACAGCTCTAAGTTCCTTGTATAAGAATAAACATGAATTAAAAAGCATGTTGACATGTAGGGCTACTACTGAGCACAAGACAAATCCCGCTACCCAAACAACTACTGAAGACATTAATGGGTTATGCCATAATCCATACAATAAGGCTTTGTCTGCAGAACAAGTTTTGTATACTGTTTTAAAGGACAAGGAAGAGTATAATTTATTTCCTTTCAAATAATTCAAGTTTGTAAATACCCAAATCAAATGGGTAAACTTCAAATATCTGGAAAACCTCGTATTTGGGGAAGATTTTTCTTAAAACTTTTAGATAAACACTAGTATTTTTAATAATAATCACAGTTATTAATAAGACCATCCTACTACTTCACAGTAGTACTGGAGGTTATTTTTATCTACATTTTGAAAATTTACATTTACAAATTTTCCCATTTACTCTAACATATATGTAACATATATATATAACATATATATATATACACACACACACATATTTCAGAACAAGTTCCAAGTTTAGCTTGTACAGCATGTGATTTATTCATTCAATATTTACTGGGGGTTCTGAATCAAGTAATACATAGTGAACACTTTGTCCTCAAGAATTTACTACAGCCTAGGAGAGGAAGAAACACTGTGGCAGGTGGTACTTCACCCAACAAAAATCAGTAAGGCTGAGAGAACAGAGTAGGATGGGGGGATTGTATTACTCTCTCTGTAAGGTGACTATGTAATAAAACATAATGAATCAATTAAACTACTCTATTTTCAGTAGTGCCCCAATTTTAATTAAAATGTTTGGTCTCAAATTAGGAGTAAGGGTATTTATCGAAGATAACCTACATGTGAAAATTCTATTTGCTTATAAAGTTCTTAATAAATAAATAAATAAAACATACATATAAAGTTCTAAAGGTTTCATTTATAAACAGAAATGAGAAAACTTCAGGAAGATGGTTTCATTACTATTTTTTTCTTTTGGTCCTTCGAGAATTCAAAAGAATAAAATGAACTTTCAGTAATACCCTTCAGAGGAAGTTTCATTAGTTTATATTGTTTCTGGATATAGAGCTTTAAAAAAATTGTATTTTAAGTATTTTGCAAATTAAAGAGTATATATTTATTTTACCTTTTGCATTCCATATGAAGGCAACTTTTCCCTGAAATGCTGAAAATTAAAAAAAAGTTGTTAATTTTCACAAAATAATCAAATTATAATCATGGTAATCAGAACATATCATAATATGCTAGAATCCCCATAGATTATTACTTCACAGATTATGTCAAGTATCAAGACTTAAAAAAGAATTTTTATAAAAAATAACTCATGAACTTAACAATCCTCTTTATTTTTAAAACATTGAAAAAGAGAATTCCATTACATTCAACAGAATGGAGACACTTCCTTTGAATTAAAGTGGCAGTAAAATGCATTTGATCTGTCATCTAATATAACATTCTTATAATCCTTATTTTTACCATTTTTGTTTTATATATTCGTCTTAGATTTGTTCTCCATATCACAATTCATTTTCCCACCCATCGATCCACCGTTTACTAATCCATAAGGCATTGTACAGATTATTTCTGGATACTTGCCTTTGAGAATCAAAGAAAACTTAAAACAAGGAATATCTGAAGAAAATTTGGTACTGCCATTTAAGAGCTATGATCTTAAGTCAAACTTGGATCCTGAATCTCTCAAAGGTTCTATCTCATAAAGCTGCAATCAATCTGAATGAAAAACCTTTATATAAAATGTAGCTGTTTCTGACCTATATAAACTACTTAGTAAATTCTTGGTGAATTGCAACTGAAATACCAAAGAAATGATTAACTCCTCTATCTTTTATTTGATGATCTCCTTGTAATTCTGAAAACTTTTATGGAATCTCCACACCTACACTACATAAAAATGGCATACACTTAAGAGTACTATGGTTTACAATGACCTATTGTAACATGAAAAAACAAACCACACCTTTAACAAACTTTCTTTATTGAAAAGAAAAAAAAAAGCAATAAAATTAGAACTGTCCTAAGTAATATAGTATATTATTGCCATCGTTTTTAAAAAAAAATTTATTTCTTGAAACATCATCCTTATCTTTTGCCTACTTCATTTGTCAAAATAAAACAATAAAAAAAATCTCCCACTATTTTTTTATTGTGATGTAACTGACATACAATATTATACTTTCAGATGTATAACATAATGATCCAATATCTTCATGTACTGTGAAGTGATTATCACAGTTAAGTGTAGTTAATATCTATCATCACAGATATTTATCATTTTTTTCTTCATAACTAGAACTTTAAAGATCTCTCTCAGCAACTTTCAAGTATACAGGGTAGAATCATTAGCTATAGTCACTATGCTGTATATGCCGGCTTTGTTATGGTCAATCAGATAATACTCAGTCCCATAAAACTAAGAGTCATTGTGATGACCTGAATGAATTCTAGCAATTTGAAATAACAAGGTGCCACACTTTTCTTGGTAATATGTATTATAATACATTATTTAAAACCATTCAATGATTTCTAGAAGTGCTTCATATACTTAAATGTAACCATCTCAATATGTAAGTATACACAAGCTATCTCATTAAATTTGAAACTAGCATTAACCACATTTGCTTTCTAAATATGTAAATACTAATGAAGACAGTTACAACTCAACTTTCTTTATTAAAACGGTGAAACCAAATTTTTAGTTGTAGCCTTGAGATATGAGACAATGAGATTACAAGCTGCCTGAGGACAGGAAACGTCTTATTAGTCTTCAGAAACCTTGCACAGTAACAGGCATCTAGCTTGTGGAAAATTAATGTTTATTAAATAGATTATAACAATGGCATATTCCCAAAATGGATTAAAAAGTTGAGCCCTTTAGGCACATATAAATTTTATTTTATTTATTTTTTTATTAATTTTGAGAGAGAGAACAAGCAGAGAAAGAGCAAAAGGAGAGGGAGAAAGAGAATCACAAGCAGGCCACATATGACCTGGGGCTTGATCGCATAACTGTGAGATCTTGACCTGAGTCAAAATGAAGAGTCAGTCATTCAACTGACTGAACCATCCAGGCACCCAACACTTCTGAATTTTAGACTTGATTCTGTTACCAGCTGTGCAACTGTAGACAGGTCACTTAACCTAACATTTTCCCCCTCTATCACAGATAACGCAGAATTTCTTAGGGTTGTCGGGAGGTTTAAATGATGTAGTACATGTTAAGTGTTTATAAGTGTCTAGGCAATAGGAAGAGTGTTTGACACATTTCTTCTCCTAATTTCCTTACTAGATCACTCACACATTTTCAGTATTTGGAGTTCTGTCCTCCAAACAAAGCAGAGATAGGAGTTAACTCTCCTTCTTCCTAAGGCTCTAAAAGCAGCTCTGCTCTCAACCACAATAATCTGAAATGATTAAACTTGAAGTCTCCTTTCCTGGAATCTTAACCTTCACTCACTAGGCATCCAAGAGCTACACAACTCCCCAGTGGACAACCTTACCTCAACTGCTCTTTTTAGTTTTTTTATCATTTTTTTTAATTTTTAAGAGATAAAGCAGGAGCAGGGGAGGGGCAGAGAGAGGAGATACAGAATCTGAAGCAGGTTCAGGCTCAGAGTTGTCGGCACAGAGCCTGACGCAGGACTCAAACTCCTGAACCAAATCATGAGATCATTACCTGAGTCAAAGTCAAGGCACTTAACTGACTGAGCCATCCAGGCACTCCTCTTTTTTAATAAATTTTTTAAGTTTATTTATTTTGAGAGAGATAAAGACAGCATGAGCAGGGAGGGACAAAGAGAGTGGGAAAGAGGGAATCCCAAGTAGGCTCCCAGCTGTCAGCACAGAGCCCAATGCAGAGCTCAAACTCACGAAACCGTGAGATCATGATTTGAGCCAAAACCAAGAGTCAGACACAACCAACTAAAACGTCCAGGCGCCCCTTTACCTCAACTGTTCTAATCAGGATATCCAACCTGACCAATGACACTCAATGGATCTTCTCTTTCCTATGGGAGAGGTACTTCTCTGCCTTTCTCACAAAGAGTAATATACTTGCATATTAAAGATATGGCCCTCAGAATTTCCTTATTTTCTCTTAAAAGAAATCCTGTGAACATTTTATTACATCTATCTCTAGCATATCCACAAAGCGTAAATTTTATATTTTAACAAGAAGGGACCTAAAAATATGTTGCCTACCATAAAAAGAACACACTGAAAAACTCAGAAGAATTTGTTCTTGTCACAGTCCTATCTTTAAAATGCTGGTGAACAGAAGTACATCGTAACTTCAGGGGATTTAATTTTACCATCTGTAGAAGGAAGGAGTTGGATTAAACAGTCTAGAAACCTTACAATTCTAACCACCTTGTCTCTTATGACCTCTCACAAAATTGGCCAACAAAACTTAAACTAGTTTCTTCTCCTCACTATATAAGCTGCTATAGGTTATATGCAATTCGGTTTCCAATGCTTTTCTCTAGTACGAGAGAAAGAATTCCCACAGAGAATGGTCTACTGAAACCAAACTGATCAATACCATGTAGCTACTTCTTTTTTTTTAAACAATATTCAAGTTTATTAAACAAATACAAAAAGTATTATAAAATGTTTTAACTGTCATCAGCTTCGAGGTTTATGTTGCTTCCAAACCATGTAGCTACTTCTAAACATAAATATATTTTTATCAAGTGTGAGAAGAAATGACAAAAACTTTTCCACATCTTGCTTTCCATTACCTGCATTTCAATATACCGAGGGTCACTTTTTTTCTTTTGTAAATCTTCCAATAGTTGTTGGTCTAAGGTTACATCTGGTTCATTTTCTTGCAAGAGATACTCAGAATCTCGGTCAATATATTTGTCCCTGATTCTGAATGTCCTCTTTTCTTGATTTATCAATTTCTTTTCCTGGTCCTCAAGTTTCTTCTCTGAGTTTGGTTTGCTCTCAGCAGGAGCTTCAGTCCCATATCTATTTTGACAAAATAAAAAAAAAAAAATGATAAAAGGTTAAATCAAGAGTTGATCAAGCTATGAAAACATGCTATTATTTTAAAATCACCAGCTATTATTCTTTTTCTTAGATTATGAAAATACTTAGATTCTTATAATGAATTCAAAGTTTTCCTCCTTGTAAATAGATACTACCATGTAAGTTATTCCTTGTCTAGCTAAAAAAATTAAAATTCACATAATAGTCATCTCTCCACTGCAATGACTTACAGTATTTTTCTGATTTTCTAACCTTCATTGCACAACTTTCATTTTCTTCCTGCCACCCTTTCTGAGTGCCATAAGTGGGACGCTACATTACAGTCCCAGAAAAACCTCTCCTAGTTTTTCCTCTAAATGGTACAGGCTCCCGTGATCATCCTAAAACAGCAACAATTTAACTTCTTCCGATCTCTCCCACAGAATTTTGGAAATACAAAGATGGTGAATAGGAAAATAACAAATAATAACTTAATAAATCACATATCCAAATAAACTATTTCTACTGTTTAGTTTTCTGTGGAATGAATGTGCTATCTAGATGTTTTTCAATCTCCCACCAAATAGAGGAAGTCTATATAAGAAAAAGGCTTACTTCAAGGTTAAATTTCACTTATTAAAGAGTCTAAAGAGGTTATTTTTATAATCTTTTATTTTTTTCCCTAGCCATGAAATGTTATGAAAGTGTTACTCTGTCCATTCTTTAAAAGAACGTGTTTTGCATGTACCCCAATGTTCATAGCAACACTCTCAACAATAGCCAACACATGGAAAGAGCCTACGTGTCCATCAACTGATGAATGGATCAAGACGATATGATTTATCTATACAATGGAATACTACATGGCAATGAGAAAGAACGAAATCTGGCCATGTGTAGCAACATGGATGGACCTTGAGGGTGTTATGCTGAGCAAAATAAGTCAGGCAGAGAAGTACAGGTACCATATGTTTGCACGTATAGGAGGATTACAAGGAACTTAACGGAGAACCATGGGGGAGAAGAAGGGGAAAAATAGTGGGAGAGAGGGAGGGAGGGAAACCATGAGAGATTCTTGAATGCCAAGAACTGAGGGCTGGTGGGGGAGAGGAGAAGGAGGGTGATGGGCATGGAGGAGGGTACTTGTGGGGATTAGCACTGGGTGTTATATGGAAACCAACTTGACAATAAACTATTTTAAAAAATTTTTTAAAAATAAAAGAACATGTTTTGCTTTACCCATGATCTTCAGGAGCAAACCAGGATATCTGTGCTTCTGAATCTTTATCATTCTTAGCTTGGACTGAATGCAGCAGCTGGACAATTTGTTCTTCTCGACGTTCATCCATGTGTACTACTGCTCTCTGTTTTGTGCAAAGCAAACAGTATCCTTATCAACACTATAGAAAGCATGTGCAAAATTATTAGAGAACTTTTAAAAAAGGGCAACAAACATATAAAACTTAAAATTACCCAACACTTGCACTCTAGTCCAGTTTTTATCTAGCTCCTTTTTCTGCTATATATACCTATAAAATTAGCTCTACTATAACTGGCAAAGAAAGTACATTTACGTCCCTTCACTAAAACTTCGGTTCCTTTCTCTTCTACCCTCTCACATACTGATTATTATAAATTTTTGTCTAAAATTTTCAAAGATGCAATTAAAGTTATTAAAACAAAAATGCTTGGTTTAAAAAAAAAGCTAATTGAAAACTGGAACTAGTATTTTGGTGGCAATGAGCACTTTAAAGTTCTTACAGTAAAAAGATGAATATATTAGGAAGTAAGAAGGCTGAGCTCAGAGGAAATTGATCAACACTCACGAAGATGATGCTCCAATGCAGCAATGATGTAGCTGCTTCAGAGAATGAGAATTAAAACAAACAAACACCAGAGAGGATGAGTTATCCTGTACACAGTTAGAACAAGAACTTCTACAACTGTTCTTTTATAATTGTACATTATATTAGTTTAATTTAAACCCAGTAGTCAAGAGGGTGTAGATTTTTCCTCAAGTGTGCAGATAGAAAGAGGACCGATAGTAAATGAAAAAAAGCGAGTTGTAGAAAATATATGCAGCATGATCTTATTTTCATTATTATTAATATTAAAATAGATTATTCACTTTGCAGTCTACATTTTTGCTGTATTTCTTCCAGATGTATTTCTGACACACAGTAGATGCTGCAAAGAAGGCTGTCCAAAGGATGAATGGCTGAATCTATTTTTTACAATGAGCATGTTTGACTTTTCTGTTAAAACCATTTTTCTCTTTAAAGAAATACACAAAAAGAATACAATCAAGTCTCTGGGAAATTCCAGAAGCTATCTGCAACATAACTGAAGAGTGTAGTAAAAGAATCATTATGTCCATACAATTAAAAAGTCTAAGATAGTAAAACTCTGGCTGATAGGAAAGGCATATGGAACTAGAGGTTGCAGCAATATCTGTTTATTGGCAGGTACTAAAGCCCGTCATTTTTTTTTTTTTAACCATACAACACGAAAATCTCTTTAAAATGGTTAATATATCGGACTAATGTATCTCTTCTTCATAGTATAGAGTATGTAGTCTCCATCAAGACTTGGAGCTTGTATCTGGTTTCCCCTAAACTGCTTTATGCATCTTTTTTACCTGTGATTATTTTAATCTGTAAAGATCTGCTGTAAAACAAACATTAGTAAGTACATCAGCTTTCCAGAGTTTTGTGATTCCTTCTAGTAAATCACAGAACCCAAGAGTGGTCTTTGGGACCCTCAACACAGAGTATCATTACTGGAACATTTCTGCCCTATACTTTGAATTCTGTAATGTTTTCACCACATGTTAACACTTATTGCTTTGTGTAACTACATGAAATGGTCATCAAGTTTTTTCTTGGCAGTCAGAATATACAGGACATTTTAATGATTAAAGACTACTCTGGGAAGGAAGCCCCAGGACATAAAGTCATTATCAAGCAAAGTTTCCTTAATTTTTCTGAACACCTAAAGGGAGCAACACCTCAATGACCCAAAGACACAGTTTCTTCTGTTCACTTTCAAAATGGGAAAGTTTAAGCACTTATCTGAAGAATGATTTATTTCCAACTGAAATTCACAGGATAGCATTTCTTCAACCAAACAAACCTTACATTTTGAAGGGTTTTTTTTTAACCTTTACTAGAATAATAAAAGTTCTCCTCCTCACCTTGCTGTATGAGTTTTAGATATTCACAAAAATAGGCAGGATGACTGAAAAATGACATAGCCCCTGAAAACATAACTTATACTTTTTTTCTTTTAATATTTATTTTTGAGAGAGCGCACACACAAGACGGGAAGAGATACAGAATGAGAGAGAGACAGAATTCAATGTAGGCTCCAGCTCCTGAGCCATTCAGCGCAGAGCTGGATGCAGGCTCACACCCAGAGACTGTGAGACCTTGAGTTTTAACTGACTGAGCCACCCAGGTGTCCCCATAACTTATACCTTTTAATAAAAACTCAATCTATACTTTCTCTGAGTTATTTTTTAACAAGGTTCTTCCCACAATGTGGCTCCAGAGGCTACAGGCAGTGGAGACTTTAGGAGTGCCAAAATTCCAAACATGGATCTAGTTTTTTGGGGGTTTTTTTTGCAGGTTACCTCTTCCTAATCCTCTACCAGTGGTATCACCCTTCACTCTACCTCATCCCTCAACCATGGAGAATCTCAGTCATGTTTTGTGGGTCACAACTATTTTATTTTATCATGGTATTTAATTTTTTGCTGTTTTCCCTTTTTGGACAACTTCAAATATTCTTGCTGCTTTTAGTCATAAATTCCTGGCAAAGAAGGTCCACAGTGATGTCCAGCAAATTGTCTATGTTTATTAGCTTCTAATTATGTTCAACTATTTTAAACCATTACCAGCTTCCTCTTCACCCTCAACATTTCACAAGAGTATTTCACAAAGAAAACAAAAACCAAAGGAAAAGTCCTCACTGACTGCCACCAAACCTAAACTTACCTGTATCAGTATCTAAGATCCTTTGCTCTCTTCCTTCCTGTTAAAATGGAATTGGAGTCAATTTTCCTACTTAAGGTTCCTAAACTCTGCAGCCCAATTCCTTTCACCCCCTCAAGGCTAATCCTTCTATTGAGATTTAAATTCCTTTCCTAAATCACTCTTTAGTAGTCTTTAGCCTGCTGATTAATATTCTGGTTTGCTTCTTTCCAGGTATACGTTAGAAGTATATTTTCCCACCCATGAAGTAAGCATGACCATGTGACTTATTGGCCAGAGAAATGTGAACAGGAGTCTCTAAATCAGAGCAATTTACTGTATTCCCTCCAGCTGCCACCAAAACCAGCTACTTTTCAGATGGGTGGAGCTCTGTGAGCCATTCCCTTCAGGAGAACGCTCAACCTAACTCCCAATGGTCCAGTAATGTGAGTAAAAAAAGCAAGCTTTGTTGTTATAACCCACTATGATTTGGGGACTGTTTACTACTGCAGCATAATCTAGTCTACCTGATAAATGTTTCCTCTCCACTGACTCCCTACCATCAGAACATGAACAAGAATATAGTCAAATTTCGGGGCACCTGGGTGGCTTAGTCGGTTTCCGACTTTCGCTTAGGTCATGATCTCGCGGTTCGTGGGTTCGAGCCCCGCGTCGGGCTCTGTGCTGACTGCCAGCTCAGAGCCTGGAGCCTGTTTCAGAGTCTGTGACTCCCTCTCTTTCTGACCCTCCCCTGCTCATGCTGTCTCTCTCTCTCTCTCTCTCTCCTAGAAATAAATAAAACATTAAAAAAAATTAAAAAAATAATATAGTCAAATTTCTTTACCTTAAAAAAAAAAAGTTTATTTTGTGAGAGAGAGAAAAAGAGTGTGTGCATCAGGGTGGGGGCAGACAAGAGAAGGAGGGAGAGAATCCCAAGCAGGCTCCACACTGTTTGGAGCCAGACTCGTTTTCAGGAGCCATGAGATCATGACCTGAGAAGAAAGCAGAATGGAGTGACTTAACCCAGGGAGCCACCTAGGCTTCCCAAATCTCTTTACTTCTAAAACACAAAGTCCTCTTTTGAATTCTCCCAACCCTATCAGCTACTGCCCTGTTTTTCTTCCTCCTCTTCATAGTAAAACTGAAAGTTCTCCATTTCTTCATCTCTCCTTCACTAATCACTCCCTTGCAATCTGGCTTTCACCTCCATCCCTCCACAGAAAGGGCTCTCATTAAAGTTATCAATGACCTTGTTGCTAAATCAAAGAGACATTCTGAGTTCTTCCTTCACTTCACATCTGTAGCATTTGCCACTATTTGATTACTTTCCTTTTTTTAATGCATCCTTTGCCGCCTTAAACACTGCTCCTGGATTCCAAAACACCCACTTTATTTTCCTCTTCTCTGGTATGTTAGAATCTAGGAAACTTCTCTTACTCCAACCCTTAAATTTTCTTTTTCTACACTGAACCCTAGTGATCTCCAAACTAGCAACACTGACACTAAATGGGAGTCTGTTAGGAAAATAGAATCGTTCACTCCACCCTAGTCCCACATTTTAACAAGGTACCAAGATTTTCAAGTTTGAAAAACAATGATCTATAGAATTTAGGCCTGCACCCACTGGTCTTCTCCATTCACCAAAATGCCAGTCTAGATTTCTCTAGGCATCAGATCCACAGGGGCCTTCTACCTCCCTGAAATCCTCACGTTATGCCCTGTAACAATATAAAACTCAGTGTCCTTAAGCTCAGTCTATCTTCCTCTATCAAGCCGGTTTCTTACATAGTCCTAAACATGTCATTTATTAATACCTACTTGCTTTCCCCTTCCCTCCCAGATAAAATCCTTGTGAGTCTATCTCCTAAACTGCTTTAATCTGTCCACTTTCCTTTATCCATCTCCATGTCCTAATTTAAGCTATCATTTCTCACCTTAATACTTAACTGGTCTCCCTGTCCCAGGACTGCCTCTTTTCAATTCACTTTCTACACTGTTATGAGAATGAATTTAAACACAAATCCAATTATTTAGTATTTTTGTTTCAAATGCTTTAATGGCTTATAGGACTTCCTCGGGAAAAGTCAATGAATTTCAAGGCCCTACTTATTTTTCTAGTACCAGGCTTTTCAAATGCTGCCTATAAAATTATATTAAAAAATCATGATCAGTATTAATTTAAAAAAGAAAAAAGCAAAAAGGTACCAACACCTCCAGAGCAATGTACAGATAATTATTGCTTTAGGAAACTTTTTGTAAAGTTATACGTAGGTGTGTACTAGGCTACAAATTAACATATATTTCTTTCCATGGAAAACTGTGAACAAGTTTGCAAGCCACTGCTCTACCTTCATCTCACCATACTCCAACACCCATACCCTTATTCTTTCAGTTCCTTTAACATGTTCCTCTTGACCTCTAAACTGTGGCAGTTTTCAGGCACTGCCTCTGCCTGAAAATCCCTTTCCAAATCCCCCAATTCCAAACATACACACTTTGCTATTTTTCAAGTTTCAGCTGAAGAGTTACTTCCTCTGAAAATCTAGAATATTTCTAGTTTGAGTTAGATGATAGCCCACATTCTCTGTATAATATTTTAATATTGTATACTATCCCTGTAACAGCTCTTAATACCACAATTTCTTTAAGACAGGGCCTACATCCTGTTAACACAGTGCTTAAGATAGGGTCTCAAACATATATTGTCAATTTAAAAATATGAAAATTGAAAGAAAAAGAATGCATTGTTAGAATGCAATAACTTTGTAAACACAGGCATTACTTAAAACTTAAAACTTAGGAGAAGTGACTAGGAAGCAATCATATATAGCTGAAAGTGGCAAAACAAAAAAAAAGTGGGATGAGCCAATCATTTAAAATGGTCATATTGCAACAAAGATGGAGATGCATTTTAGAGAGAATGGTAGGAGAACCGTAATAAAAAACAAAAATAGAAATATATTTGCAAAAGCTACAATTATATCAGATTGGAAACGTGGGCTCAGAGAGGTAAGTATACTGAGAGAAACCTAGCGGTATACTGAAGTTATATTACCAAGATTCCTGTAAAATATGTTAGAATGAAACTGAACTGTATTCAACTCAGACAGATGTGACCTGACTTCCAATCCGGAGTTGTGAGCTAGAGAATGAGACCATCTACTTTTTGCTTTTGAAAGCACTGTGAGTGGTTCTACAAAGAACAGACTCAGTGGAGAGCTGGAGTGGAAGTCAGGAGACTAGTTAGGAGGCCAAGAACACCGAACAAAATAGTGGCTTGATCTATGGTAGTAACTGCTGTGGAGACAAGTGGTTGGATCTGGAATATATTAAAAAGGTAGAGCTGGCAAATTTGCTGAAATAAAAAATATTGAAGATAAATCCTGTTTGGGCCTTGCAAGTGAATAAATGGTAGTAACATTTACTAAAATGAAGCTTCGGGAAGGAGGGAGAAATCCAGAGTTCCATTCACAATGATCCATCACACAACTAGCTTCAGGTGGAAATAATGAACTATTTTTCCTGATTAAACTTTTCATCTGTTCACATCTTATTTTCCCAGCCAATATATTTCCCCATAGATCCCCATGACAACAGCCATAATACGAGCTAAATAAAATTTTATAAAGAGTAACTTTCTAGTTACTGTGCACATCCTTTTAGAGCAATCAGCCAATTATTCTTCCAAATTCAAGATGACTTAGATGTGCTCCCCTTGATTAAAAAAAGATTGCTCAATGAACACGTTAATTTTGGGCTGATAAATATGTACCTATAGATATTTTTAAAGAGAAGAATGTGATAAAGTGTGAAGATAAATGGATAATGCCAAAAAAACATTTTGATGAAAATGACATGGATAAAGAAAAATAAACAAATGGAATGATTTAAAAGCAGAAGCCTAAATGAGAATTTAATTACGTACATTCTGTACCTAATATGTTGAGGGTTTTTAATGAAGTTACTAAAAAGCTGTTGTCAGGCGTATAAGTAAGAAAGTTTATGTTTAATAAAAAAATAAAATAAAATAAGCCACTCAGTGAACTTTAGTGCTTCCCTTACTACAGATCTTCAAGATACAAACCAAACGTGCTGGGCAATCACCAACGCAAAGAGACTAAATCTCTTGAAATTTCTTCCATTTCTAGGATTCTAAGTTTCAGTCTCAAAGAGGTGCTGCTAATCATCAGGAACCTCCCCAGCCCAATGTAAAAACAAAAAAACCTTGGGTTTGTGTCTTTTTTTTTTTTTAATGTTAAATAGGAAAGCTAGACTATTCTTCTGAACGATCTACATTCAAAATAGTGCTTGACAGCTTTTATTCCGCGCAAACCTCTATCAAGGCCGCCGCTATTTTCGAACTCTTCGGGCAAATGAATAAAAGCCACCAAAATTTTAATAAGGGAAAGGATGGCCAGAGATACGAAGACAGTGATACTTCAATGAAGTTACTTTCGGATAGGACCTGAACTTAACTTTTGTTTTGTTCTCAGTTGTCCCGTCCTTAAAGCAAAATATACATTCAGGCTGCACAAATCCTAACTGCTTCAGGTCGGATGCGCGTGGCTAACGTTAAACTACATAGTATCCGCTACCGGAAACTGTAACATAATACCTTTGCACGCTTGATTTTCACTTCACACAGCACATGCAGGAGTTAAGAAAAAAACAACGAAAAGGTTAGGAGCGGCGGAAGGGAATCCCTCATCCGTCTCCACTATCCAGTATCACGTTTACCTCTTGCCTCTCCGCTTCCTTGTTCTTCTGTCCCTGTTTCTTCGCATACCACAAGCCAATTTCGCGGCCTTTCAGGTGACCGGGATGTCGGCCTCGGCCGCCTCGACCACCTCCGCCGCCGCCGCCGCCGCCTCCGGAGCCTCGATTCCCTCCATGCCCTCCTCCATAGTTTCCACCATAGCCCCCGCCGGAGCTGCGGGGCCCGCCATCGCGGCCCCAGTTCTGATGGTAGTCATAGCTCATTGTCCCAGCGGGCTACAACTCGTGAGAACCTGCAACCGCTAGAAATGGCGACCAGGGCCGGAAGCTGGTGCATGTCCACTTCCGTTTTGCTTCCGGCGCCCAGCGCGAGAGGGAGGGCCGTCTGAGCGTCACAAGCACCTGTTTCCGGTGACGCCAGGTGCCGACGACATCTGTTATCAGGAAGTTGGCTCAGGTGAGGGCTGCTTTGATGTCCCCGCAGTCCTCTACCTTTGTACCTCTGGAGGTAGAGGAAGCAAAAGGCTCACAGGTTTCTTTACACCAAACATATGAGGAAATGGGTTTTGGTTTTTACTTTCTTATTACCCGTGATGAAATCCGGAATTTACGTCCACATAGGCCCTGGGTAGTAAACATCTGTTGACACAGTAAAAGAACCTGTGGATTGATGCATTTTCTTCTAAAAGTCTTGAAAGAAATGAAATGAGCTCATTTTTTGTTTTTGTTTTTGTTTTTGGTAGCTACATCTTGAAAACAGCCTGACACCAGTTTCAAATACATAAATATAAAACTGTCCCTGCCTCTGTTACAGGATTGTCATTATTTACTGCTTTTATCCAATAGCATAACAAGGTGCATGGCTATCAAAAACCAGTACAGCGTTCTTAGGCCATTTAAATGGCAGTTGAAGATTCCTATGTTCATGGAAGCCATCTATTGTTGATTGACCAGGCCACTAAGTGTGTATCACAAGCTGTTCTTGAATAATCAAGCTACTGGACCACATAGGCCTGGATATTCACTAGGGGACATCCAGCTCATTTACATATTTTACCTGGTGCTGGGGATACTCACTGAACAAGACAAGTGTGGCATCAGCTTTTATTTGCTTACGGTCTTGAGAAGATAAAGGCAAAAGAAATGGTTGTGCAGTGAATTCAGAAAGGAAAATGCTGTATGCTCTGAAAGGGTCCAGAATACACCTCTGTGGCATAAGAATTACTTTGAGCAGAGGCATTCAAATTCCTGAAATCTTTTAACTGCCTAAAAGCAGAGACTCCTAAAAGGATTCAAAAGAACTCATTTGGCATAAATCCCTTCCCCCAGGGAGAGGAACTGACAAGATGGTCTTATCACCAGAGACTAGAAATCAGCATTCCACCTAAACAGACATTATCACAAAACTGTTATATATTCCATCTATTTTGTAACAGCCCATTTTTCCTTCTTAGAATTCATTTCCCCATGAGTGCCTTTCTCCTCTTCCTCTTCTCCTATTACGATGGTGTATAAGCCCCCAAGTTCTAACCATCTGTTGAATCACATTCAACTGTGTGAAGTCCCATAGCTATGTGATTAAATTTGTCTCTTTTCTTGTTAATCTGTCTTTTGTCATTTTAATTTGCAGGCCTCTAAAAACAAGCCTAAGAGAGTAAAGGAAAAGATTGTCCTTCCCAACAGCCATAGATGTTACAGCAAAATAACTTAATTTTGGAGTCAGGTAAGTCCTTTTTAAAGAATAAGAGGTTAAGCAGTGACTTTTGAGATAAGTAGACTGTAGCTAGACTAATGCTGGAGGGGAGAGATTATTCCAGGTGGAGGGAACAATGTGTATGAGGAGAGATGATAAAATATTGGAGACTGAGAAAACTCTACACTGAAATTTAAAGACTGTTGGAGAAGCCAAAGAGGTAGAAAGGAGCGTAATCATGCAGGACCTAATATGCCACATAAGAACAGCAGTAAACTTAAAGTAGGAGAGATATTTTTTTGGGCTGTTTTGAATAGAAACGAATGGAGGAGGCAAAAGTAGATATAGAGAGACTAGTTAACAGGCTGTGGTTTAGTGGAGGCAAGATGGAATATGGGAAGGACTGAATCAAGAGTTATTAGGAGATAAAAATATCAGATTTGATGATTCACTGGATATGGATAATTAGAGGAAATAGTCAGATAACTCTTGCATTTACAATTTGAGTGATTACCAAATAAGAAGGTACCATATCTTGAGATGAAGAAGACTGGATGAGGAAGGTTTTTTTTGGACCAGGGGAGGGGTGAGTTAATGTGTTTAAATAATACATGTGGAGTCTGAGGAGCCTATGAAACATACAAATAAAGATGTCTAGAAAGTGGTTGGCTACATGAGTTAAAAGCACAGAGAGAGCAGATGGAGAAACATTGGTGTCCTTGGCAAATATGATTAAAACTATTGAATAGTTCCAATAGATTATTGGAATTCATTGGGCATACCCAATATGACAAGTATGTGAATTCTGCAGTAGGTAAGAGTTAGTAGGCATATTGGGGATGGTTATGGCAAAATTCGAAGGAGATAGTGTGGATTGTTAGGTGAGAAAGTGTTATGAACTGATGTGTCTTCTCAAAATTTAAATGTTGAAGCTCTAACCTCCCAGTGTAGCTGTCTTTGAAGATGGGGCCTCTAAGGAAACAATTAAATGAGTTCATGGAGTTGGTGCTCTAATCTGATGAGATTAGTGTCCTTATAAGAAAAGATATCAGAGAGCTCATTCTCTCTTTCCGCAGAAGAAAGTCTGGTGCCTTGATCTTGGGCTTCCCAGCCTCCAGAACTGTGAGGGTTAACCCTAACAACTCAACAGTAATTTTTCATGGGTCTAATATTCATGAGGGACCAGATGGGACATTTGTTTAGTGTTCCCCTTGGAAAATGGAATCCTTAATAGATTATGACCTCTTCTTGGTGGTGCGGAGAGGGGACATGCTGATAATAGTAGTCTTAGATGTGTGAAGATCTGGCTGTTTTGGGTGGAGATGGGAAGATGAAACCCTATAAATCATGTTCCTCAGTAGACATTTCACAATTATAATTCCAGAGAAAGGAGAGTATGAAGTCTGCCTTAGGAAGGATGATATGAAGAAATGAAAATCCCTGATACATAGGAAGCAGAAGAATAAGGGAGTCTTATTGTTGAAAGAGAATATGGGAGAGTGGGGGCAAGAGAGTAAGAGGTGTTTGAATTTTGACCTCCCTTCCTTATCTCAGCTTTTACCACATTTCCTGCTTATAGCTCTGAAAGGAAAACATTTTGAAAAAAATTTTTTAAATCTCTGGTTATAGTTTTTAGTATATCCAATGTTTGTGCTAAAGAGAAGAGTTAATTATTGAATCCCTAAATTTTTCTGACTTCTGGTTGATTTCACTTTTTCATTATCTCAAGTTGATCTGTCTTCCTTTATACTAGTTTGGTCAGTTCCTATCACCAGCTTCCTTGTTTCTCTTACCTTTGGGGAATCTTTTAGACAAATCAGGATTTTCTCTTGGTCTTCAGTCTAAAATTGGTAAACACTGAGGGCTTTTGATCGACGAATACCAAACTTGTATTCTACCCAGATCCACCCATTTATTCTTCTTGAATAAAGAAGTGAATCATATCTTCGTCATAGGATTTCTATATAATTCAGAGAAATTTCAGATCCTTAACCTTCATTTAGCATTTTAGAATTTTGTATATAATGGTATGGTTAAGAGGTCTTGAGGTAATCTTATCTGCCTAGACTCTCCTCATCCCTAATCTTTCTAATATCCACTCAAAAATAACTGAGCTCTAGAGAGTTTAAGTGTAGATGAAACAGTGATGGGGTCAGAATTAGAGGTGGAGATGGGGCACCTGGGTGGCTCAGTTGGTTAAGCGTCCGACTTCGGCTCAGGTCATGATCTCATAGTCCATGGGGCCGAGCCCCCCATTGAGCTCTGTGCTGACAGCTCAGAGCCTGGAGCCTGTTACAGATTTTTGTGTCTCCCTCTCTCTCTGCCCCTCCCCAGCTTGCTCTCTGTCTCTGTCTCTCAGAATAAAATAAAGACTTAAAAAATTTAAAAAAAAAAATTAGATTTGGAGATTGAAACTAAGCCTCTGATTCCTATCCCAGTGCTCTTTCCACTGTACAGCCAAGATAGTTACACACTTTGAAAGGTTATAGATTGTGGACATGTCAGAGTCTCTACAGAAAAAAGATAGCAATCTTAAAATGGTAATTCAAGGAACATTTGTACATATACATATTATATGTATACAGATGAAAAAAAATCTTTTAAGAGACTATAAAATATTTCAGTAAGTTGGAGTTAGTAGAAGCAGCAGTGTTACTATCTCTAGGCCCAAGTGAATGAAGAAAGAGAGCAGGTACTGGCATCTTGAAAGAAAGTGGCATAGAATCAGCTTTCTACAAGAAGCAGTGACTGTTGATAAAGAGAAAGATCCAGTCCAAGGTGATTTTTCAGATAAAGAGAGGAATAAATACCCTGACCTTGCTCTCTTTCTTGTCTCTGATTTCTTGATGGAAGTCCCCATTGACCAAACCTAATGGGAAGCAGAGATCATTTGCTTCTGTCTGTTCATGTGGTTGGTGCACGTCAGTGTCTTGGTGCAGAGAGTAGGATGGAAAAGAGTAGAGGAATTTGCAGGAGAAAAGTTAACATAAGTAATGCTTTGGTCCAGAGCATATTTTGATGCTTTTAGTTGTAATGAATTGTAAATATATCAATAAGAGGCTGAGATCAATCAGAGTATTTCCTGTCCCTCTATTCTCTGTGAAATGAAGATAGTATCTGGGTTCAGCTTCCTCTTTGAATTTAAGTCACCAAACAATTCAGTGCCTCCAGAAGGCACTGCTTTCTTTGTGATTTGGGGCATTTTACATTAGCTGTGGGAGTGCAGGTGTTTTCACCTTTATGCTAAGCTTCTGAAGTCATAATATACTTGTTCTCCTACTATTATCTTCTTTCAGGGTAGGTGTTAATGATATCCAATCATAATTTTCTTATTTCAGTCAAAATACTGAAAGAGAATTTTTTTATTCTCTAATAGAAGTATATAAAGCAAATAAGAGGTACTTTTAGCAGGAAATTAATAGACATTACCTATTTCCTTTTTAATTACTATAGGTTACCTGTATCTTGTGGGGGGAAAACATAGATGAGGTATAACTTGCTTCACAACTATTGTGTGATTGGATAACTTAGTGTCCAATTCTGTGAGAGTTAAAGAGGAGACTATTAATTGTTATGCCAGGAAAACAATTGTAAATTGGGACTATCCCAGGCAAAGCAGATGTTTTGTCATTGTAACTATAAATTATTGCCCCTGTCTGCTAATTCCATCTGCTTCTCATAAAAAGGAAAATAAAGGAAACATGGATTTTAGTATTCATGTTAAAGATCTTCTTGGGTGTCTTGCATAACATACTTTCCCTTGAAAACTACATAATCTCATTAAATTAGTGGATTTTTCTCTGCCCAATCTAAGGAGACAATCTGGGAATTCTAACATTTAGAAAATGTTATGAATGAGTACTAAGAAAAAAATAATCAATACTTTTTTCTATATTAAAAAATAATAGAAATACAAAGTCTTAAGGTATAAGCAAGTAGATAGGTATCTTCACTACTGTAACCAGCTGACCATGGATTTGTCCAAACCCTAATATTTTTTGACCTTCACATTTTAAAGCTTCTGGGAATTGTATTTCTGCTAAGTAGGAGAGACTAATATTCACTCCTGAGGTGTTTTGGTTTTTTTTTTTTTTTGCTGGAAAAATTACTCATGAGACTATGCTTATGTGAAGGTAAATATTCTCCTCTGTAATAAACTGTTTTAAAACAATGTGACTCCAGGAATCCAAACCATTCTCCATGATATTGAAGAAGACCGTCATTGTGGTCATTTTGTATTTGGATTTTGATTGCCCAATGCCAACAAATTCATGCTCATTCTCAAGAAGAACATGTGTTTTAGTATATGTAAATGTTTGTGTATGTGTTCTTTATGGATTTTGAAGTTGAAATCCCAAGACTGTAGGAAAGATATGAATATGATTTTCTTTGTATCTTGAGCTAGGGAAGAGATCACCTAAACAAACTGATCTATGTTTGGACCAGTATTGTCTGCTCTAGAGTCAAGATCAAATAACTCAAACTAGGGAAGATGTACCATTCATGGATTGTGGAATGCAGTATATCTGCATCTGATGACACCAGGGAGGGGGCACTATTTATATTCTATTAGTGTGTGGTGTATGATTGCCTAGTGGGGCCATAGCATGTGTTAGAGACTGGATAGCTAGCTGTTCACCAGATTTAGGTTTCTTCTTCCTCTGCACAGATATGTCTATTTCTTACCCTCCTTTGATGTTAGGAATGTCTGTATACTGAGAGGTCTCCAGTGGAGCAGAAGCTACAGTGATTGAGGTGCTGTTTCTCCAGGCCATCCCTTGAACAGTCCTTACTGGATCCTCTGTGCCCTTTGCCCTTCTGCCAGCTTAATATGGATGAAGATAATGATAATAAAAAATGAAAGATGGAAAGACCCTAGACCCCAGAATCATACCTTAGAGGAGAAAGCCTCAACTGCTTTTAAAAGCTTTTAACTGCCGTTGCTTTTCTTCAAGTCTCTCAAATCTTCTTTTAATGTTTATTCATTTTTGAGAGAGAGAGCATGAGTGGGGGAGCAACAGTGAAAGAGAGAGGGGGACAGAGGTTCCAAAGCTAGCTCCCCTGATGTGGGACTCGAACTCGTGAGCCGTGAGATCATGACCTAAGCTGAAGTCAGATGCTGAACTGACTGAGCTACCCAGACACCCCTGTCTTCCAGATCTTGTGCAAATTCCTCTTTCTAGCAGATGCTAAATCTGAAACTTGCCAGCAAGAGAGACTGGAAAATGTCGTTTTCAGGCTTCTAGCCTCTGTGATACATGCAGGACATTAGAGACATTGGGATATTCCAAGGTATTAACAGAAAATAGATGCCAGAGGTTATTTTTTTACCTCAAATTACAGGCTCTGTAGAAAAACATTTAAGAACTGTGTAAGTGGAACATCTGGGTGGCTCAGTCAGTTGAGTGTCCAGCTCTTGATTTTGGCTCAGGTCATGATCCCAGGGTCATNAAAATGAAAAAAAATGAAGAAAAAGAAATGTGTAACTTATGTAGTTACCAAGGAAATCCTTCCTATTTATTGAATCAGAATACAATACCATCACCATCTCTAGCAAATATCTCTAACCCAGACTATTAAAATAACCTCCTGTTTCTTTTGTAATCATATTTGTGCTTGTATCATCTTTTCCCCTTGACAACAACAGACAGTGATTTTGTAATCAAATGTGTCATTTCTTTGCTCAGAAACCTCCAATCACTTCCCACCTCATTTAGAAAAAGATTCAAAGTCCATACCTGGTCGCAAGGCATTAATGGTCTGTCTCTCCCTGCTTTTATCTGTCTTCATTTCCAACCACTTTTTCTCTCACTCATCTGCATTCACATTCACCTCCTGGATGGTTTCATAAAATGTAAAAGGCATATTTCATCTGGAAACTTGATGCTCCCTTGGCTAGAGCTATGATTTCCTTAGATACACAACATGTTTCATCATTTTATTTGATTCTCTGATCAAATAGTACATTATCAGTGAAGCATTTCCTAACTAAGGTATTAAAAAAAAAAACACTTCTTCCTCATCATCATTACCTCTGGTACCTACTTTCTATCAATTCATTTACCATTACCTGAGATAGATATATTTATATAATATATAAATGTATAGTATCGACCTTAACTCCATACAAAGAGAGGTCAGGCCTTTGCCCTTTTGGGGAGGTGGACTCTAAGTTCTTGAAATGTCATGCTTAATAAAAGTGACTGTTGGTCTAGGGACCTTGGGCCAGCCAAGTAGTAACAGTGTGATTTAAAGTAGGGGTTTTGTGTTATTCCATATCAGCTTGACTTCCTGAGGAGCTGGAAATCGGTCATTTGAGCTGTCAACCATGCTTTACTCTACTCCTACCATGATGGAGCCCCAATAAAGACTGGATGCCAAGGTTCAATGAGCTTTCTTTGTTGGCGGTATTCCTTATATGTTATCATACACTGATGCTGGGAAGGGAATGCTGTCTATGAATCCCTGGGGAGAGGATAACAGAAGCTCAACATTTAGACTTTTCCCAGGCTTTGCTATATGTGCTTCTTCTCTTGGCTGATTTTAATCTGTATCCTTTCCCTGAAATGCACCATAACTGTGAGAATACAGCTTTCTGCGAATTTTATGTGTTGCAGTTAATTATTGAAACTGATGGTGGTTTGGGGATACCCTAAACTTGCAGTTGGTGTCAGAAGTGAGGGAAGTCTTATGTGGACTGTGTTCTCTAAATTTTCAGTTGGTTCAAACTCATATAAATGTGCATGTGTCTGTGTGTGTGTGTTGTTTTTGTTCAGTCATAATCCTAAGTACCTAGGACAATTGTTAGCATAGAGCAGGCATTCTATATGGTATAATGATATAATGTTATAATATTATAATGAATGAAAGTAATTTAATAGAATAAATAAGAAATTAAGAGAAAATCTATTTATGAAATCCAATACTAAAAGCCATGTTAAGAAAAGCTTTGAAATAATGCATAACCAGATGGTTTTTATTATATTCTGAGTAATACTGTGTTGGTTACTGTCTTCAGAATGGTTGCCTCTGTCAGTCACAACTCTTGGAACTCTTCGGGATTATATATATGTTTATATTAAATGGGAGTTTTAGAGATTATGTATTTCCAGTTTGTAGGAGCCACCACCAGATGGTGATATTTTTATTAGATAAGTAGTTTTTGAATTCATATTCATGAATTTATAGAAATATTAAATATAGAATTTATTAATAATAACAGTATCACACAGTAAGCTATTTATACAAACTATATGAAATGTATAATTTATTAATAATAACTGTATAACAGAGTAAGCTATTTAAATATAGTGCAAGATATCTATAAGGGTTTGTCCCATACCAGAAACAAATTTTTGCAATTATAATCACTTAAAATTTTTTTTTAATGTTTATTTATTTTTGAGAGAGAGAGACAGAGACAGAGTGCAAGCAGGGGAGGGGCAGAGAGAGTGGGAAACACAGAATCCAAAGCAGGCTCCAGGCTCTGAGCTGTCAGCACCGAGCCTGACGTGGGCTCAAACCCATGAACCATGAGATCGTGACCTGAGCCAAAGTCAAAGACCCAATCAACTGATCCCCCAGATGTCCCATATGCAATCAATAATCACTTTAAAGAGTAAGTGCACTCTATACTGATACAGTTTAATCTTACTCTTTCTTTCTTTTCCCCACATAATTTATTTTCAAGTTGGCTAGCATGCAGTGTATACATACAGTGTGCTCTTGGTTTAGGGAGTGGCATTCGTGCTTAGGCACAGCCCCTGTTGATTTTTCTTGTAGCTTCAACTACAATTGGGTTGGAGTTTGAAGTATCACAGATTAGTATAATGATGCTGATTAGCCTCTCAAACTAAGGCCTTGGGCTAAATAATCCAAGTAGTGTCAATACAGCAGAACTTTTACATGTATCTAGTGTATAGTTAATTCAACAGCTAAAGGCAATTAAATGGGACTATCCTAGTTTTTGTGTTTGTTTGTTTGTTTGTCTTTCTTTGTTTTGTTTTGCCAGTTCTCCTAGCATAGGCCCACGTCCAGTGAAAAGAAAATAGACACAGGAGGGAAACACAGTATTACTGGTTTGTAGTCCAGTTCTTGTGCTCTTTAACTCTTGATTTCCATCATCTTCTCCTATGCATTAAAGAACTGTGCCAGTTAGAAAATATTTATTTGTATTTAAATCTTTATTATTTTTTAAAGTTTTATTGTGATCCTGTTCCTGATTTCCTTTCTGACAAAAATTGCCCTCAAAAGCAACAAAATCATCTTTCTTTTTCACAATATTATACACCTAAATTTAATATATCAAAACTTACCTTTTACAACGCATTATTAGATTATTCAGTTCAACTTTTGCTTTTATAACAGAAATTTAATGCCATAAATTTGTAATATTTGATTGATCTGGGCATTTGTCATTATGTTAAAATAGCCCTAATTTTAGGGATGAAAAGTCTTTTTAAATAAAATATATTTGTATAAATAAATAAAATATATCTCTAATAATAATATATTTGAATTTGAATTTATATGTTGTACATTATTTGAGGCTTGCTTTACAAACATTACAAGTAGCATTGCATTTGGTTCACAAATTTAGAAGATGAGAGACTGAGAGTTTATATGAGAGATAAAGTCCATTGAGAGAATTATTTTGAAAATGACTTCTTCATGACAAAAAAAAAAAA